>NC_058131.1:445793667-445938171 GCF_016433145.1 Gracilinanus agilis | reverse complement strand
CTTTTACTTTCGATTTTATTAATTTCTCCCTTGGTTTTTAGTATTTCTAATTTAGTTTTCATCTGGGGATTTTTAATTTGCTCACTTTCTAATTTTTTGAGTTGCATGCCTAATTCATTAATCTCTGCCCTCCTTAATTTGTTAATATGCACTCAAGGATATAAATTTCCCCCTGAGTACTGCCTTGGCTGCATCCCACGGAGTTTGGTAGGATGTCTCATCATTGTCATTCTCTTCAATGAAATTGTTGATTGTTTTGATGATTTCTTCTTTGACAAATTGGTTTTGGAGAATCATATTATTTAATTTCCAATTAGTTTTTGATTTGCCTGTCCAGGTGCCCTTATTATTTTTATTGCATTATGATCTGAGAAGGTTACATTTATTATATCTGCTCTTTTGCATTTGTTTGCCATGATTCTATGCCCTATTACATGGTCAATCTTTGTAAATGTACCATGTGCAGCTGAAAAGAAGGTGTATTCCTTTTTGTCCCTATTTATTTTTCTCCACATATCAATTAAATCTAATTTTTCTAGGACTTCATTCACCTCTCTTACCTCTTATTTATTTTTTGGTTTGATTTATCTAGATCTGAAAGAGGAATATTTAGATCTCCCACTAGTATGGTTTTACTATCTATTTCCTTCTTGAGCTCTGCCAGTTTCTCCTTTATGAATTTGGATGCTATGCCACTTGGTGCATACATATTGAGCAGTGTTATTTCCTCATTGTTTAATCTGCCTTTAAACAGGATGTAATGACCTTCCCTGTCTTTTTTAATCATATCTATTTTTACTTTGGCTTTGTCAGAGATCACAATAGCCACTCTTGCCTTCTTTTTCTCATTTGACGCCCAAAAGATTTTGTTCAAGCCCTGAACCTTAAACTTGTGTATGTACCCCCCCCCTCATATGTGTTTCTTGTAGACAACATATGGTGGGATTTTGGTTTCTAATCCACTCTGCTATTTGCTTCCGTTTTATGTGAGAGTTCATCCCATTCACATTCAGAGTTATAATTATCAGGTGTGCATTTGCTGACATTTTTGTATTCTCCCCTATTCCTACCCCTTCTTCTTAAACTATTTCCTTTTAAACCAGTGGTTTGCTATTAAGCCGGTATCCCTTATTCCCCCTCCCTTGATTGACTTCCCTTTCTACCCCCTCCCTTGTTATTCTCCTATTTTTGTTTTTGAAGGCCTAATAAATTCCCTGCCCCTTCTTCGACCTTCCCCCTCCCCTGCTCCCCTTGGTTTATCCCTTCTGACTTTCTCAGTAGGGTTAGATAGAGTTTTATATCCCAATGGATAGTATAGCTACTCTTCCCTCTCCGAGTTGGTTACACAGAGTAAGGTTTAAAAATTACCTCTTGATGCTCTCTTCCTCTCCTTCTTATAATAGTATTTGTCCCCTCCCCATCCCATGCCCTCTTTGTGTGTAATAGAATATCCTATTTTTCTTATTCTCTCAAGTTTCTCCTGGTGTCCCCTTCCATTCACCCTCCTCTTTCCCACCCCCCATATCATCTTAGACCATTCAGCACTCCACTCTCTCCCCATAGATCATTCTTCCGAACCATTATAATAGTGAATACTTAATAGTGAATAGAGTTCACTACAGAGAATTATACATAGCATTTCTCCACATAGGAATACAGATAATTAGATCTTCCTGAGGCCCTTAAAAAGGCAAATTTAAAAAATTATGAGTTTTCTTTCTTTCCCCTCTGTTTCTTATTTACCTTTTCATGTTTCTCTCGATTTTTGTGGTTGGATATCAAACTTTCCATTTAGCCCTGGTCTTTTCTGTGCAAATACTTGGAATTCTTCAATTTTGTTGAATGCCCATACTTTCCCCTGGAAGTATATAGTCAATTTTGATGGGTAGTTGATCCGTGGTTGCAGGCCCAGCTCTCTTGCCTTTCTGAATATCATATTCTAAGCTTTGCGGTCTTTTAGCGTAGAGGCTGCCAGATCCTGTGTGATCCTGATTGGTGCTCCTTGATGTTTGAATTGTCTCTTTCTGGCTTCTTGTAAGAGTTTTTTTCTTTTACTTGGAAGCTCTTGAATTTGGCTATTATATTCCTGGGCATTGTCTTATCTGGATCGAGTGTTGAGGGTGATCTATGATCCTTTCAATGTCTATATTGCCCTCTTGTTTTAGAACATCAGGGCAATTTTGTTGAATAATTTCTTTTAGTATGGAGTCCAAATTTAAATTTCTCCCTTTTCAGGGAGACCAATGATTCTCAAATTGTCTCTTCTAGACCGGTTTTCTTGGTCTGTCACTTTCTCATTGATATATTTCATGTTTCCTTCTATTTTTTCAGTCTTTTGGCTTTGTTTTATTTGTTCTTGTTGTCTTGAGAGATCATTAGCTTCTAATTGTTCAATTCTAGCCTTTAAGGACTGGTTTTCAGCTATAATCATTTGGTTTTCCTTTTCCATCTGGTCATTTCTGGTCTTCAGTTGACTTGCCTCACTTTCCAATTGCGAAATTCTGCCTTTTAAACTGTTATTTTCTTGCCTGATTTCCTTTTGATCTACTTCCCATTTCTCTGACCAAATCTTTTCCAACTATCTCGTCATCTCAGTTTTGAACATTCCAAGAGCTTGTGACCAGTTTTCATTATCTTGGGAGGGTTCAGATGTGATTGCTTGTTTTTTCTCCTCTTCTGATTGCTCAGTTGTCTGGATTTTCTCTGTGTAAAAATTGTGGAGTGTTAAAGATTTCTTTTTCTTGTTGTTAATCTTTCTCTCTCTCTTCTGGACTTCCTGATTCTGGGTAGCCATTGTTATACCAGCCCCTCCTCAGCTTTATTCTCGTGCTCATGTTCTGTCTGTGGTCTTTTGGCTCCTGAGGTCTGAGGTCTGGTTTTTTCCAAGGTCAAGCCCCCTGGTGGGCCCTCTTGCTTGATCCTCTGCAGGAGGTTCCTTTACAAGTCTCAGGGTGCTGCTTCCACAGTCGTATACCTGTCTGTACTCTTCCCCACTCAGGGTTTCAGAGCCTTCGCTCCTGTCTGTGTCCACCTTTGCCCATGTCCCCACCCGTGCCTGCACTCCATGTCCACGTTCAGAATCCGTGTGCATTCTTTAGCCTTTTGGGGTCCTAAATCTTGCTGCTCTCAGGAACAGGCCCTGGAGCTGCCAATGAGTCGATGGGTGCCCCAAATTTGCTCTATTTCTTTTGACCTGGCTTCTGCGCTGTAGGTGGTGTGTGTGGGGGAGGGGGGTTGCTCAGCCCACGATTTAGTGAGAGCTATTTCACCCCTTTATAGCATGGAAATGCCCTGATTCCACGTACCTTCCACGCTGCACCCTGTTGTGGGGTCCCTCTGTTCAACTGGGTTTGTTTTTATGTCCCCTTGAGAAGTCCTGTATGTTTCGGTCAGGAGAGGTTAAGAGCTGCTTTTTACTCTGCCGCCATCTTAAACCGGAACCTCTGAAGAGCTCGAAATTCCATTTTAAATAATGCAAGTTCGGAACTACTCTCCATTTAAAAATTTTAGATAGCTAGGGATGGAGAGGTTTAAATGATTTGCCTAGGGTGATTGAGCCAGTATAATTGAACCCCGTTTTTTTTTTGATTCAGGCCAGCTCTGTCAGCTGTACCATGATAGTCTTATGGACTATCCTAATTAGCTGAAGGGTTGCAACTAGCAACTTTTTGTTTTAGTTCTGCTTTTCTACTCTTAAGAAACAAGCTTATGTCTTTTCCATCCTCAGAAAACCATCACTTGATTAGACTATCCCAGCTAACTATTGTAATGTATTTTCCCTCTACTTTTGGCAGCCTTAACTATCTCCTACCTCACTTCTTAACTCTTTGCAGACCAATTCATGACCTTATCATTTAGTATAAACTATTCTCTCCAAAGTTAGTAAACATTTCTTAACTTTTTTTTTTTTTTTTTGGTTTGTTTTCATCAGCCAAGTAGATCTGCCTCTATCAGGAGGGTCTGGGTAGCATGTTTTATCATGTCCTCTGGAATTCCGGTTGGTCATTATGGAAATAAATATAGCACAATAATATCATATATATATTATATTCCAAGTTTATCAATGCCCCTTCAGATTCCTATTTTTTAATACTACAGAAAGAAGTATATTTTTATACATCCTTAGTATTTGTTTTGTGTAGAACTCCTGTAATCTTTTCTTCCTGTAATCGTGCTTTCCCCCTTTCACTTTTCTCTACAGTTTCTATACCCTGCTCTGTGTGTTTGTATGTGTGTACTTTCCAGTGACCTGTTCATATGAGAGTAAGGTTCAGGGATCACCTGCTCCTCATATCCTCTCTTCCTTTTTTTGTGTAGATATTTACTTGTGCACTCTCATTTATGTGAGATAATTTTATCTCACCTTTTTACTTGTTCTTCCTTTCCCAATAGTGTTTTTCTCTTTCTTTCTTTTTCTATTCTTGGGATGATTTAGACATAACAGAGGTAGTCCCGGCTTTGTCTTAATTGCATTTCCTCTGATGATGATAAGGTTTTGAGGGGACAAAATGTATCATCTTCACATATTTGAATATAAACATTTTATCCTTATTTAACAGTCTTTTATCATTGTTCATGTTTTCCTTTTTATGTGCTCTTTACTCTTGTCTGAACTGCAAAGTTTCTAAACAGCATTTTCATCTGGAATGCTTAGAAACCCTTTTTTTTCCACTAAAGGTCCATTCCACCCCCTTCCACTTCACTTGTCCTTTCAGATTTTGGTTTTCTTGGATAAATATTTCTTATCTTCTGGAATATATCATAGTTTGAACTTTCCAGTCTTTTATAGTGGTGACTCCTAAATTGTGTGTGTTCCTGACTATGGCTCCTCAGTACTTGAATTCTTTGGGAGTTTGAAGTAGTTTTCTTTGACTTGGATTTTGACTACAATCGAAAATGGATTTTAACTATAATGTTCTTGGGAGTTTTCATATTAGAGTCTCTTAGGAAGTAACTGATGGATTCTTTCAGCTAAAATTTGCCTTCTGATTAAAAAACAAACAAACCCCTATCTTCTCTCTGATTCTAAGACAGGAGAATGGGTAAGGGCTAGGCAGTAGGGGCTAAGTGACTTGCCCAGGGTCACACAGCTGGGAAGTGTCTGAGGCCAGATTTGAACCAAGATCCTCCTGATTCCAGGCCTTCACTGTATCCAGTGTGCTACCTAGCTGCCTCCTTGCCTTCTGATTTTAAAAGATCTAGGCAATTTTCTTTTAAGATTTCTTGAAATATGCATCTATGCCCTTTCTATTGATCATGGCATTTAGAGTCAAACAATCTTTAAATTTTTCTCCTTGATCTGTTTTCTAGTTTACTTATTTTGGTATAAATACCTTACATTTCCTTTTTTTTTTTTTCAGCCTTTTCACTTTGTTTTACTATTTCTTAATGCTTTTTGGCTTTATTTTTATCCATTTTAATTTTCAAGGAATTTGTTGCTTGAGCTGTGCTTTGTACCTTTTGTACCGATCTGTTAACACTTTCTTTTATAGCTTTAACCTTTTTAAAAAACTTTTTGTAAAACAAACAGAAACCTCTTCTTTCATTTCTTCCAAGAATTCTAGTTGAGTTTGTGTACAGGCTTTGTTTTACTCTGAGACTTTGCTTTATAAGATATTTTGGAGTCATTCTCTGACAAAAATAGCCTTGAACATCTGTTCCACCATAGTAGTTTCTTATGTCGAGGTTCTTTTTTGTTTGCTTATTCTTCTTGCCTCCTTCCTAACTTTGGACTTTTTTTGGGGGGTTCTGGAGAGAAGGTCTAGGCTAGTTCTGTTGCTGCTTTTTTGATGTTTTGAGTGTTGTATTAATCCAGGATCTTAGATATGAGTATAGGGACCTGCAAACTTTTCAGTAATCTCAAAGTGGTCTGATCTAGGGGAAAGTCTGATTGCTGCTCACCTTGGTCTGAGCTCTGTGGAACTTTTCTCAGAATAATGTATTAAATGCAAAAAATAAAATATATATAATTGTAAAGAAGCCAATTAAATGGAAGGAGTAATTCAAATGTTAATATACAAAATTATGATGTCCAGATTTAAATGCGCCAACCTAAAGAATAAAGTAAAAATTTTTGAGACATAGAAGCCTCTTCAGAATTAAAGTACTAAAATACCTGTTCTAGGCCGTCTTAACATTCCAATATATGAATCCTTTGCTCAAACCAAAGCAGTCCATACACTGTTCCCTGAATTTATTTATATTTTTAACTCCTAAGTGCCTGTAGTCATGTTGTTTGTACTCCACTGTATATTTCTCATCTCTGAAAATCTATAACTCCCAAACCTAGAAAACCTTTGCTATTTTCTACATATTCAAATCCTATATATTTTTCAAATCTCAGGTAAATCCTACCTCCTCCTTTATGCTTTCCTTGGGAATAACCAGTGGAAATGGTCTTTCCCTTCTGGGCTATCTTTAGCACTTAAAAATACAATAAAAAAACTTTACATGCATCTCTTAACTCCAACAAAATAATAAAATTCTCAAGGTTAATGGTTGTTATTTTTCTTTTTACTGATAATTAGTGATCACAAAAGTAAATCTAATAAACAAACTTAAAAATGTTTTGAAATCAAATGTAACAAGCTATTTGAAATCATGTTTCTAATCATGAACTTTCAAACTAATATATTTTGAATGTCCTTTTAATTTGTATGGTTTTTTTTTGTGGATTTTCTTTTTAGAAAGAAAAAATCTACAATTGATCCTTCGTTGTTCAAGTACAAGGTGCAACCCATTAAAAAGGAATTATATGAATCTGTTGTGGTTAAAGCATCTCAAATAAGGTAAAATTCTGCAATACAAATAAAGCTAGAATGATGAAATAAGTTTATGTGTATATTAAAGTCAAATGAACTATGCTGTAGAACACACTTATATATTACAGCCTTTTTGAATAGTAGAATATAAGTTGATTATTGCCATTATAAAAAGAGGTCAATTTCTATGCTTTTGGTTTGGATCAACAAATACCTCATGCCAAGAAATAAGAATACAGATGCTACGGTATAACTCCTTATTTCCATGTAATAATGCAATGTTAATAATGGCTGAAAATGCAGGGGTGTCAATGGATGTATTTCACCTATCTTTTGAAAAATATTGACAATGGAAATAAGTATATAGTGTCTATTAAAAATACAATTTTGAAACCTTATGTGAATGTGTCAGAGGAGACCTTTCTACCACCAGAAGTCAGAATGTAAAAATGGTCAGAATACAGAGTTAAATGAGGATAGGGTTCATTTTACAGTATATGCCTGAATTATAATCTTATCTTCAGAAAGGAAGTATTAATATTCTTATTAATGAGTCTACTACCTAGTTGATATCCATACCTTCCCAAAATAGCAATCAATTCAGAGAGCTTAAACAAAAGACAAAAGAATAAGATGAAGATCTAAATAATGAGCAGGTGAAAGAACAGAATACAAACAATTGATAGTCAAGTGAAAAGCATGATAATAATGAAACAACACACCAAAATTTCTGAGATGCTGCTGCCAAAGCAATCCTTGGGGGGAAATCATATCCTTATAAACATACATTTAAAAAATGGAGGGAAAAAGGAGAGGATTATGAATTCAATTTGCCTAAAATAAATACAAAAATATTTTAAATTGGGATAGAAATAGATAAATTGGATACCAAAAACTATAGGTATAAGTAAAACAAAAAGCTGGTTCTTTGAAAACACTTGGTAAAATTTATAATCTTTTACCCAATTTGGTTATAAAGAAGAAAGCAGGGGACAGCTGGGTGGCTCAGTGGATTTTGAGAGCCAGGCCTAGAGACAGGAGGTCCAAGGTTCAAATTTGGAATTTTCCTTATTTCAAATTTTAGTCATAGAACACAAAGCTAATAATCTGCAATACTTTCAAAGTTTTAAATTTAACTCTACTAATAATTTCTTCCCTCTTTTCCCTGATGTAGCCGGCGGAAACATCTCTTTTCTCGTGATAGACTAAAGCTTTTTCTGAAGCAACATTGTGAGCCACATGATGGAGTCATTAAAATTAAGGTAATTAGAGTGGTAAAATTACTTACTGTAGGAAGAGAAATTAGCAGTATATTGTAGTAAAAAAAGACACTTCTCATTTGGCAAAAATTTAAGCTTTTTAAAAATACTAGTAATTAGGACTAAATTCTTTTTTCAGGAACTGATGTAGTATTAGATTTTGAAAAAGCAAATCATTCACTTTCTTCCTGTCTGTACAACTTAAATCTGTAATTGTCTGAACGATTACCAATTATTCTTAAATATAATAGCAAAAATAATTACCTAGGTAAAAAGTATATGTACTGCTTTGAAAATACTTAAGCATACTTACTGTATTAGTGACTTAGGTCAGCTTGCAAGTGATTTTATTTTCTTAAACTTGAATACATTTAAGACATTTTCTACTAAGGTATAGAAATAAATTACCCATGTAATCTGTTTTAGTCAAAAAGCATTTGTTGTTATTGTTTACTATGTAGCAGGCACTATGCTTTGCAGAGAGAATACAAAGAAAGGTAAAAACGCAGGAACTCACATTGAGACATACAAACAACTATGTATATAGTCAAGATATATATAGAATAAATGGAAATTTATTTTCATAGGGAAGGTGGCTATAGTGGTACTGGGGAAAAAACCTCATGTAGAAGGTAGGGTTTGGACTGAGTTTTGAAGGTATGAGGTGGAGGTCAGAAAAGAGAGAATTCCAGATATTGAAAGGCTTCTTAGTTGTGGGGAATCTTGTGTTTAAAAGTCAGACAAGAATGCATGGCCTTGGACACTTCCTAGCTTGTGTGACCACGGACAAGTCACTTATTCCTTTGCCTTGTTCTGTCTTGGAACTGATTCATAGTTTCAATTCTAAGAGTTAAAAAAAAAATTCAGGTGTTGGTTAGTTACAAAGCCCTTGAAGTGGTGAAGACTGGAAAGGTAGGAAGGAACCAGGTTGTGAAGGACTTTAAATTCTAAATTGAACACTTTGTTTGTTTTGGACATAGAGAATTTGTTGCTTTCTGCTTTTCCCAAGTTACCATCCTCATACTTTAAATGGTCAGTGTAGTTTGAATTATAGGGTCAGGGATTGGGCAGAAATGTAAGTTCTTAATTTGTTGTATATTGGAAATAGAGTTCCTGGGACTAACTTGCAAAATATAGAATGGTAATGAAATTTTTTTGAGTAGAAGGGGAAAAAAAATTTTTTTTAACCCTTTCCTTCCTTTTTAGGCAGAAGAGTGGTAAGGGCTAGGCAATGAGGGTTAAGTGACTTGCCTAGATCACACAGCTAGGAAATGTCTGAACTCAGATTTGAATCTAGGAGCTCCTGTTTCTAGACCTGGCTTTCAATCCACTGAGTCCACCCAGCTTCCCCGTAGAAGAAATATTAAGTGGCATTATTGTTGTCAGCCATTTTTTCCATCCTTGGATTTCATTCAACATCAGTTTGGCTTACCTCATTAAATCTATACCGTTCCCAGTTTGTATTGTTTTGGACTCTTACCTTATTTTTCTAGTGTTTTTTCTTTTTTCTGAGGATCTTTTTGGCCTGATATGTTTCATTTTCACCTAGAGAAATTATAACTTTTTTTTGAAGGGCACAAAGTTTTGTGAATTTAATTTGAAGACATTTGAATTTGAATATCTCACAGAAGATACTAGATTAGGACCAAAAAGATTTGATAGAAATTGAATTCTTTAGGATGCATCTTATGAATAAAGGGCATGTTTTAATGTTTAAGATAGTGGCAGTAGATTTTTCTTAGGCTATTTAAGAACTACATGCATACATATATAAAAATAAAATTTTCTTACTAATTAAGCCTGACAAAAGAATACTTCTGACTTAGTCACATTGATTAGCATGTATGTGAAAGTGTGGAAGTGTGACATTCTCTCACTTTTAAAATAAAAGTATGTTATTTTTTTCCTTTTACATATTGTATAGTGGTTTCTTTTAAAGACTGAAGGATGAAAATGTTGAAATTTCTCTTCTGTCAGTTATAGAGTTGTTACAGTTATGTTAGCATGTCATAAATTAATTCTCAGTCTTAATTCTGAGTTTTATTTTGTTGGGACAGTCCGGGAGTAGTGAATACTAAGACTTGAAAATTACTGGTATTAGATATAGGTTCTATATAAATAGTAATTCTTAATAAATATTCTAAAAAATAAAAATTATATTCTTACTCTTGACAAAATTGAAGCTTTGTCTCCCTTACGCTGATTCCTTTTAGTCACCTGAATTTCAGGTGTTGCAAATTTATTTCCCGTATTAGATTAACTGTTTAGTTCCTACTTATATTGAAGAATTGTGCTGAGGGTCTTTGGAGGGATTTGCTGAGATTATGACTACGGAGATTGAGTGTGGAAGCAGCAGCGTGTGTGTGTGTGTGTGTGTGTGTGTGTGTGTGTGTGTGTGTGTGTGTGTGTGTGTGTGTGTATGTGTAAGAGAGAGAGAGAGAGAGATATCCACCTTAATGTCAAACACAGGGCTGGAATGCCCTAAACTGGATTAAAATATACTTGATCAAATTTTAACAAATTAAAAAAGTATACAGTAAAATCTGGCCTCAGACACTTCCCAGCTGTGTGACCCTGGGCAAATCAATTGACCCCCATTGCCCACCCTTCCTGCTCTTCCACCTATGAGCCAATACACAGAATTTAAGGGTTTAAAAAAAAGTATACAGTAGAATATAAAAAATGCTAATCTGGCACCACTGCATTAGATCATTGTAGCTGAACATTTTAAGAATTGTTGAAGGACTAAATTATTTTAACAGTTTTCCCCATAACCTATTATAATCCCAAAATGCTATGTAGAGAAGTAATAGTGAAAGAGTATTAGATTTGAAATTGTGGAATCTTTTTAGTTCTTGATTTGCCTCTGTGACCCTGAAGGAGACTATTAACCTCTATGCAGCATTTTCTATATATGTAAAATGCAAAGGTGAGACTTAATGATTTTTAAGATTTCTTCTAGTTCTAAATCTTACCACTCTGCATTCTTTTTCTAAGCCATATGTCTACTTAATTTGTAGAGCACAGATGACTGTTAATGGTCTATGCTTAATAGTAACTGATTTTTTCCTAGCTCAGGTTACCCAATTCAGCTTCTTTTCAAGATTCTATTTATTGGGGGCAACTGGGTATCTCAGTGGATTGAGAACCAAGCCTAGAGATGGGAGGTCCTAGGTTCAAATTTGACTTTTCAGACACTTCCCAGCTGTCTGACCCTGGGCAAGTCACTTGACCCCCATTGCCTACCCTTACCACTCTTCTGCCTTGGAGCCAATACACAGTATTGACTCCAAAATGGAAGGTAAGGGTTAAAAAAAAAAAAAGATTCTATTTATTGATTAAGCAGGGGAATCTTTTCCTCAAAATCACATAATTATAGGTTTCACTGTTGAAATTACTTTATGCACAAGTAGCAATAAACAGTTTCTACAAAGATTGAAAGAGGGCTTTTTTTCTCAACAGTATTAACAACTTGCCAGAATCTGCCAATTACATTCTTATTTAGTTACCTTTTGTGCCTTATGCATACTTTGAAAACTCTTTGGGCCTGTTTGCAAATAGTTCTCCAGAATGATAGGACCAGTTTATACTACCAACAATTTATTTTTTTCCCTCGTCCCCTCCAGCATTTGTCATTTCTGATAGTTATAAAGTGGTACCTCAGAGTTCTTTTAATTTTAATTTCTCTAATCAATAATGATTTTAGAGCATTTTTTTATGTGACTATATATAAGTAACTTTGATTTCATCTGAAAACTGCCTATTCATATCCTTTGACCAATTATCAATTGATTCAATTCTCTCTATATTTGAGAAATGACACCTTTATCAGAGAAACATACTGTAAATTTTTTTTATATTGTAGCATCCAGATTTTAACCAATAAAGACTGAGGCCATTTCCCCAGAATAACATTTTTATTAATAGGAACATGCAATCTCATTAACAAAGAATGGATCTTTCACTAGCCTCCTTCAGCAAAAAGACCCCTTGTGATTCCTGCCTCTTGCTTTAAAAGTATTATCTTTCTGATTGGCCTGATAGCTTGACCATAAGTCTTCCCTTGCCAATTCCCATTGGTAGTTATTTTGAAAGAGGGTGTGGCCTTAGAGACCTCCTTCTTCATTACTTTATCACAGTGGAGGTGGATCTTTGTCTTCTCCAGGAAGAAGGCAGCACCACCAACTACTTGGCTGTCAATAGGGTACTTTCAAATGTATCAAAGTTTCCCAGGGCTGATCAGTCTTGCCCTTGTAATCCTTTAAAGATCTTAATGAGAAAGGTGGTCCTGACCTAGTATGATAACCTGGGAGAGGTGGACTGGGAGGGGTCTTAGCTTGGAGGCAGGGTGTTTTAGCCAGAGTGGGAGGCCGAAGGGAAAATGATTACATATAGAAATATTACTACTACTACAATTCAATAGTTTTTCAATTTTCCTCAATATTACTTGAATGATCTATGGTAACTTTTAGCAAAATGTGATTTTCCTGATTATCTCATTTAATTAGGACTATTTTTGTTTTTGCCTTGTCTGAGGTCAAGATTGCTACTCCTGCTTTTTTTACTTCACCTTGAAACTTAGTAGGTTCTGCTCTAGTCCTTTATTTTAATTCCGAGTGCGACTTTCTATTTCAAGTATAACTCTTATAAACAGAATATTGTTCTACTTCCATGTTATATACCATTCACATTCAGTTTTGATTACTAAACTGTATTTCTCACCATCCTATTTTCTTCTGTTTATCCTTTTTTTTTTGTTTGTTTTCTATTCCTTTTCTCTTTCTTTCATCTCTGTGTGTGTGTGTGTGTGTGTGTCCTTTCCTTTTTTCAGCCAGTTCTGGTGAGAGTGGTTTTATAAGATTATTCATTTAGAAAGATGAATGATTTTGAGGTGTTTTGTGTGATAATAAAAAAAAAAAATAAAGTTCTTACCATGCAAAATTCTTCATGAGACAAAAACAGGAAAAGTTCTAAATTTAAAAAAAAAATTCTAGTCATTATCTTTCTAAGAAATTAGCAAAGAAAATTGCCCTGATATTCTTAGAATCAGAGAATAAAATAGAAATTGAAAGAATCCACCAAAAACCTCCTCAAATGAAAACTCCTAGATGTATTATAGCCAAATCCAGAACTCTTTGGTCAAGGAGAAACTATTGGAAACAGCCAAAAAGAAATTATTTGTATATCATGGAGCCACAGTCAGGATCACACAAGATATATGAGCTTTCTACATTAAAGGATTCTAGGGCTTGGAATGTGATATATTAGAAGAAAAAGGAGCTAGAGTTATAACCAAGAATTACAAACCCAGCAAAACTATATATAATTCTAAAGGGGAAAAAGTGGATTTTAGGATTTTTTTTTAACCCATACCTTCCATCTTAGAATCAATGTTTGTTGGTTCCAAGGCAGAAGAGTGGTAAGGGCTGGCAATGGGGTTAAGTAAGTGGCCTACGCATCTGGGAAGTGTCTGAAACCAGATTTGAACGTAGGACCTCTTGTCTCTAAGCCTGACTCTCAATTCATTGAGCCACCCAACTGCCCCAAAATTTTAGGATATTTAAGCATTTCTAATGAAAAGAAAGACCATAGCTAAATTGAAAACTGTAAAAATTTGACTCAAATAAAAGGTAAATAGGAAAGAGAAACCTAGGGCAGCTAGAAGGAGTATAATACATAGACAGAGGGCATATGATGGGATGATATCCAAAAATATAAAATTTTTCTTACCCTATAGGAAAGTTGGAGGGGAAGAGAAGGGAGAGTAGTAGTGATAGAAGTTGAGATTGGGGTAGGTAATTGTCAGAAGCTCTTTTCAGATAGAAAGGGTGAAAGGAGAGATAGATAGAATAAACAGAGAAAATAGAATGGAGGGAAATACATAGTATTCATAATTGTTAAAAAAAATTTGTCAAGTTTCCATAATTGAAAGCCTTATTTCTCAAATACATAGAGTAATGCATTGCATCAAATATATTAGAAAATGAGTCATTCCCCAATTGATAAATTATCAAAGGATATGAACCAAGTGCTTTTCAGATGAAGTAATATGTATGTCATGTGAAAAAATGCTCTAAATCACTTGGTTAATTAGAGAAATGCAAGTTGAAATAACTCTAAAGTACAATTTAATTTTTATTTAGAATATTTTCCTATGGTTACATGATTCATGAAGCACTCCTCTCCCCTCCCAAAGCCGACAGGCAGTTCCAATGGGTTTCAAAATCTATTTCCATGATATTCATATTTGCAGTAGAGATATGCTTTAACATCGCATCCCTATCGCACTATGTGATCAAGCATATATTTTCCTTCTGCATTTCTGATTCCACAGTTCTTTCTCTGGATGTGGATAATATTCCTTCTCATAAATTCCTCTGGATTATCCTGGGTCTTTGCATTATTGCTAGTAGAAAAGTCTATTACATTTGATTGTGCCACAATGTATAGTCTTTGTGTACAATGTTCTCCAGTTCCTGCATCAATTCCTGGAGGTCTTTCCAGTTCACATGGAATTCCTCCATTTCTTTATTACTTTCAGCACAGTTATATTCTATCACCAACATATACCACAGTTTATTCAGCCTTTCCCCAATTGATGGACATCCCCTGTGAAATGAAGTGATTTCACACTTGTCAGTTTGGCTATTATGATAGAAAAGGAAAATGATAAATTTTGGAGTGGAAAATTGAGATAGGAATGCACCATTGTTGGAGTTGTGAACTCATTCAGCCATTTTGCAGAACAATTTGGAACTATGCCAATCCTTTTACCCATCAATATGACTACTAGGTTTGTATTCCAGAGATAAGAAACAAATCAGGAAAAGACTTATGTATAGGGGCAGCTGGGTAGCTCAGTGGATTGAGAGTCAGGCCTGGAGACGCGAGGTCCTAGGTTCAAATCCAGCCTCAGACACTTCCCAGCTGTGTGACCCTGGGCAAGTCACTTGACCCCCATTGCCTACCCTTAACACTCTTCCACCTAGGAGCCAATACACAGAAGTTGAGGGTTTAAAAACAATTTTTAAAAAAAAGACTTATGTATAAAAATATTTATAGCAGCTCTTTTTATGATGACAAAGAATTGGAAAGTGGGGAAATGCTCATTAATTAGGAAATGGCTGAACATATATATATTATTGTGATGTATACTATAAGGAATGACAGGTGGTAAGATGCTCTTAGAAAAACTTGTAAAGACTTATATGAATTCATCCAAAGTCAAATGAAAAGAACCAGATCATTATTCACAGTAAGAGCAATATTATACATTGATCAATTGTAAATGACTTGGCTATTCTCCACAATACAATGGTCCAGGACAGTTCTTAAAGACTTAAGATGAAGAATGCTATCCACCTTCAAAGAAAAAACTGATGAAATCTGAATGGAGAACAAAGCATACTCTTCGAAACTGCATGTGTGTTGGGTGGAGGGAACCTGTTTTCTTTCACAACTTGACTTTCACAACACATATATAACCTATATCAAATTGCTTGCCATCTCAGGCATGGAGGAGCAGAGGGAGAAGGAGAAGGATAGAATCTGAAACTCAGAATTTCACAAAAATAAATGTTAAAATTTTTTTCAAGTAATTGGGGGAAAATAAAATACTAAGATAAAATTATATAGTAATTTGAATTTTCATAAATAATCATTTTTTATATTTCTACATTAAAATCTTAGTTTGTCTCTGTTAAGTATGTCCAATAGAAAAAGAGTACTTTTTAAAAAGTATAATTCCATAAATATATTTCTAGGTTTGTCATCTCACAAGTTTACATTAACAAATAGCACTGCTTGCACTGAAAAGAGCTGATAACATTCTCTGTTAATGCTCATTTTTTTCAATTGATTCCTCTGTTAGTGCTGTATAGGTAGGTATATAGGTATAGGCTTTAGAAGTAGAAAAGCAGATTTTTGCAGACAGTCTAAGGGGAAAAGCCTTGGCTGCCAGCCAGGGACATTCTAAATAGAATGAAGGGAAAAAACTGTTTTGCCCTTGTGGACTCTGGTCAAACTGGGAAAGGGAGAGGATGTTGGGTGCCTTTACCTGCCCAGTGAGGAGCCCAAGGAGAGTGGAGTTACCACTGACAAGGAAGACCTGCCAGGGAAGATCAAGTGAGCAAGAAGATTTAGCTGGGGTGGTAGACATCCCAGTCTGAGACAAACTCCTTGATTAACATTTCCTGGATTTACCTCTCGGTGGACCCATTTCCTCTGCCACCAAGAAGAGCTGAAGAAGACATATTTTGTGAGAGACTCATTTTCCCTTCTAATCTGTAATAGTCTGATAGTGCAGTGTAGGCTTTAACCCATTCTCCCAGCCCCTGGTGTTTAGATTCAGTGTGACCTTTCCCCATTAACCCTGACCCCCTATTATTATTTAAACCTGTGGTTATAAACCCTCCTGTCATTCACTTGCTAGTTTCTCAGACTCCCTGGCTTGGGTGGATCAGTGTGGCAGTTAAGGCCCAACTGTCACTCCTGTCAGTTGCCCAAATCATTCATTGAACTGTATTTCCCAGCTTGTTAAGTCCCCACCTATTGTCCATTCCTGTCTCCTACTCGGCCTTCTGAACCCAGTTAAAAATATAAGTTAACCCCAGTTTTTCCCCCATAAGAGTGCTCAGTTTTTTTCAGTTGAGTTGAGTTTTTCAATTGAGCTTTTCAATTAAGTCATACACATAATTGTCAGGGTAAAATTTGTATGCAGGGGACAAAGAGAGAATACTATAGAATTAGTATGGAAGGACATAAGACTAATATAAATTTTTGTAAAGTATGCAGAAGAAAAGATTAGGTGTGAGGTTTTATTTTGCACTTCCCTTGATTCCCCTCCTAATTGTCTGGCTCGTCCTTGTTGTCACCAATCTCTTGCTGGATCATCTTTGGTGTCTTGCTACCTGATAATGGGAAACCTCAAGCTTCAATCCTGGGTGGTGTTTCTGTATTTGCTCAGTGATCTCATATTTTGTAGATTCATTTACCATCTCTGCATTTTAACTCTAAGATCTATGTATTCATCCAGCTGTAGTTATTTTCTTGAGCTCTAAATTCACATCAGTTGCGTTTTTCTGGACATTTATAAATGGGTACCCTGCGGGCATCTCAAATCTCAAACAGATGTAAAAGGGAATTCATTTTTTCCCCCAATAACCACTCCATTTCTAAAATTCCTTATTTATGTCCTGGGTATGCCACTCTTCTAATCAACTAGGTTTATAATTGGAGGCATCTTCAACCCTTCACTCTTCTTAAGCTTCGCACAGTAAATTGTCAGATTTTTTCAGTTTTACTGCCATAATGTCTTTCAGATCCAACTCCCTTCTCCCATAGCTATTAGTAGTATTATTCATATAGCCACTACCCTGGTTCTATCCCTCATTACCTTTTGCTTAGACCAGTGGTTCCCAAACTTTTTTGGCCTACCACCCCTCTTTCCAGAAAAAATATTACTTAGCTCCCTGGAAATTAATTTATTTAAAATTTTAATAGCAATTAATAGGAAAGATAAATGCACCTGTGGCCATCACCGTCTTCCTGGATCGCTGCAGCACCCACCAGGGGGCAGTAGCGCCCACTTTGGGACTCACTGGCTTGGACGATCTTATGTCTAAGACCTTTCACAATTTCTCTTACAATTGCTGTTGTTGCTGCTCCCACTGTGGACTTATTTGGCCCAAGTGACAAAAATTCATATCTAGGCTTCCCCCAACTGGCCATGCTTCTTCATGGAATGTTATCTAAACCTAATGTTATTTTGGGGAAGACTATGCCTACTGAACGACCTATTATTTTTCCACTCCCTACACTTATGACTTCTCCAATCAAAATCCCTTTTCCTTCCTTATATATATTGCCTTTACCTATTCAAATATAAGTCCTTTTAGGACAAGAATTGTCTCCATTTTGTATTTTTATGACTTCCCCTTACTCGGTGTCTGGCATATTTTGTAAGTGCTTAATAAATGTTGTTTATTTAGTAGTTTCCCAAATGTCTCAGTTCAATTTTCCTTCTCTCTTAATATCCTTTCCCCACTCCTTTCTGTTCTCCATAGCTACTAAAGTGTTTTCCCTAAAGTCCTATTCAAACCATGTTACATTCCTGTTCAGAAAACTTATCTCTAGGTAAAAACATGACCTCTTAGCATTTTAAGTTTTTCAACGGGGTGGGGATGGGAGTGGGGGTTGCGGCAGCTGGGTAGCTCAGTGGAGTCAGGCCTAGAGACGGGAGGTCCTAGGTTTAAATCCAGCCTCAGACACTTTCCAGCTGTGTGATGCTGGGCAAGTCACTTGACCCCCATTGCCCTCCCTTACCACTCTTCCACCTAGGAGCCAATACACAGAAGTTAAGGGTTTATTTAAAAAAATAAATAAATAAGGTCTTTCACCATTTAGCTTTAGCCTATCTTCTTAGGCAAATATGTTCCAGTCAAATTGATGTATGTGCTATACTTTTCCTTATTTACAACATTTCATTTCACATCTCTGTCTTTGCTTAGACCTAGTTCTCTCATGTCAGACTTCTTAAAATTACGAATTTCCCTTTGAAGTTCATTTTTAAGTCCTACTTCCTACATGAGGCCTTTCTATCCAGCTGCTAATAACTTCCTCCTTTCTCAATTGATTTTTATCCATTTCATATTTGATTATATGTATTTTTTCCAATAAAATGTATACTCTGAGGGCCTAGGCAATTTCATTTTTTACTTTGTTTTCTCCATTTTATTAGCATGTTGTTACTGCTTAGTAAATACTAGTTAGTTGATTGTCGTAAGGAGGATAAAAAGCCTGTTTCCTGGAATGAAATTTCAATGATGTGCAGAATATCAAAAGACAAAGGTTTATGGGGTGGGGGAGGCCATTCCATGTATAGAGAATGGTATTAGTGAATGCATGGAGGCTTGAAATCACTCAAAGGTTTATGAGACAACTACAATTTGACCAGATTATAATGCATGTGGAGGAGTGATTGTGATATTATCCTAGAAAGGTAGGGATTGGTTAGGCTATGGAAGATTTTGAAAGTTTTCCATTTAAATATACACAATTTTCAGTTCTTACCAATATGTAGTAAATATTACACCAGAAAATATTATCCTATTATGAATATTATACTGTTAAATCCTATTATGATGCTTTATTCATGTATTAAAACACAAGGGGCCCTGGTTGGGCCTTATTTACTATGACCGTGGCATATGTATATTCTTTAAGTGTATGTACAGATAAATAGCAGACTGTTACACATTTCAGAAAATAAAATGTCCTGCTTTAAATATGATTTAATAATACAAATTAACACATTTTTCTTTTTTTTTCTCTTGAATAAAGGCAGCATCTCTTACAAAATATAAAATAGCAGAACAGCATTTTTCCTACTTCTTCCCTGATGATCCACCCACATTTGTCTTTAGTCCTGCAAGTAGACGAAGAGGGAGGCCTCCCAAACGAATATCTATCCATCATGTAAGTAGAAGATAAATTAGAAATTCTTTATTTAAGAGATTACAAGAAATTATATCTCTGTTCTTTCTTCTCTAATCCTTCTGAATAAAATTTAAATGTAAAATTCTTGACATCTTTAATACTCTTCACTACATCATGATGTAAGATACACCATAAGAATGGTTTTCCAATATAACTATCACCACACTTTATTATGTTTAAAGTATTTAAGCCTATGTTCTGAATAAAGATTAGAAACCATTTTAAGTGAAGAATTTTAAGGGATGAGATCAGATTAGATTATTTTTGGTACAGAATGAATAAGAATTATAGTTAGAAGACTTAGATTCAAATATAATTTCTATTTACTACTTCTGTCCTCTTAGGCAAGTCACGACCTCTCTGAGCCTCAATTTTCTCAGTAATAACAATAATAATATAACTAACATTTTATAATACATTGAAGTTTACAAAAGCACTTTGCAAATACTCCATTTGATCCTTAAAACAATTTTGGGAGTCAGGTGCTATTATTATTGCCCTTCTACAGATGATGAATCTGAGTCCCAGAGAGGTTTAGTAGTAAATGAACTCAGGTTTTCTTAACTCTTGGCCTAGCAACTAATTGTTTTATATATAAAATGATGGTTTAGGCTAAGATCTTTAATCTCTCTTATTAGAAGAAATGACTGTTTACTAGAAAGATTCCTCTCTTTCAATTCTATACTTATATGACCTCTGAATTTTTTCCTTATAAAGTAGTGAGGGTCTAGGAGCATAAGATTAATTTTGTTTATAAAGTACATATGGGAAGGAAGAAATAAGATATTAAGATTTATTAAAGGGATTCTTCTGTTCAACAATCTTTAGGAAAACAAATACTTGGGGGGAAGGAAGAAGTGGATTTGATTCTTTGTATTTTTCTTGTACTTTATTTTCTATGTCTATACTTCCCCAAATTCTTAAAGAGTGGAGTGAAAGTAGGAAAGAAAGGATTAGAGAGCTCTGCAGACTGAATTTTGCTATTTTTGTGCCCCAATTCTCTGTCCGTTAATTCTTCCCTTTCCACTTTTGTTTATGTTCATTTCTGTGAATTATGATATGATTACAGGTTAAAGCTTACAAACTTAAGAATACATGGAGGAAAAGCTGTTAAGAGATGCATTTTAAGAATCTTGTGTGGTCTCCTTCAAGGTTTTTGCTATGTATTGCTTACTCTAAAAGGAAGTAATCTACTTGATTATCAGTAATCTGCTGTCTTGAAGGATCTAAGAAAATTAATCACTGTCCTTACTTTCTTGTCTTTTGCCAATGAATATGTTGAATGAAGTCTATTTTGTTCTATTTCTCCCTTTTAAAAATGACTGGACTTAGCTGATGATAAAAACTGAATAAGTTTTAAAGAATGTCCAAATTTTCATGCTCTTTGTAAAAATGATAATTTTCCTCATCTCCTATATGGTTCAAGGTTCCTTTAAATTTTTCTTGTTGGTTTCCTTGGACATATCAGAAGAGAGACTGAAGCTACTTGAAAAATGGAATGGAATAAACTTCATCAAATCATAAAACTTCAAGAGGTAGAAGAAAGGAATGGTATCATCTGCATCTAGTGCAACCTTTGCCTGAATAAGTATCTTCTCTTCATTATACCATATAGATAGCTAGTCCAATTTGAAGACCTCAAGTGAGGAAGAGACCACTACTTTCTGAACAGCCTATTCCACTTTGGATAGCTGTTATAGGTAGGAACCAGGATAAGACTAAATCATTTTTTCCACATGACATCATAAATTTTTGAAGACAACTAAGATGACCTTCTGACTTCTCTAGGCCATTTATATGCCTAGTCCTTCAATCTGTCCTCAGGGAACATGATTTCAAGGTCCTTTACCACCTTTAGTGCCTCTTTCAACATTCTAACAGCATTATCAGTAGATTTCCTAAAATATAGTGTTCAGAATTTGAGGCATTTTACTATTCTGATTGCTTTCCTTTGCTGCTTTCTTGGATTGCCTCAGGTTATCATTCTATAATGTATTATGGATAAATATCTGTGTATGTATGCATATGTATGAATGTACGTGTATATGTAGTCAGTACAGGAATGGTTAATATGAAATGATGGAAAATACTGGTCTAGCACTTTTCCTCTACTTCTTCTTTTTTTTTTTTTTTAAACCCTTACCTTCCATCTTGGAGTCAATACTGTATATTGGCTCCAAGACAGAAGAGTGGTAAGGGTAGGCAATGGGGGTCAAGTGACTTGCCCAGGGTCACACAGATGGGAAGTGGCTGAGGCCAGATTTGAACCTAGAACCTCCCGTCTCTAGGCCTGGCTCTCAATCCACTGAGCTACCCAGCTGCCCCCTCCTCTACTTCTTTTATACTTTAACATTCCAGGTTCCAACTTGTAAAGGTATTATAAATAAAGTAAGAAATTTACTGCCATATAAAGGGATTTTCTTTTCTTTAAAATTAAGATCATAAAAGTTCAGATTTTCTCTCTCTCTCCCTCTTTCTCTTTCCCTTGCCTCCCTCTCCCTCCTTCTTTCTTCTAAGTCTTGACATGCCCGTGATATGTCTGAGGCCCTGCTGGCTCTATCCACTAAAGCTCTACCTAGTTGCCCCAAACCTCAGGTTTTCAAATTTTACTCTCCCACCTTGTAGATTTGTAGTCAAATTATTTTTATTCATTCCATTTTTTATGTCACATTTCTGAATATCCTTGTACTAAGGATATTTTGAAAATTAATTATCTGACATCATATGCAATATTCTATACCAATTTCCTCCCCCACTTCTCTAGTGATGAGTACATTTTCTTATCTTTTCACTTTGGCCAAATCATTTTAATTATGAAATGTTGAGGGTTTCCCCTTTTCAATTTATACTGTTAAAGCTGTTTCCTGGTTCTGCTTAATTTTTTTTTTTTAACCCTTGTACTTTGGTGTATTGTCTCATAGGTGGAAGAGTGGTAAGGGTGGGCAATGGGGGTCAAGTGACTTGCCCAGGGTCACACAGCTGGGAAGTGGCTGAGGCCGGGTTTGAACCTAGGACCTCCTGTCTCTAGGCCTGACTCTCACTCCACTGAGCTACCCAGCTGCCCCTTGCTTAATTTTAATAATTTCATTCTTGTGTTTTTCTGAATTCTACAGTATTTACCATTTCTCATGGTATAACAATTTTCCATACCATTAACATGTCACAGTTTGTCTACCTATTTCTCAATTAGTGAATGCTTATTTTGTTTCCAATTCTTTTCTAGTTTGTTATTTATTTTTCAGGAGGAAGGAGTTGCTGGCAAGCAAAGTATTCAAGGAAATGGAAATAAAGCTTCAAAGGAAAGAGAGAGGCTTCTCCAACAAAAAGAAGAAATGAAGTCTCTAGGTAAACTTCAACTTTTGCCTGCTTAATTAAAATCTCAATTTTGAGTGTAGACCTACATTTTAAGAAAAATCACTTGGATGTCTGACCCACTAGCAAGCTATTGCAAAAGTCCAAGCATGAGGTTATAAAGTACTTGTGTAGGTTGTCAGGGGAGAGAAGAAAGGTGTATTTGAGAGATGTGACAGAGGTAATAATCACCAGGCTTTGGCAGTAATTTGGATATTGGTGTTGGGGGAGGTGTCAGATATCGAGGAAACTAGGAGGATAGCGTTGCTTTCTACAGTAATAGAGATAGTAGAGGTTGGGAATTTTGGGAAAAGATAATGAGTTCTGTTTTGGGCTTATTTGAATTTAGGTAGGATATCTTTTTGGACATCCAATATCTGATTTCTATCCATTTCAAATTAACCTTATATTGTGCTTCATATTGTATCCTCACAGTAGACTTTAAGAGAGAGACTAATTTTTATCCTTATATCTTCAGAACCTAGTAGAATATAAACACTTTTTAAATGTTTTTGGGCCTTTTGTGCCCTGCTCTGTTTTAATTTTGGGTTCTCACAGTTTACAAAAGACATTGATAAAGCTGAAAAAAACAGCTCAGATGGTGAAGGATCGTGAATCTGTGCCAAATGAAGTTTATTTGAGGAATTGGAAATATTTAACTTATAGAAGAGAAAACTCAGTATGAATAATATAGAAATATGTTTTGCATGATAAATGCATGTATAACCCAGATTGAATTGCTTGTCAACTCCCAAAGCAGGGAGGGAAGAAGAGAGGGAGACAACATGAATCATATAATGTTGGAAAACTTACATGGAAATGTGTTATTAAAATAAAGAGAAAACGTTAAAAAAAAACTCAGGAAAGTATGTGGGAAAAGATATTGGACTTTTCTTTCTTTGCTGTCAAAGGTAAAAACTCCAGAAACAACTGATTTGAAAGTTTTAAAAAGGCAAATTTGGACTTAATATCAGCAGGAACTCCTTAACAGCTAAAGCTACCCAAGAATGCAGTGGATTGCTTTGAGAGAAGGAGGTCTTTAAACAGAAGCTGAATAAATGTTCTTGGTTGTTATATAGAGGATATTATCTTTGGAGGTCCTTTGCAGCTCCATAGTGGATGACACTATGAATTATGCAGAATACATAATTTTTGAGGGGGGTGACATTAGCAAATGGGGAATCTGGGAAGATGATGGTACTTTAAATGAACACAAGAATTTTAAGAGGCAGATAAAAGAAAACAGTACCTTTCATGCTTGGTACAGATATCCTATTCAAAGACATGGGGTTAAGACCTAGAACAGCATCAAAGTCAGTTTGAGGGGACTATTGAATGTATAAAAGGGATAACTAAAGACTAGAAGAGTAAGGAGGGGCTAGGTTGTAAAGTTAAATGTCAAGTAGAGAAGTTCATATTAGGTTCTAGAGGCTACATTCATCCATTGATGAAAGTTATATGATCAGACCTAGGGTTTAGTAATATTGGTGAAGACAGAAAACCAGTTATGGAATAATATTGTAGGAGTTTGTATGAGGGGCGATGTAGCCACATGAATAGAAAGAGAGATTTTTGAGAGATACTATGGAGAGAGATTGGTTTATGAGTGTTAGGAAGAGTGTGAGGGATAAAGGATGACTGAAAAATTATGAAGCTAGGTCACTGGAAAGGTGGCAACACCCACAACAGAAATAAAAGAAGTTTGAAGGAGGGACATGAATTTCATAGAAAAAATTTTAAGATAGTTTTTGCACGTTAGGTTTGAGATCTGCAGAATATCCAGTTCAAAATGTCCAACAGTTGATGATTTAGAACTACAGCTTAAGCAGGGGAGGGAGAAAGGAAGAGAATGAGAATGAATTCTATTATAAAGGTTATTATGTGGCCTTTGGTCACATAGCTTGTAAGTATATACAGTCATCCCTCGCTATATCGAGGTTTACTTATTGAGGCTTAGCTGTATCATGGGTTTTTGTGTGTGTGTGTGTGTGTGTGTGTGTGTGTGTGTGTGTGTGTGTGTGTGTGTGTGTGTNTTTGTGTGTGTGTGTGTGTGTGTGTGTGTGTGTGTGTGTGTGTGTGTGTGTGTGTGTAATTCATATATATGTAATTCTCTATCGTGGAGGTTTTCACTATGTCGTGGGATTTTGCAGCTGAATACCATACTGAAAACGGTGGAAATACAGTACACCACTACCACTTGTGTAAGTTTGCCAGTGTGAGATTGTACACAGCATACTTATTGGCTGATGAAAGGTGACCAACTAGGCGCTTTTTGGCTCAATGACTAGCATCGGTCTGTTTGCTCTCCCCACTACTTCGAGGATTTTCACCTATGGAATAGGGTGGTGTCTGGAATATAACTCCAGCGATAGGTGAGGGATCACTGTATAAGTAAACCACGTCTCTCCTGACATCCAAGTTCATCTCTTTTTCAGCTGTTCTGTTGTGTTGCCTCTCTATTTTGCATTTCCATCCTGAGGAATCTTTCAGTTTGACCTTTGATTATTTTTTCTTAGGGCTTCTTATATGATTTAATTGTATTCACTCATTAAAGAAGTACTTGTTGAATGGCTTATCTTATTTAAGGTCCTGTGGTGGGGAAGATGTTAAGAATGAGGAAGACCTCAGTATGATAGCTTATATTCCAGCAAGAAAGAGAAGGCTATATGCACAAACAGCTTACATCACAAAATAGAATGGGATAAATGAACAAAGGTAACGGGATACTATGAGAGTCAGAGGTAGGAAAGGTAATTTCTGGTCGTGACGATATTAAGGAATTTGTGGAATAGGTTCCATTTGAGTTAGGCCACAAAGGATGGTTGAGATTTTTAAAATATTAGCAATTAGAGCAAAGGGAATTATTTATGTACAAAATGCATATAAAGTATAGAACCTATTGGTGGAATTTGGAGTATTAAGAATTCAATTCACCAAACATTTTTTTAAAGCCTTACCTTCTGTCTTAGAACCAATGCAGAAGAGTGGTAAGGGCTAGGCAATGGGGGTTAAGTGACTTGTCCAGGGTCACACAGCTGGGAAGTGTCTGAGGCAAGATGAACCTAGGACCTCCCAACTCTAGGCCTGGCTCTCACTCCACTGAGCCACCCAGCTACCCCCTCCCTAAATATTTTTAAAGAACTCGATAAATATACTGTGCTAGTTGATAAGGGTACAGGGACAAGTGGATGTGCATTGGTGGTAGGATATATAGAGGAGGTTCAGTATATTTGCAAATAAGTAAATAAACATGAATGTATAAATAAATAAATAGAAGTAACTTCAAAAGAAGGAAAAGTGTCCTATTTATTGGGGCAAAGAAAGAAAGACAGACTTCACATAGCCTGTAACAATCTTTTCTTTGGAGGAAACAAAGGATTCTAAATGCCAGAGGTGTTGAGAGTGTACATTCAAACATGATAACACTAGAAAGTTATATTGAATCAAGTTGTAGTCAAATGAATACCAAGATAGGGAGTTTGGATACTATTATCTTTATAAAATGTCAGTTTCATCTTTGCCAGTGTATTAAACTTTAAATTTTTCTCCTTTTCTACAGTTTTTGAAAAGACAAAATTAAAAAAAGAAAAGGCAAATGCCATAGAAGCCAAGAAAAAAGAAAAGGAATATAAAGAGAAAAAGAAAGAGGAATTAAAGAAAATTGTTGAAGAAGAAAGACTGAAGAAGAAAGAAGAGAAAGAGAGACTTAAACTAGAAAAAGAAAAGGTATGTTTATATTTGCTGCCTTCTATAAAAGATATAGTATTTCCTTTACACTGGGTAGCATAGGTTTGTTGTTGTCGTCGTCGTCGTCGTCGTCGTCGTCGTCGTTTTTAAATCCTTACCTTCCATCTTGGAATCAATATTATCTATTGGCTCCAAGGCAGAAGAGTAGTAAGGGTAGGCAATGGGGGTCAAGTGACTTGCCCAGGGTCACATAGCTGGGAAGTGTCTGAGGCCAGATTTGAACCTAGGACCTCCCATCTCTAGGCCTGGCTCTCAATCCACTGAGTTACCCAGCTGCCCCCAGCAAAGGTTTTTATTCCCAGGAAATTCTTTTTTTTAAGAGAAGTGTTAAGCATAGTGCCTAGCCTATCGAATATTATCAGGTAGGAAAAGAGAGGCATGCCTAGGGTCCAGAGCTGAGATAACCTGTCTGGACTCTAAGTTTGTTGATAATATAAGATAATATTTATAAAGCATTTAGCACAATGACAGTGGCACATAGTAGGAGCTATATAAATGCTTATTCCCTTCCCTACTCTCCCTGTTGCCATGTAGTCTAACATTGAATTGATATAATCAGTACTTTTGACTTGCCTGGAAAATATCTTGTCACATTGAAAACTTCAGTTACTATCATTTACTATACATTTTGTTAGAGAAAATGTAACAACTTGTATATAAATACTTTTTTTTTTTTTTGCTCTAAACTGAGTCCATTTCCTTGATCTTAGCAAGTTCATAGGCCCTTATTATCCTCAGACTTTGAGATATGTGGTGCAGTGGAAGATAACCTTTATTTGGAGTCAAAGGCTTGAATCATTATATGATTTTACTTAGACAAGCCACTTACTCTCGCTGAGTTAGTTTTCTTATCTGTAAAATGTAGTTGTTGGACTACATGAGCTAAAGTTACTGTGCAAAGGAGTTTTTATTTTTTATTAAAATGTTGTTTCAAATGAATTTAAAGAAAAGCTGAACATTATATGTTAATATGTAGTACAGTTTCAAAGATATTGAAAGTAATCAGAGATTAAAAATAGATGACACATTATTAACCCAGCAGTCTTAACCATCTGAAGCACTTGTTATCAAGAATGTTTTAAAAAAAAAGACATTTGTAAGATGGTGTAGTGGATTAGTCTAGGTTTGTATAGAAGAGTTAAATGTTAGCCTTGGCTGCCATTTAGTTGACTGTTATTTTTGACAAACCATTTTTCCTGTTTGAACTTCTTTCTTCATCTTCCCTGATTACAGGGTTGTGAAGACTGAAGGAGAGGATATGCAGAAAAATACTTTGAAAATCTTTAAAGCAACATACAAACTTTGCTGTTTTTATACTCTTATTCTTTGTTGTTATTCAGTTATTTCAATAACATCCAGCCCTTCGTGACCCCATTTGGGGTTTTCTTGGCAAAGATACTGGAATGGTTTGACATTTTCTTCTCCAGCTCATTTTATAGATGAAGAAATGAGGCAAACACAGGGTTAAATGACTTATCAGGATCACACAGCTAGTAAGTGTCTGAGGCCAGATTTGAAGTCAGGAAGATGAATCTTTCTGACTCTAGTCCTGGCACTTCATCCATTATACCATCTATCTTCCCACTCTTATTCTAGGTATAGTTTTAACAATCTTGTAGCATATTAAAAATGACATTTGCTTCTAAAAGTCAGGCTTGCTTTTTATATAGCATGTTTTAAGTGGGAAATTGACAACCTGGAAGGACATAGGAAATGAAGAATTCAACAAATGATCTCCAAAAGAGCACAGCAGTAAGGGGAACTACATTGATAGTTATATAGTCAATGCTGACAACCGAGGAAGAGATTTTAAAAAAATAAAAATAGACACAACTCAAAAATTGTAGCTATCTTAGACTGGTAATGAAACATCAAATTGCTCTGCTGAAATTAATATCTCCTTATGATATCATTATGGAGATTATAGTAATAACAGTAACAATAGTTCAGTAATGTATGTGTGATGAGAGAAAGCAACCATTAAGGAAATTTAAAATTATATTTGATAACTATTTAAGAAAGCCAAAATGCATAGTATTTTCCATCAGAGATGTTTGCCAAAAATTATTGAAATCAAATGTTGTCTTTTATTAGGAGCAAACTTTGATTATCTGGGAAAGTAGCTTATATGAATCCTCTTCAATGATATCAGATAAATGAACTGTTGCTATATTTTTGTTTGTTTGACTATATATTTTTTTTAACAAAAATATTTTTTCTCTTAACATTTTGGGGGAGAGAGCTTGAAGATAACCCTTGTAATAAAAAAGAAAAAGTAAAAGCATTGACTATATCCCAAAAATATATACCTCATTCTGCATCTTAAGATGGGCGAGTAGCATACCTCATCATTTGATCTCTACATTATTGTCATGGTTATCTTCACCTTGATTAGTTTTTAAGGCTTTCAGAGTTTTTTGTTTTTTCAATGATGATGTCAGTGTGTTGTATACTAGTACCCTACTTGCCTTGCTTACTTAACGCTGTATCAGTTCATACAAGTTTTCCTAAGTTTCTTATTGTAACACAGAATTCCATTATATTCATATACCATAATTTGTTTGACCACCTCTAGTTGATGGGACCTCCCTTAGTTTCCAGTTTTTAGCTAATGTGAAAAAGTGTTCAAATAAGTATTTTGTGCACATAAACCCTTTTCCTCTTTGATTTCTTTGAGGTTGTAGCCCCACTTGAGGTATCAGAAATCTAAAGGGCATGCATAGTTTACTGACTGTTGGGATTGTGTGAAGGGACTCCTGGAGCTATGTCACTTACATCACCTAGTTACATCATCTAGCGTGGGTCACAGGACTGTAGCCTATGCACTTGATCCAGACATGACTGAATTTGACCCAGATGTTAAAAAGGACTAAAAGGGATGATCCAGGAAGTGTTTTCTCTCTGTCTCTGGTGACCGGGCTACCAGAGCTGCTGCTGTGGCCAGGCTGAGAACCACCCATGTGGTAGTTTAAATTAAAACTATTTTACTTTTATCCTTCTACGTATTTCTGATTCTATACCTATCCAAGTTATTCTAATACAGTTTATTGATGTATGGCCAGTCTCTTAATATTAATTCTTGTAGGATATAGTTCCCATTTGCTCTCCATAATGGGTAGATCAAATCAAAGCTCCACCAACAGTGCAATCATTCACATGCCTGTTTTCTGCAGCCCTACCTACATTAATCATTTTCCTTTTTTGTCAACTTTTGAGTACCTCAGAGCTATTTTAATTTGTAACCTCTAATTATTAATGATTTGGAACAACTTAATTTTTTTGTATGGCAATTGATAGCTTGGATTTCTTCTTTAGAAATTGCCTGTTCATTGGTTGTATAATTTTGTCATTTTTCTGAAGAAATTATTTACATAAATATTTTTTCTGTGACATCCAATGACTTAAAATTCAGTAAATCTCAGTTTTAACTAGACTTGGGACCAGCAGTTTTCTGGTTCATTATTTTAAATAATTTAGATCCATGTGACCCTAATCCAAAAAAGAAATTGTATCTTGATTTTACTTTCTTGAATATAATTATTTTTTAATTGTAGGAAAGAGAGAAGTTACGGGAAGAAAAACGAAAGTATATTGAATACTTAAAACAATGGAGCAAACCTAGAGAAGATATGGAATGTGATGATCTTAAGGTATTGTATATAAAGTTTAATGTATATGTTTTTCTGGTTGCTTTGTATTATTCTCATAGCTCTTGCAGGAAAAGAATATATTTAAGTCTTCCATGATAATAGTGTTGTAGAATGATTTCTTGCCTCCATAGTTTATAGGGAGCTATATCTGAATCAATTTGTTCCTTTGTCCCACCTCACCTTATAGGAAATCAAAGGAAGATCAGGTTGAAGATTGTTTAGACCTAATAACATCTCTTATTTTAAGGACTATTTCTGAAAGCCACTTCTTATTGCCTAGGCCTAAGATATATTCCTAGACTTTAAGTATTTTTAGTCTCACTACATTTCTCAAAGTGATGTTCTTTATCTATACCTTGTACTTAATTGAGTGGTTTAGGTTCCTATGTTAATTGGTATTTCAAAAAATTTAATATTCTTAAGATGTATAACTACAGCAGAGTTTGTTTTTATTCTTGGAAGTGATAGATTGTCTGCACTTGAGATTTCTTTATGAATTTCTTGTGAATTCTTGACATACAGACTGTTCATATTACATATGGAGAACACAACTTTAACTTAATCTTTAGGTAATTTGCTTGGGGCACTAAGAGATGAAATGACTTAGTTGCTTATCATATGGCTTTGTTATGTCAGATGAAGGACTCAAACCTAGGACTTGATGGTTTATTTAGTTTTCAAAAAACATTACAATATGATGCTATTTTGTCATGCCAGCCTTGCATGTTATACCTCTTCTTGCACTTTGTAGTCTAGCCAAACTGGCTTTTCTTTTCTCCTCTTCACACACATCATTCCATTTCTCAACTTTGTCTTTACGTGTTTACGCTACCTACCATGGGTTCTCTTCTCTTTTATTTTTTTATGTTTAAATTTCTAAAACAGAAGGGGGGAGGGGGAGGGCTTGGCAATTGGGTTTAAGTGATTTGCCTGGGGCCACAGAACTAGAAAATGTCTTGGGTCAAATTTGAACCCACATTCTCCCAACTCTAGGTTGGGTCTCTATCCACTGTGCTACTAACTACCTCTGCTCATTTCTACCTCAGTGTATCTTGCTCTTCCTTCCAGGCTTATCTGAAGCACAAAACACATACACACAAACACAAACACAAAACTCATATACACCACTTACATGAGTAGGGAGACTCGAAAACTAGTCTCTCAGAGCCAAGAAAATCTGAATTCAGATCTGTTTCTTGACATGGGCTCTGTGACAATGGGCAAGTCATTTAACCACTGTACTTTGGGCAATTCTCTAATAATTGAAAATTGGAAAGAAGGTGCTGACTTTACATTCATTGATAAATATTAAACAACAGAAAATTCTTTATATCTCAGATTCTGGCCCTATCCCTACATTTATATATACATGTTTTCTTCCCTTTTTCCTCTTCTTGCTTTACCCTTTTTTCCCTCTAGAGTAAGTGTGTAATAAATGCTTATTGTTTGATAAAATACTTAAAATAACAATCTTGTAGGAATCTTTATTTAGTTCTTTGAGCAGATTGCAATGTAAAGTATTACTATTGGGGTTGTTGCTGAAACTCTTAATTTATGGTACATATTCAGCTCAAGTTATATGATGATATAGCCAAAACATCCCAGAAGTAATTGGAGGTACCCATCATATTCTTGTACAATTCTGATCACCTGATAAAACTGACCTCTGGGAGCTCTAGGTAGAAAATAGTTGACAGAGAAGAGAGAAACTTTAGTGTTCCATAGACATTTCAGGATCCAGCCACTTTATAATTTTAAAATTTCTTGATATCTCTTCCCTGGTTTCCCCTCTTTCTAGAATTTGCTAGAGGAGCTGTAGGGCTTCTGAGAATATCATCAGCTCAGAACTATCATGCCTTATTGAATCATAAACACCTATATTTTAAAATGTAGTCATTTTTATATATCCTCAATAAATTGCAACTCTGAGAAGTGTATGTAGTAGAATTAAGATGTATAATGACCATGTCACATTCATCTTTTTTTTTAATATCTGTCCTTGTTTATCCAGATAGTTATTAAAGATTGTTTAATTTTGCAGGAACTTCCAGAACCTACTCCAGTGAAAACCAGGCTTCCCCCTGAGATCTTTGGTGATGCTCTCATGGTGTTAGAGTTTCTTCATGCATTTGGGGAGCTTTTTGATCTTCAAGATGAGTTTCCTGAGGGAGTAACTCTAGGCAAGCTCTTATCTTTAGAAGAAATTCATCATAAAAAGACATTTAACAAGTGTTCTCATGGCATAGATACTGAAGAGAGAATTCAAATTGTGGCTCCATTATAAAATAATAATTTTTTACTGATGATTTCTTGATATTTTCATGTTATCTCATGAGCACAAGTAGTTGGTAGTAGGAATGGTAGTCTTGTAGTAATCTTCTGTTACAGATGTAGGAATTGAGATTGAGAAGCTCTGAATTTAGTTATTCCAGTCCTCTAACTAGCTCTTAGAAATAGTAGCAGTATAATCATTTAGGATATTTTTGCTCTTTGCTGTGCAAATTATACTTAAAGTTGTACTGATCATCTTATTTCACAAATTTTTCAGTTGACATAATTATAATGGTATACCACAATTTAGATATTCCAACTTGGGTGTATGTGGTTTTGCTCTTTATTGACTTAAGGTATTAATTATGTGTTAAAGGAAAGGAAATTAGTTTTAACATTCAGTACTTTAAATAATCCATGTTTTCATTTTTCTGATCACTTTCATAACTCAACCTCTCTGTGTCTTTGCATCCTAAATTTGCTGTGTTCAGAAAACTATTTAATAGATGACAATCCTAGTGATGAATATCTTATTTTAGCTAGATTGGTCCTTGAACAGAACCTTCAAGACTTAGATTTTAACTGTGGCACTTATGCTGTGTTGGCACAGTCTTCAACATAAGACACCATTCTATTAATTCTAAGCAAATAAAAAGGAATTAAAAAAAATATTCTGTGCAAACATAATGTTTTGATTTTATAATTCTATTCTGTTTCTCATTTACATGGAAATAATTTTTTATTAATTTGAACTGTTTTGTTTTCAGAGGTTTTAGAGGAAGCCCTTGTAGGAAATGACAGTGAAGGCCCACTATGTGAATTGCTTTTTTTCTTCCTCACTGCCATCTTTCAAGCAATAGCTGAAGAAGAAGAAGAAGTAGCCAAAGAGCAAATAACTGATGCTGACACTAAAGGTCAGAGTTCAGCTTTATATTCCTGTTTGAAATGATACTAATTTGTTTTGAACTTGACAATAAATCTCACAAAACCTTTTAAAAATTACTTTGTTCTAGAACTTGAACAAATTTAGTTGTGAGTATGGCATAAGTTGTTAGGTGTTGGTGTATACCAAAGATACATTGTCAATTATTTTATGTAAGTAAGATTTATTTTTACTTCAGCATGGATTTGAAGAATAAAAGATTTTTGTTCCCAATTTTTTCCTCTTGTTCCTTCAGCACTATGAGGTATTTCTCCTAAGGGCTAGAAAGATTATAATTTGCTTTTACTTACTCGTTATTTTTAATTTAAAAATCCCTCTGAATAGACTTGTTTTTTTCTTAAGAACTTGATCCGTTAATTTATTATGATACTTTAATATTCATGAATTTAAACTTTTTGTTCTGTAACAGAGGATATTGATAGTTATTGCTTAGGCAGTTTTTAGATTTTGTTCACAGTTTTTAGACTCATCATAGTACTCTATTAGGTTGTTTTTTTCCCTTAGAAAATTCTTATGTATGGCAGGATTTTACTTTAAAATTTTTAATCCTGTTCAGTTCTAAGTTCATACTTAATATCTTTTAGTATTTTTAATATCTTTTAGTATTTATTCATTTTTATCATGGCATTTAAAAGCATGAGGATACTTACTAAGAAAAATAACTTTTCTGATATTTTTATGTGTATTTTTCTTTCACTCCTCTCTCACCCTCACCTACTATACCAATTAAAATAACATTTATGGAGAAAATTTTAAACCATGTAAACGTGTATGCAGGTGAAAATTGTTTTCTATGAATATGCTAATCAGAATGTGGTATTCTTATGAGTGCTGCTCAAAATGAGATTTGTGTCAAAAGAAATAAAAAATAATCACCTTGGTACCTGCATCAGTAATTAAAATTTTGGTTAAATAACTATGAATTTCATTTTGAAGGAGTCAAGTATTGCTCATTTTGACATAATTTGAAACTTCTAAGGTATACCATCTTAAATCAATAGGTGTAGAGTCAGGGTTGGCAGTTGTATTTACCCTGTATGTTTTTGCATCCTATCTCTAAAATCAAATAGCTTGCAACATGGGACTTAAACCCTAATCACTGTATCTTCAAGGACTTATTAAGAAATGATTCTGACCTAAAATAAACAGGCTACTAAGATAGGTGTTATGTAATTACATGTTATCATTACATTTATTATATAGTAAAATTATACACACATTTTTTTATTGGCAATGTGTATATATGATACTTATACACATATAGCAGGGATACCTCCTTGTCAAAAGGGAAATGATCTTTTTAGAGATAAGATGGAAAAAAGGATAAGAGGGAAAATATATTAAATACATTTCTATAATGAGAAATATTGACTTTAGGAGGGAAGCTTATATGTAGAAAAATGAATTTAGCAAATATTTTTTCTTGCAGCCATTACATTTTATTACATTATAATAATGTCAGCTCTATGTTGAACTATAGAGAGTACCCATGTCATAAAACTAGATTAGAGATTTGAATCTATTTTTGTGGGATCTGGAGTCCCAGTAATAAAAAGAATTTGTGAAAGAAAATCAAGTTGGTGAGAAAGGAAAGAATCAAAACACATATATAAAATGTTTTACACGATTGGACATCTAAAATCTATGAGATTGTTTACCTTCTCAGGGTCATAAGAGGGTGTGAAAAGAGTGAGAGAATTTGAGATTCAAAATTCTTTTCAAAATGTTGGAAACTCTTTACATGTACCTGGGGCAGTGGCGGTGGGGATAAATTATACCAAAAATTGAAAGCTTCAAAGGAAGAATTCAAAACATTATATGTATGTCTATACTCATGCTGTAATTAAAAAGATCTTTGCCCTCAAGAGGTTAAATACATGTCCATACTTACATATGATTATAAGAAAAATATTTGTTTTACTTGTTTTTCTATGAGTAATAATTTCCCTTGATCCAATATTTCTTGTAGAAAGTCTTTAATATATATTTCCTTTCACCCTTTTTCCATCTTATCTCTAAAATGAACATTTTCCTTTTGATAAGTAGGGGATTATGTGTGTACATATGTGTGTGTATGTATACACATAGATATGCATATCTGTATTCAACATATGCAATATTGAAGTTGTATTTCCTTTTTAGACTATGACTACTTCAATAAGAGGTAGATAACTTACGCTGATAAAATTTAATTCTTAACATTTGGATTTGGTGCATCTCTTAGTGAGATGTATCCTAGAATGCCTTTATCTTTATTAATCCAACAATGTTATTCACTAATCATAGAAAACCTCCTGTCAGCAAAATGGAATGCTGCTGATTTATTTTAATGTGATTATGTAATTTCCAAATTGTTCCTTCAGCTTTTATTTCCCTTGCAATAGAATATTATAAGGTATGTATTTTCACTACAGAAAAGATTCTGAATAAAGTTAAAGCATGGTTATCAGTTGGCAAGGAAGAGAGCCAAGCTTATAAAAATTAATAAATAAGTTCCATATCTGGGTGTTTAGAACTATTGGAAATTTTATATTTCTTATCAGTCCAATTAAAAAATGTATTTAGCTAAATAAGTTCATGTGGGAAAAAATAAGGAAATTTTAGGTCAGATGTTTCCCTGTAAAGAGAAGGGTCATTTTTTGTCTTTTGAGACCAAAGTTCAGGTTTAAGGGAGAGAGTGAGAGACAGAGAAAGACACAGAGAGACACGGCAGACTGAGACACAGACAAAGAGAGAGAGAGAGTGTACATATAGGTCTTAACAGTAATTTGTTCTTTCAATTTTCCCATGTCATATATATTCTTGTTCGTGCTTATAATATATTCCTTGAAGCATTTGATTATTATTGTGTTGTCATTACTAGTATATGTTGAATTCAGATAGCTTTTAGAAGTTGGGAATAGAAACATATAATTGTCAATCTGGAATGTATCTTGTATACCATTTAATCCAAACTCTTTTATAAATGAGGAAACTAGTACCCAAGGAAGTTATGTGGATTTCCCAAAGCCCCATCAACTAGCAACTGGCAGAGCCAAAAATTGAAGCATAGGCTTTTTGGCTTCAATCTAGTTTTCTTTCCATTTCATTACAATGCACCAATAGGTTTTTGGCATTTTTTCTAACTGATTGAAACACAAAAATTATGTTTCTTATCATTCTTTGGTTTTAAGATCGACTCCAAGGAGTTTTTTCTCCTTTTGCCTCTTGTATTGCAAGATTTTTGAGACTTAGAAGACATTTTTTTTGTTTAGTGGAAAATTTAGTGAATTTCCCTGAGCATTGAGCAGTGAATTTTGATTATTTCTAACCTATAGGATTGTGAATACAGTATTTGGAAACATATTTGGAACTGTGTGGGCTAATACTTTATGATGGGATAGTGTGAAAGGGCTGACCATATTTCTGTCAACCCTCTGGAGAACTATCCACAAGTGCTGAGGGATCATTGTGTGAGACTAATAAAATTTTCCCAGAAATAACTTATATTAGTAACTTCTATGTAAAGTGTTATTGCTTTTAGGTCTTTTTAGTAACAACTTATGTTTGGTTTCTAAAAATTATAGCACTAAACTTGGCATGAATTAAATTTAAAAATCTTTGTAAAAGTCTGGGTTATCTAAATTGTTTGATTTTAATTTTTGAAATTGCCTTTCCAAAAGCCAAATTCTAAGTCAAGAAACATAATATTGTGAAGTATGACTTATTTAAATGGTTCTTAAAGCACATTGCAACTTTTATGTGAATGTGTATGTGTGTCTATTGTGAATATCCTAGCAATTGTCTTTTTTACATAAAATAGTGAGGAAAATTAGTGAGTATTGCATGATTTAGGATAAATTTTTAGGTGGAGTGTAGGCAGAATGAATAGTGATAACTTCTTGTTGTACTTAGTGTCGATTCTGTTGAGGCTTATGTTGTTTCTTGAATCTTTTTAAAAGGGTTGCTTTCCTTCCCAGTATGCAAGCTTTGATTTGCACTAGAATAAAGTATTTATTTCCTTAAAGATTTAACAGAGGCTTTGGATGAAGATGCAGACCCCACAAAATCTGCACTGTCTGCAGTTGCAACTTTGGCAGCTGCATGGCCACAGTTACACCAGGGTATGTGTGGGTTTAATTTTTTTTCATTTAATTTTTTATTTTTATTTTCATAAAAAGGCACATTTTACATTACTAAATATCTATAATTGTTTTTATTCCAAATAACTGTATTTTATTTTTTAACAACTGTAGGCTGCAGTTTGAAAAGCTTGGATCTTGATAGCTGCACTCTTTCTGAAATCCTCAGACTCCATATCTTAGCATCAGGTGCTGATGTAACATCAGCAAATGCAAAGTATCGTTATCAGAAACGGGGTGGATTTGATGCTACAGATGATGCATGTATGGAACTCCGTTTAAGTAATCCTAGTCTCTTGAAGAAACTTTCAAGCACTTCAGTATATGATTTGTTACCAGGTAAAAGATAAAGAAAAAGCCTTTGTTAGCCTATTTTTAGAACAATATGCACCTGACTTCATTCTTTTCAACCATTCTATTTCTCCATCCTAAAAAGGCTGTGAATTTAAAGTCAGTCATTTGAGTCAAATTTTAGATATTCAGGAAATTTAATAGTTCCTTGCATATAAATAGTAGAATTGTTGTATTATTATGATCATATTAGTTTGTTTATAATTTTATTTTCATCCCTTGCTTTGTTTTGTTCTAAATTGGAACTGTATTAAATTGCCTAACTTCGCTTTAATAAACATTTCTTGAGTGTACTATGTGCACTGTGTTAAGGGTGATAAGGATTTTAAGTAGCCATCCCTACTTTCAGGGGGGGCTTATATCTAGTATGGGATATAACAAATATAAGGGCAATTATATAATAATTTATATAGTTCGTGTGTGTAATAGTAAAGGTACAAACAGAATGTTGTTTCAAATCTTTCTTGTCTGTCTGGACATCTCTTTGGTTTCCTTTGTGAGCTTATCTTTCATGTCCTTTGTGTATAAATATATCCTAGAGCTGTGTCCTAATTCCTTCTTTCTTTATACTTTGTGTGGTCTTATTAATTCCCCTGGGTTTAATTACTGTCCTTTGCAGATGACTCCCAAATCTTCATTTAGCACTCATTTCTTGATTACTACTTATACATTGGATAGACATCGCACACTGAATTTTTTTTTTTAAGATGAAGCACGTTAACTTTCCCCCTAAGCCTACTCCTTTTCCCCACTTTCCTATCTCTATCTGTTAAGGGTACAACTATCCTTTTAATCACCTGGCTTCAAAACCTCTTGTGATCCAAGATTTTTCCTTTTCCTGCTTTTCTCTATTTCCAGTCATTTACTAGGTCTTATCAATACTACATTTATATCCTCTCTTGCATATGTCCCCTTCTTTCAGTTTACATGGCGAGAAGTCAGTCCTTCATTAGTTCTTGTAATCATGTGGGAGTAGAAAAAAAGAAAAGAAAAAAAATAATGTGGGAATAGAACCACACTGTCTTGCCTCCACTCACCCACCCCCACTATTCCATTTTATATATTTTTTTCATTTTTATATTATATGTGTCTTACTAATCAAGGGTCGTATCTTCCCTAACTCAAATGCTTAAAGAATGAATGTACTAAAGAGACATCAGTCCCCGTGACCATGCCTTTCAGTAGATGTTAAAATTTAAGGGAAGACTTTAAAATGTTCCTTATAGCCATGTTAAGAAAGTCTCTTAACCTGAAGACCATTGTATCAGGAGTTGTGATTATAGATATTTGGAAGAAAATCCTAAAGTTATAAGGTATGAAAAACACACAGATATTTAAAATGAGAAAAAAATTTAATGGAAATATTTTACTCTTAACTAAAAAAAGTTTAAATCAGGTATATAGTTTTACCTTTTATAAATGATTAATAGAACATTCATGAATGTTAAACTAAGAGTTAAATGATGTTTCAGTGAAGAAGCTTAATGGGGTTTGTATACATTTTGGAATAAAAACTGGCCAAATGGTTCAGAAATACCATTAATTTTTATTCAAGAAATTCATTAAAGTATTGACTAAAGGCCTACCATGTGAAAGAAATAATGATACCACATCAGGCATTCATAAGAACATGGCTTTAAAGTTCAGTCTCTGATAATGAATAGAATTTTGTGGAAAAGATATTCTAGAGAGATCAACATGGAAAAATAAGGATTAGAGTTGTTATGATAAAGTAGCAGAAATTGTGATAGAAAACAATTGCAAAAAGCCAGGGAATTATGGATTTGCAAGCCTAGATTATTAGAGTTCTATAGAATTTTGAAGTTCAAAAGAATGTAGCCACTATATTTCAGGAAATTTTACAAGAAACCATTTCTAGACATGTTAGGAATTTTGAGAGCTTAAAAGTTTTAAAGGAAGGTTTGTAAAAAGATAAGAACACTGCTTTTTTAGGAAGTAGACTTGCAGTAGTGAATAGGTTGGCTTGGAAGGGGAGAGCCTAGAAAATAAATCGTTAAGGATCAGGCACTTCTGGGAAGCTCAGTGGATTGAGAGCCAGGCCTAGAGATGGGAGGTCCTAGGTTCAGATCTGGCTTCACACACTTCCTAGCTATGTGACCCTGAGCAAGTCACTTAACATCCAGTGCCTACCCCTTACCACTCTTCTGCCTTAGAACCAATAGATAGTATTGATTCTAAGATGGAAGGTATGGGTTTAAAAAAAAAAAAGGCAAGGATTAATTCTCTAGGGTACTGCAGTGATATTGTGGAAAATTGAGGAAATTAGTACATCAAATGGTTAATTATAGGAATGGACATATTAACTTCATCCTGTGACTCAGTTCTGGAGCTAGATCGATTCCCTTTCTATTCAGTTATGGTTCTACTCCAACTTCTTTTCCCGTGAGATAACTTAATTCAATTGTGAGAACTGAGAGAAAACCTTATTGTGCTGTTTTAACCTAGCCCATGTGGCTGCTTAGACCTCGGTTATGTTGATTAGAAACGTGGAAAGATCCTAAAAGTGATGGAAGCAGTTTTCTTATAATTGTATATCTCAAGTAATCCATATGTCTTATCTGATAAACTGGACTCCATACTGATCATTCAGCTATTACTTCCATGATTTTTTATAGACACTTGAGATGGAATGAAAGTGCATCTCTTCACTCACTCACTCCCAATTTGGGAAATCCTAATATTGTATTGTTTCCTTTCAATTAATTGGTCTTTTAAAAATTGTTTTTAATGTATAAAAGTTCAAGGAGCCCTAAGCTGAGGAAGTGGTTTCTGATTTGTTGAGCAAAGGTTATATAGTGCTTAATAAAGTCAATTATGCTCAGAATATTAAACCTTTGTTTCTTCAGTCATATCTGTCACCTGCTACAGTATGGAAAGTATGATTGTAGAAGAATCATCAGCGGGGGAGAGGGGGGGGGCAGCTGGGTAGCTCAGTGGATTGAGAGCCAGGCCTAGAGACAGGAGGTCTTGGGTTCAAATCTGGCCTCAGATACTTCCCAGCTGTGTGACCCTAGGCAAGTCACTTGAACCCCCATTGCCTACTCTTACCATTCTTCTGCCTTAGAACCAATACACAGTATTGACTCCAAGATAGGGGAAGGTAAGGGTTTTTTTAAAAAAAAAAAGAAAGAAAGAAAGAAAAAGAAAAGAAAAATCATCAGGCTTTGGCAACTAGAGTCAGGCAAAGATGATTTCTGGGTTTTTTTATCCTAAATAATAAGTAGGATGGATGATGATTCCATTAACAAAAATAGTAGCCAGGTAACATTTGAATGAGGTGGATATGATGAGTTTGGTTTTTAGTAAGATTTTGGGGTGATGATGGAACATCTATGTAAAGCTGTTCTACAAGCAGTTTTCATCAGTGGAGAGGAGGAATTCTTAGATCATGGACCCCTTTGATAGGATGGTGAATCTTATGATATTAATTGAAATTCCCAAGAGACAGTATTTCTTGATTTTAAATTAATTTATTAATTGACCAATCAAGACATATTCATCTGGTCAGTTGTATCTCTCTATCATGCAAAAAAAAAAAAAGGCCCTATCCTTTTGGTGCACTTATGACTCACTACTCAGTCCCTCCTATGTATATCCCAAGGCATTTCTAATTAGTAAGCAGCTACTGATGAGGTGGACTTAGAGACTATTCCCTTATCACTTTATCACAAAGAGGGGTGTCCTTGATCATATACATTCTGCCAACTGGCCAGACCACTATACTTTCAATCAGTTCAACATGGCTGCTTAGCCCACTCTTAAGTCTTTCAACTGAGTCAGGGTGTAGCTGGCCAGCCCTTCTTTTATCCATTTTATCCTCAACAGAGACAACAACAGAAATTCCCAACCCATTCTCATAGCCAAGAGAAGAAAATGAGTATAGCCTTAGCCTAGAATTAGTCTGTTTCAACCTTTCCTTGAGGGAAGACTAAAGGGAAAAGCTATTTCACAATTCAGTGTTAGTTTTCCACAGTATGGATTGTTTAGAACATAATGGGCTATAAAATTAATAATTGAAGTGATTGCTAAATTTCACTTAGAATTTAGTGAAAATAGATGTAATTTTCTCCTCTCTCCTAAATCATGGACACTCCGAAATGGACTTAGAAAGGAGGTTTGAGCTAAAAAGTTTTAGGAAAGATTTTCACTTGAATGGGAATATTTTAAGCTTGGAAATAGATGAAATTACTGGTAGAAGTGATAGAGTACTGGAAGAACCAGAATAGGGTACTGTTTTAGTAGGATATAAAGAGAAAAATTTTAACAGTGAAGTGAAAAACAGCATAAGATATAAGGCATTATGATGTTTAAAGAGCCCTAAGAGTCACAAGGGTAGGATAGGTTTGAGAACCAGCTCAGATATTTGCTGGATGAGGTACTTTTTTTCTCTGTTACAATGTACATACAACACAATTTCCCTCATGGTAGATGTTTTGAAGTATTTTATAATCTTTAAGTTGCTCATGTGCTAATTAAATTGAGTATAAATATGAAAACTAGTATATCGTATTGAGATACCTTGGAAAGATCTGGGTTCAGGTTCTTTTTTGTAAAAATGACCTATTTTTGAAAAATGACCTACATGACATTTTAACCTCCAAATCTTTCCCAGGAAAATTTATAAGACACAATTTATAAAATTTATATATAAAATATATATAATATATAATTTTTATATATAAATATAATAAATATATAAAATTTATAAGTGGCACAACTATTGCAAAGTTCTACATTAAGTGATAAAATTTTTCCTTACCAAGAATTTCTTTACTTAGTGAAATCATTGTCTTCCTTTCCCCATACTTCTCCCTAACCCTCAAAGTGAACTATTTATTATATTATTGAATTCCATGAAAGAGAGATTTTGAGTTTAAGATCACTTGGTATGTGCCTATTTTTTCTACATTTATTGTTGTTAAGGAAAAGCTGTGTTTCAATTTGGTCTGAAATTGAGTCCTATCTTTTTGGTAAAAAACCTTAAAGGGTGAATGCTTCTGCATTAAATTGAATTTAAAATTACCATTTAATTTAACTGGTGAATAATATTGTTGTTTATATATTTTTAAATACACTAATTACTCCTAAATGCCAATTTGAGGTCATGTCTATATAGTCACTATTTTTTTTTAAAGATATTTTATTTGACATGTAAGATAGCACTCCCTTTTCCCTTTTTGTTAGGCATTTTTGCATTAAATCTATGGAATTAGAGATTTAATGTACACCTATTATAATTTAGAAATAACATTCTTGATTTTTGATAGGGGAGAAGATGAAGATACTTCATGCTCTTTGTGGGAAACTACTGACCCTAGTCTCCACTAGGGATTTTATTGAAGACTATGTTGACATATTAAGACAGGCTAAGCAGGAGTTCCGGGAGCTCAAGGCAGAACAACATCGAAAAGAAAGGGAAGAAGCAGCAGCCAGGTCTGAATCAAATAAAGTTATTAGATACATAATTGTAAATTAGTATTCAGATGAACCACAAATTGCTTCTTTGTGGCAAATGCTTTTCTTTGTCCCTAACCCTTTGTCCCTGCCCTGTATGTTCCTACTTTTATACATGGATCAGTATCGGTATAGGGCAGTGATGGTGAACCTATAGCTCACATGCCATAGATGGCACACAGAGCACTCTCTGTGGGCCTTCTTGATGCCCCACTCCCCCTCAGTTCATTACTAGAAAGGCAGAGGGACTTGAGTGGAGTTGCTCCCTTTTCCCTTTCCACTGGGCCTTTCCTACCCCTCTGCCTAGTAGCTCAATGGGAGTACACATTTTTCACTTCACTTGCCCCTCTTGCCCAGTAGTCTACTGGGACTGCTTCTTCTCTCCTCTGTCTGTGATAAGATGGGCCACTCCCCTCTTCCTGGACATTCCTCACTTGACCTGCCCCTCTGCCCAGCAGCCAAGTGGAAGCATTTTCTCCCTCCTCATTGTGGGGTAAAAGGGGGGTGGGGAGAAGGATGGCATGCAAGTCTCTAAAAGGTTCACCATCACCAGTATGGAGGGATAATCCTGGATACAGAGTTAGATGATCTGTAATTAGAGTCACATAACACACTCTATAAAATGGGAATAAAATACTTATACAGGCTATCTTAGAGTTCTTATTATCAGATGAGATTTATAAGCCTTAAGTAATTAAGGCTTATAATTAAAATATTGTAAAAATCCTAGGGAAAAAAGAATGTAAATAAGGTAAAAATGTGAATTAAAATGTACTAGCCCTATTACCATTCACCTCTGCTTGAAGGGAAATGATAGAAATTTTTGTACATTTTGTTTTCTTAATCTTTGGGTCTGTAATTGACAATCCATTGCTAAAAATATTTTCTATGTCCTCATAATTAAGGAAAAGATTCAGATAGTGCATGTGATAATTCTACACACATCAAATAAGCTGAAGGACCTTATTTATCTTTATGATTAGGATTCGTAAAAGGAAAGAAGAGAAACTTAAAGAGCAAGAACAAAAGATGAAAGAAAAAGAAGAAAAACTTAAGGAAGAAGAACAAAGAAATCCTACTGCAGAAGTATTTACTGGGTATGACTTTAGTTACTAGCATACTCAGTAATATTTAAAAGAACTTCAAATTTTATGACTATTAAATGGCATAAACTGCCTTATAATTTCTAAAGTGTTTCATAATTTAGAAAAGCAGTTTTACTACAATAAACTTGTAGTGTCAAATATTAAATTTAAGTATGACAATCTGACATCAAATAATAAGCTATATTGTAAACTTTTGTTTTGTTTTTTAAATGTGTTTGTAGGTTTTCTATGTTTTTCTCAAGGAAATTATCATTGATTCCCATGTCATTCAACAAAAGTCTTATTTAATCCGTGATGTAGATAAAACCACAATAGTAATATAATGGTACTGTACTTTTCAGAGTTTTTGTAATTAACCTTACCCCAGGCAAGGGTAGGTGACTACAAAAGGGGAAAATTTTTAGTTGGGGATTCAACTGGATATAATTTTAAGTTTCCATGAAACATATTGCTTAGACACTTTTTTTTTCCATTTTAGCAAATGAAGTAATAATTTTTGGTTGATTTTGTGTGTGTCCTAAATTTTTGTATTTCCTTTTTTCATTTCTAAATATATCCCTATCTACTGAACCAGCATGAGACTTGGAGTCAGGAAGACGACCTGAGTTTTGAATCCTGTCTTAGATACTATGTGACCCTGGGGAACTTACTTAACTGCTCCTGCTATTTATTATCCTCATTTTCTTCATCTGTAAAATGAAGATAATAAAAATTCTCAGTGTTTGTTATGAGGATCAAATAAAATTGTAAAGCAAACCTTAAAATGCTTTATAAATCTTAGCTAGTGAAAAAAATGGGGAAAAATTCAAGTAACCACTACATAAATATTAATAAATGTTCAAGTTAAAGCACGGTATAAATGTTAATGTATTCTTCCAAAAGAAAAAAAAAGTTCAACTAAACTAAACAACATCCTGAACTATATATGACAGACAGGGACTGAGGAAATTTTCAAATTTTTAGAAATGAAAATAAAATTCCCTTTGGACAGTTGGTATACTTTTGTATACTTATCATATTGTACATATGTTTAGTGAACTTAATAATTTATTATTAAGGGAAGAAGAACGAGAAGATCTTGATACTAGTACTGAAAGCAAAGAAATTGAACAGAAAGAACAGGATCAGGATACAGCCACAGAGGATGAAGAAGATTTGGTATTGCATAAAAGAAGAAGAGGTGATTACTATTGCTTTGGGGTTTTTCCTAGTTAATTTAAAAATGAAAGTTAAAAAAGAGCAGCCATATCATATAGTGCAATGACAGTGAACCTTTTAGAGATGGAGTGCTTGGCAGGGCTCTCTCCTCCCCAGCCCCCCTTATTCCACAATTGGGAAGGAGAAAGTGTTCCCATTGGGCTTGCTGGGTGGAGGGGCAGGTAAAGTGAGGAATGTCCTTAGTGTAGAGATGGGGAGGGAGGGACCCAAGGGCCCTGCTTCCCTCCAACTCTGCCAACCCTGTGCACTCCCATTGAATTGCTGGGCAGAGGAGCAGTTGATGTGAAAAAGAGTGGAGAGGGGGGGAAGGGAGCAGCTCTATTCAAGTCCCTCTGCCTTTCTAGTAATGAACTTTGGGGGTGGGGGGAAAGGGTGGCCGAGTACCCACAGAGAGCTCTCTGCATGCCATCTTTTGTACCTGTGCCATAGGTTCACCATCACTGCTAATAGTGGGTATAGAGCTAACCTCGAAACTCTGGGTTTAATCTTAGCTTTATCTCATAACTGCCAAGTCAAAGTGCTATATAGTTAATCCCCTAAATCTACAAATTACAGCAAAGGTGCTAATCTACACTGATACAGGAAGTTTCCTCACCAGTGTTTCCTACACTATTCATTTTTTATAGCAATGAAATCATAAGACCATTTTATTCATAAGACAGAAGAAGCACTATAGTATTGAAGAAGGGGGGGGTATATGATATCATTATTATAAATGAGAAGAAAATCCTAGCTCAGTGGCCTTGGGCAAGTCACTTAACCCCCATTACCTAGCCCTTACCACTCTTCTGCCTTAGAACCAATGCAGAGTATTGGTTCTAAGACAGAAGGCGAGGTTTTAAAAATAAATAAGTGAGAAGAAAATGGAGTCTGAGCTTTAACCCACTAAACTTCAATTTCTGCTAGTAGCAATTCTAGTTTAGCAAATATAATTTCATTAAGAAATCATGCCAACAGACAGCTGGGTGGTTCAGTGGATAAATGAAAAGACCTAGTGTTGGGAGGACCTGGGTTTAAATCTGGCCTAGGTACTTCCTAGCTACGTGACCCTGGGCAAATCACCTAACCTTATGGGCCTAGCCCTTCCCACTCTTCTGCATTGGAACTTATATTGATTCTAAGATAGAAGGTAAGAGTTTTTTTGTTTTGTTTTTTTAAAAGAAATTATGACAAACAATTAAAAAAATTAATTTTACTATCCAGTAGATTAGTGAATTTATAAAATAAGATTTTATGGAGAGAATAGGTGGCTTAGTGGATTGAAAGCCAGGGGGAGACCCTGAGTTCAAATTTGGCTTCAGACTCTTCCTAGCTGTGTGACTGTTACTTAACTCCTATTGCCTAACTCTCTTACATTCTTCTTTCTTGGAACCAAGGCACAATACTGATTCTAAGACGGTAAGGGCTTTAAGGGGGAAAAGACTTATATGGATTTTAGGATGTCATTTTAAGAAAAATTTCATATTGTTATGAACAAAACAGATTGATGTATGAACTAGGTCAGTGATGACAAGCTTTTTAGAGACCAAGTGCCCAAATTGCAACCCTTATGCTATATGTAACCCTGCATCCCCACCTTACCTTACCCCAGACAGAGTGTGAAATGTCTCCTGACACACATAGAGAGGGGAAAGGGAGCAGCCTCCTGTCATGCATACTATAGATTTGCCAGCGTGGAGGTAGGTGATAGTATAGTTTTTAGTTAATTGGATTTTGAAACTGGCTGAATAAATGGATCCAAAGAAGTCATTGATGATTAAATATCACCTTGGGAAAAGTTTTGTAGTGGAACACCCCTATACAGGGGTCTGTGCTTAGCCTTACATTACTTAACATTTCTTTAAATAACTTGAATGGAGATATAAATATGCAGCTGATACAAAACTGAAAGTGATAGCTTATAAAATCAACATAAAAAATTTTAACAGGTTAAAACATTGTACTGAATAATAAAAAGTTAGAACGTGTGATGTCAAAATCAGCTTCAAAAGTATAAGATGGTATGTCTAGATAAGTATTTTACCTTAGATCTTGGAATTTTAAATAGACTACATGATTAGTATGAGAAAATGGTGAAATATGGCAGCTGAGAAAAACTAATGCAAATTTAGATTATTACATTGAAAAGCCATAGTATTCTGGAGTGGGTAGTTGATGTCCCTGCTGTATTCTATCCCAATTAAACCACAGCTAGAGTATCATTTTCAATTTTGGGAACTGAGTTTTAGGAAAGATGTAGATATAATTGAATTCATCCAGAGAGCACTGAGGATAACTTATTCTGCATTAAAACACATTCTTGTTTAAGTTAGGGCTTGAACTCGGTGATCTCAAGAGGGTCCCTTGATATATAGTTCCCTGTGATTGTATGAACAATATTGAACATATTCCCTTTGATTTCTTTCCTTTATTTTGGCAATATTACTTAAAATAGTTTTAAGTTTAACTCAATATTTTTTTGCCTTGAGGGAAAAATTATCCTAGTGTCAGTGATTAGATGAGACTATTTTAAAGGTTGTTTGTGGTGCAGAAGTGATAATTTCTTTAAAAGTTAATAAAAGTTTGATAGCAGTCATATTTAGAACAGCCAGTGTTGTATTTGCATTTATTAATGAAACAATTAGAAATTTGAACTCTTTAAATAACATTAAAGATTGGAAACAAATTCTTCTTAAGAGGATTACTTTCTTTCTTTCTTTTTTAAGCCCATACCTTCTGTCTTAGAATTGATGCCAACAATCAGTTCCAAGATAAAAGAATAGTAAGGGTTAGGCAAATTAAGATTAAGTGATTTGTTTGGGGTTAGGGCCTAGGTGGCCCAAGAGGATTATATTTTCAGCATAAAGTGGAATGACTTGGGTCTCCCAGGTAGTGCATAGAGTGGGATGAATAGGAAGGGAGAGAGATGGTATTTAGACTAGCAAGTATCATAAGTACATGTATTTCTTTTAATTTTATATCTATTTTCTTTCTTAGGTGGCTTTAAATTGTTAAGATCTTCATTGGTTTAGGGTGTTCCCATACTATTTAAGAACTCCAGGCACATGACATTGACTTCCTCCCAGGGTTGTTGGGACCTCCAAAGATAGAAGTGATAGAAAAATTGAAACTTGGTTTATATATAAATACATATGTGTGTGTGAATGTGTATATATATATTTTTAACCAATTACATGTAATAAATTTCCATACAAGTTTTCCTAAGTTATATGATCAAACTTGTCTCCCTACCTCCTTTCCTTTCCCCTCAGCATCTTTCAGGTGCTGGCAGACAATTTGATCCAGGTTATACATATGTTATCATGTGAAAGGTATTTCCATATTATTCATTTTTGTAAGTGAGTAATATTATAAAACCAAAACCCTAAAACATAAAAAAAAAATAAAAACAAAACCCAAAGAAATAATTGAAAAACTGCATGCTTTCATTTCCATTTTAACTCCAACAGTCAAAAGTGAACTTTGTAAAAATTAATGTTATATGAAAGCCTGTTGATGACAATTTTAGTAAAAACTATAAATACAGAATCATTAACTATCCTTTCACTTGTAGGAAAAAGAGGGCATAATGGATTTAAGGAATTCTTAAGTCAAGAAGATGCTGACTACTCAAAAACAGAACCGCTTAATGCTGATGAAGAAGAAACTTTAAAACAGGAACAACAGAAAAAGGAGAAAGATCTTATAGAAAAGATTCAAAGTGCTACAGCCTGTACCAACATTTTTCCTTTAGGGCGTGACCGTATGTATAGGCGTTATTGGATTTTCCCTTCTGTTCCTGGATTGTTTATAGAAGAAGATTATTCTGGTCTCACTGAAGACATGTTGTTGCCCAGGTCATCCTCATTTCAAAATAATGTACAGTCGGTAGTGACAAGTGAACTTCAAGAATCAACTAAAACTGCAGAGTCTTTTAAGTCTGAATCTGCCTCCAACATTGACACTCTCCATTTATCTAGACCAGTGCATAAGCCAAATCGGTGGTGCTTTTATAGTTCCCGAGAACAACTAGATCAACTAATTGAGGCTCTTAATTCCCGAGGATATAGAGAGAGTGCCTTAAAAGAAACTCTTCTCCAAGAAAAAAATAGAATTTATGAACAACTGGCTAATTTTTCTGAGGAAAAATTTCATATTCCAGGTAAAGTTGTATTGAATATACTTTATTTTCAATTTTTACAACTTTAATTTTTTTAAAGGCTAGTTTTTTTAGAAAATTGCTATTTGAGTTTATTTCTTAATCACATTTTATTATTATGGTTTAAATTTTTTTGCATGTATATCATAGTTATTTCCCCTTAAACATCTGTTAATCTCTTCCTTTAACAAAAACATTGATGTAAAAACTATGGGGAATGTCGGGGGCACACCAAGTAATAAACTAATAAGATTGAGACCCACATCTAGAAACAAAAGAGAAGCCTTAGGTTCATCTCTGGTCTCAGATACTTCCTAACTATGTCATTTAACCCCCATTGCCTACCCCTTCTCTGCTGCCTTGGAATTCTAATACACACTATTGACTCTAAGACAGAAGGTAAGGTTTAAAAAAAAAAACAACACACATCTGACAAAACAACTTTTATCTGATAGTCACATGCCACATACCATACCCATAGTTCGCTCATCCCAGTTATATTACTAATAGGTTTTAATGTTCTTTAATTCATATTATTGTAGTCACTATTTGTATGTTGTTTTTCTGGTGGTGCTTTTCTTCATTCTGCATGTTTATTTCCCAAGTTACTCTCAATGTTATTCTAAATTCTTCATACTGTCTTTTAAGGCAGTGGCATCAAATGCAGGTAGAAATGAGGGGGCCATTTACTATTTTTATTTATTTTGTTAAATATTACTCATTTACATTTTATTCCGGTTTGGGACATGCTTTAAAAAGGATTCATTTTGAAGCTGCTTTCTTGACTACCTTTTTGCATCTTTAAATTTTATTATTTACTTTTTGAAATTCATTAGGAAGTTAGGGAGAGACTTGTGGAGGGCAGACATACCAGCAAGACTGTTGAAATAGTCTAGGCATAATGGGATGAGTATCTTTACCAGAGGAATGGCAATATCAGAAGAGAAGGGCATATTTAGGAGCCATTACAATGAGTTGACAAGTCAGTTTCCTCATCTGTGAGCTGTAGAAGAAATGACAAGCCACTTGTATCTTTGCCAAGATAACCTCAAATGGATTCATAAAGAGTTGGACATGTCTGAAATAAATGTATAGCAACAGGAGAAAAGGGATGAAATGGTTTGGAAAAAACCACTATGGAGGGTGAGATAGTGAATTGATAAGGAGTTCAGATCTGGTCTCAAGACACTTCTTGGTTGTGTGATTGTGGGCAAGTCACTTCACACCTGTTTATCTCCGTTTCCTCATCTGTAAAATGTGAACTGGAGAAGGAACTGGCAAACTACTTGACTAATGTTGCCAAGAAAACCCCAAATAGAATCGAAGATATGGACATGACTAGAAAAGACTGAATAACAACAAAGGGAAGATATGATGTGATTGCCTAGCAGTAGTGAGGGTCCGTCCAGTTGATGTTGTATGATATAAATTTATAGTGGACCTAGTCAGAATGATTGTGGTTTTTTATTTCCATCTTCATTAAGCAGCACATGTGTAGAAGTGAAAGCAGTGAACAGTGGGAATGATCCAAGACTGACACTTGTTATGGTGTAATCAGTGATATGACTTAGGGGCTAGGGATTTAACAGAGGTGGATAGTGTAGAACTAAATTAGTTAATTATGTAGTTAAGATAATGACTAGTGCAGAGGAGATATCTTGGGAGAAACCTGAAGGGTCAAAAGATTGGAGGTCAAATGAAGATGAAGATGTCAGGTTTTATAAAGGGAGGGGAAGGTGAAAAGTCTATTATGGTGAGTTGTTTTAAACTTTTTGAATGTAGATAGATTTTTGTAGGTGATTAGAACATCAAGGATACAAATGTGGCTGAACTGAAGAGTGGTAGTATACTATTCATGGGAATTGAGTAGGTTCAGTTGTTTGAAGGAGAGTTGGTGTATATGTTGAAGTTGGTTCTATTAATGAGTTAAAATCCGAATATGAAATTCCAGGAGGTAAAAATATAAATTTTTATAATCAATAAATAACCCCTGCAAAACAGAGTATGAATCCTATAAATGTTTAAAAATGGATCTTTAATAGAATAAATAATTTTTAGTCATTCATGATGAAAAGACAAAAGTAAAAACTTGAAATTCAAACACCGTAAACCCTTTTCAACTGTCAGAAATTCTGCAGTCAGGCTTTGCAGGGTTGATTTGCACATTCTGCACCACAGTACTAAGTAAGCAAATACATTTGATCAATTAAAAGGGGACAAAGGGTGATAAAGTAATTATATTCCAATGAGGGAAAGGAAAAAAAGAATCCCTTTAGAATCCTAACCTTCATAAAAAGTAACAGAATAGACAAGCATACAGTTGCCTTGTTAATGGACATGGGGAGGGGGAAGCACTTGAAATGAGGAAAGGAAAAGAATAAACTAGAGAACAAATAAGAAAGAATGGAGGAAGAACTTAGTATTTCATGTAAATGGAGTCAGACAAAAAGAAGAGTGTACAAACCTGAAGGAAAGAAGAAGGGTAGTAGGAGGAGCTATTATCTAATTTCAAAGTCAAGTCAGCAAGCATTTATTATTGTACCAGGCAATGTACTTCGTTTTCTGATGAGGTTTTAGCTGGTACTTGGAGAAGCCAGGGAGGCCAGGACACAGAAAATGAGGGAGAGAATTCTAAGTTTCTAGGCAGATAGTGAAAATGTTGAGTTGGATATTATTGTTCAAGGAATAGCAAGGAGTCCAGTGTCCATGTGGAGGAAAGTAAGATATGAGACCAGAAAGATAAAAAGGGTTATAAAAAAGCAAAATGGGATTATGTATTTCATCTGGGTGCCTCTCTAATTTGTAAACTTGATATTAGAGTAATGAAAGCACTCAGGCTGAAGTAGAAAGAAGTGTTAAACTCAGTAAGAAAAGAGGCAGATATTAGGAAATGAGATAAAGGAATAGTAAAAAGCACAACAAACAGCTTCAAAGGTTTGACATGAAGGAGGTAATCAAAAGAAAAAGTGTAAAGACTTAAAGATCTGAGCCTTTATGTAGATAGAATAGAGAGAAGAGGCAAAAAAAAGTGCCAAACCACTTCAATTTTAGATTGATGACATTCTTTGTTGTTGTTGTTATAAGGAAGAGTTCAATGGGAGATATTTAAGGGGAAATGACTATATTATATGCAGTAATAAAACTTTAAAATGTGACTAAGAAATAAACCCACATCTCTATGCTATTGCCAAAACCTGGCAATTTTACATTCTTTACATCTCTTACCCTAGATGCTCTAAATTTTCAGTCACCACTTGGTTCTACTTATCTGACCACTCTTCAAATCTCCTTTGATGGATCCTCATCCAGGTCACACCCTCTAATTGTAGCTATCACATAGGAACATCTTGACCCTCTTCTCTCTCTGGATTACTTCTCTTGGAGATATTCAGTGGATTTAATTACCATTTACTTATTTATATTCAAATCTACCTACCCTACCCCTAATCTTTCTGCAGATGTCTTATCTCACATCTCTAGTTGCCTTTAGAGATCTCAAATGAGATCACTTCCAATCCAATAGATGTCTTAAATTCAACATTTCCAAAATAGAGCTCATTAACTTTACTCCCTAAACACTGTTCCCCACCTCTTTTCCTTATTACTTATAAGGGGCAACATCAGTCTCTCAGTCTCTCTGCCACACTCAATATCTCTATCCCACCCCCCACCTCCATAATTCAATCTATTGCCAATCCAGTAACATTTCTTAGTATATGCACCCTTCTCTGATACTGCCCACCATTCTGGTGTAGACCCTCATCACCTCATACTTCTACTTTTGTAATAGCCTGCTAATGGATCTCCCTGCCATAAGTCAATCCCCATTCTAAACCAGTTTCCATTCAACCATTAAAGTGGTTTTCCTAAAGCTTAGGTCCCATAAGTCACATAATAAATTCCAGTGGCTCCGTATTTCCTCCAGGATCAAGTACCAAATTCTCTTCTAGGCTTTCAAAGTCCTTTATAACCTAGTCCTTACCCATACTCCCTTCTAGTCTTCTTGCTATTCCAGGTAAAAGGCCCTCTTGAGCATTTTCTTTGGAATGCTCTCCCTTCTCATCTCTGCCTACTGTGGTCTCCCTGGCTTCTTTCAAGTCCCAAAATAAAATTCCATCTTTTACTGGAAGCCTTTTTCAACTCCTCTTAATTTAGTGCCTTCCTCTTTTTTTGAATGTTATCTTCCCCTTTAGATAGTGAGCTCCCTGAGGGCAAGGACTACTTTGACTTCTTTGTATCCCTAGCCTTTATCACTGTGCCCTGGGTATAGTTCAATAAATGCTTTGTTTACTTTTACAAACAAATGTTAAAAGCAGTTAAAAGATTGGATTCCTTAGCCAACTTCATATTCAAATATTACTACACTGTAGTTCTAAAGAAAATGTATAACATTTATTATTTTACTTTGAGTTATAGTTGAAACTGGGAGATGCATTTCCCTCATTTTCAGTATCAGAAACTCTCCTTTATCTTGTCTTCCTTCACTTTTCCCTTATCCTACTCCTTCTTGCCCCCACCAGAGAATGAACTCTTACTTTTACTGCAGGTAGTAGGGGGTGGGATTTCTGTTCAGAAGAGAAGAGCAGTGGAGGTGTCTAAGAATAAAGGGAACAGCTGTCATTCCTTTGGGATCAGACTTGGGAGAGAAGAATAGTAGGATTATAGGGTCAAGTAATACACTCTAATTTGATTATTTTACATATTTATGTTTTTTAAGTGATTTATTCAGTCCAGCTTAAAATTAAAAGCCTGAAATCACAAGTTTTCAAAGTTAATTTCTGATATATCTATCGTGATTGTCAGTATTAAAATATAAATATATACTTTCTTATACATTCCTCCCTTTTTCAACACACTTGAAAGTATCCAAGTGACATTAATGTTATTCCTAATCAAAAGCCAAGTGAAACTAAAATTTTTAATTTAAAAATGGTCAAATTAAGGAAGAATGTCTTTGAATGAATGCTTATTCAGTTCTTGACTGTCTTTAAAGATAATTTCACAATTGAGTCCATTTGCTCTTTGCCTCCTTCCTCCCCCTTTTCTGGCTGTTCTTTTTTTATTTCTTATTCTTCAAAATAGATCATTCCTCTTCTTGTTATAACTCAATTTATCTCTTTTCCCATTCTTCTGCTTACCTCTTTGCCTCTTTCCCTCCCCATTTTCCTTACTCTTCCCTTCTGGTTAGCCCCCAAAGATCTTTTTAACAAAGCAAAATGTTTCAATATTATATTGGTCCCAATAGAAGTCACATTTTAAAAATCAGATTGCTTTTGATAAAAAAAATATCGATATGTTTTACAAAACTGACTTCAGCAGGGAAAAGATGTATCCTACATTTGAACCAATAGATAATTTTTGTGACTTTAGGACATGTTATTATTCAGATTATTATTCAGATTAAAAGTCCTTGAAGAGAAAATTCCATTTCTTTCATTTCTTTTCGCAGATACAATTGGAATAGAGCCATTTGGTGCTTAAATGTTTTGTGAGTGTATGAAGTAATTGGAATTCAACATTTAAAAATCCTAATAACTTAATGTACTTGGTCATTGTTACAGATAAACTTCAGAATGATAGCAAACCTATTTATGGGAGAGGAAAAATATCAAATTCACACGATACATTCCAAATATCTGCAGAAAAGCAACTTGAAATGAGGCTCAGAGATTTTCTTTTGGATATTGAAGATAGAATCTACCAAGGAACACTAGGGGCCGTCAAGGTTTGTATTTGTTCCTAGGAAATGTTTCAGAATTTTTCTACATAAGAGCAAAATGATGGTTCTTCATATTCATTACCTTAAGAAGGGGACATGTGTATTGTGCTTTTGAAGTGCTTTTTTTCTTGGTAAGTGAATTTTCTAGATCATTAAAGTTCTTTAACCTTCTTTAAGTGTGGTAACTTATATGGAAATCTTTCTCCAAAGTCATTATGAATATGCCTTCTTTTATGCATAACTTACTTTCAGAAGTTATTTAGAAACTTAGACCATAGAACTGTGATGGTGAACCTATGGCACATGTGCCAAAAAAGGGCAAGCAGTGCCCTCTCTTTGTGCACTCCTACAATCTCCTGCCAGAATTTGTTTACAGAAAGCTGAAGGACTTAGAGGGGAGCTACCCGCCTCCCCCTCTCTATGCACCTTACTTTACCCACCCTCTTCCCAGCAGCCCAATGGGAGTGATTCCTCCCTCCCCTTTCTGGAGTAGGGGCAGGGTTAGGATAAGGTATCTCTCAAAGATTCACCATTACTGGCATAATAGAGCATCTACCTAGAGCTGATGGTCTCTGTAAAGGCTGAAGCATTTTTTTTTCTTTCTGACATAACTATGGTGAACATTTTTTTTTAACCCTAACCTTCCATCTTAGAACCCAATACACAGTATGGTTCCAAGGCAGAGGTGGTAAAGGAGTAGGCAGTGAGAGTTAAGTGAGTTGCCCAGGGTCACACAGCTAGTAAGGGTCTAAGGACAAATTTGAATCCAGGACCTCCTATCTCTAGGCCTGGCTCACAATCTACTGAGCCATCTAGTTGCCCTCACTTATTTATGGAAGCTTTTCTTGAATATTTGTGCCAAGTTTGCTTTGCTTAATCAGGAATGACTATGCCTTTTTGGCTGTTAAAACAATAAATCTAGTATTCTGGGTGATAGCCTTTATTCTTCCTATTAAATTGATTTCTCTTAAAGTTTAAAGAATATCAACTCAAAACTCATAAATGACACTTCCAATTTTATGAAAATTGTTTAATAGACAATTTAAGAATTTATAGCTTCACATATAAGTTCTTTTTAACCCCTTATCTTGTTCTCTTGGCCTCCAAACATCCTTAGAGGAACAGAAAAAAAAGTTCTGAAAACAGATCACAAAACATAGAGGCTTTTTTCCTAAAACCCTAGCTTGTGTGCACAGACAGATCAAAACACAAATTTACAGACATGAAACAACATTCTCCCATTGCCTTATTTAACTATCTTAGAAAAACTTGTAGTCTATTTCTTCCTGCTGAATAAACTTATGCAGACAAACATAGAACAGATACAAAACTGCTGTTTTAAAATTTCAGTATCAATTTAAAAAATACTCAATTTGAGAACTTAATTTTTGCAGCTGGCTCTGTTTTTAAACAATTCTGACCTGATCAGAGATTTCCCTGTTTTGTGGTCAGTAATTGTGGGAGTCATTTTTATTACCCATTACTAAAAACTAAAAAAGGATCCTTATGGAAATAACAGTGTTTTTAACTCCTGATATCTTTGCAGAGGTCTATAAATCAATGCTACCATGTCCTTTGGTAGCTTCTCATTGTTAACCAGTTTCCCTTAATACAAGAAAATGAACAAAGGAAAAACTTAAACTTGAGTCTAAATATCAAGAATTAAACACTATCTCAAAAAGAAATAAACAGCTCAAGGAGAAAAAAAGAAAATAGGAGCTTTAGGAATCAAAATTGTCGAAGGATTAGATCACTCACTGCTATCTGTAAGAACTTAGACCAAGTTAAGGCACGAAAGGCCTCTTTACCATATCAGTCTTAAAAACCAAGCTAGCATTCAGCTTTGTAGCAAAAATGTTTATTTCCATTGAGAATTCAAAACCACATATGTATGTGTTGGGGATGGGGTGGGGTAGATAGACCTCTCCCCAAGAGATGAAGGAAGGTAGAAGCTTACAGTGTTTCAAGACAAAGGAAAGAGTGTGAAAAATTTCTACCCAGCATAAGAAATATGCTGTTAGTCTTTTGGAATGTACATCAGGATGGAACTCAGATAAGATAAAGGGATGGTGTGAACACTCCATAGAAAGGAAAGAGAGAGAAGAGGGTTGAAATATATAAGTAAGTACTTTTATTGATGAGAAGGTGAAGTTAGAACTACTGTGTAAGGACCATTCCAGTTTTGCTGTGTGGCAGATGTTTTATTAAAATTTACTAAGAAGATTAAGTTGAAGAAGATCTGTATGTAACTAGCTTGATCTAATCAAAAGACCTAGTTGATATGGGGCTTGAGGCCAGTTTCAGTGCCTGGCCCAGCTGGATTGAACTCAGTCACCAAGAGTTCATTCCTTGCCCATCTAAAGATTGTTTCATGTAAACCAACTGGGAGGATTAATTAGATTCAAGTGTAGATAGTGAGGTGTTTGGGAATCTTAGCCAGAGATAGGTAAGGGCTTAGGGAGCTTCAAGACTGAAGAATTTCCCATGAGGGGGAGGCTAATGAGATTTTTTAGAGCTAGGGAAACCCTGTTCCTTAATCCTTCTTTTTACCTGTTTAACAACATTGTCTTGGAGGCCAGATCTTGCACTAGTCCCAGTTAGTGAGGTCATCAGCCTTACTTAACTGAGGGATACTGAGGGTTCACATATACCTCAGTATACTTAATTATTTCAACTCTTTAGGGCACACCGACCTTTTGGGATTGGAACATTGCAAAGTTGTCATCAAAGTGGAACACCAATCTTGATGTTCTAAAGTAGTTATAAACATCATAAAAACTACTTGTTAACCCATAACAATTCACAATTACCAAAATACCAAAATTTTGTTTCAGGTTACAGACAGACAGACTTGGAGAACAGCCTTAGAAAAAGGACGATATGAGCTACTAAGTGAGGAAAACAAGGAAAATGGGATCATTAAATCTGTGAGTGAAGATGTGGAAGAAATGGAAATTGATGATCAATCAAAGTTCCTTGTAAAAGACAGGTGAGATAAGCTTTTTCTCCAGTAGGCATAATTATACTTTTTCTTGAAAGTCAAATTATTCAAGCATGATTTCATTATAAAGAATATTATTTCTATTTACCATTTGAATTTGTTATTAGTTGATCTTTTTAATGGATTGTGGGAGGAGGGCACAGTATTTTATGTAAAGGGGGAATGGATTTTGTGTGAGAGAGTTGTTTCTAGACATATAATTTCATTGATACAGATAATTTCCACTGTGGAATCTCCCTCAGTTGATGCAGATCTTGTATTTCCTCTGTAACTTTAGACAAGAGAGTTTGCTATGGACACCAAAAAATTAAGGGATTTGCTAATGGTCATCCAGCTAATAGGCATTAGACTTGGACCTAGGTCTTCTTGATTCCAATTTTTATCTGCTAAATCATTTTACCTCTTATTTAATCTGTGTTATTACAAATACATTTTTGACCAGGTAATTAATATATCTTCATATCCTAAAGCTGGCCTTTTCTTGACAGTAATTCTCTTAAATCTATTAAGTTTCCATTACATTTGACTTTTAATTATTAAAGCCTCTTTAATGTGATAAATTTCAATCAGATACTTTTAAAAGCAAAACTTCTTTAGATGTGGTGTTTAAAATAAGGGGAAACATCAAGTAGTAGGAAATTTACTGATTTGGTAGGCAACTTGGTGGCTCAATAGATTGAGAGTCAGGCCCAGAAATGGGAGGGTCCTGGGTTCAAAAGTGACATCAGACACTTCCTAGCTATGTGACCCTCGACAAATCATTTAACCCCCATTGCCTAGCCCTTACCACTCTTCTGCCTTGGAACCAATACGCAGTATTGATTCCAAGAAGCAAGGTATGGGTTTAAAATTTTTTTTTTTTACTGATTTGGAGTCAATAGAGAAGGGTTTGAAGCCCAGCTTTGTTGCTTAACAATTGTGTGACTCCTGCTTGGTAATACTCTTGGGTCTCTCATTTTCTTAACTGTTTAATGAGACAGTTGGATTAAATGATCTGTTAAACAGTCTCTTAACAAAGCTAACTCCAAGTCAAATGTAGGCGAAAAGGTTGTAATTCTATGGTATAAAATCAAATATTGTCTCAGTCTTTTAGTGATCAAGCAAAATTATTACTGGATCAACTTGATCAAATTTTTGGTCAGAACCTGCCCCAAGCAAAAGCGTTTTGATATTTTACTTAAGATTAATATGGCAAAATATCTTGTTCTTCCCAAGTCTTATTCAAACCATGAGAATATTGCTGTCTTAAAGAAAAAACACATTCTAATAGTTCATTTACCCAAATTTACTAATATCAATATAAATCTTTCTTAAGAAGACAGGCAAAAATATTTTAAGTTAGAAAACTGCTTTATTTCATATCCTATGTAAAAGACTTAACATACCACAATATAAACTATTTTATTATTTAAATTTTAGACTGCTTGGAACCAAAACTGAAGTTCCAAATACTGTTTCAGCCAATACAAACACACCCCAGCCAGTCAGTAAAGTGGTTCATTACCTGGCTACTGCATTACTTCAAATAGAACAAGGCATTGAACGACGATTTCTCAAAGCACCACTTGGTAATATCTGGTTTTCATTATTTTAATTTTACTAGTATATTTTACTTAATGTTTAAACATTTCCTTTCCTCCATAAATAATTCAGTTTTATTGAATGAATAAATGTATTGTTTTCTGTGTTGTAGTTGTTAAATTATACAAAGCTGAAGTAATTATAAGTCATTGTAGTGTTCCTTCATTTTAATATTTAAGGTTTTCTCAAATGAAGTTATAGCACTCAAGTAGGATAATGAGTCATTGTCTTTATTTGAAATACATTGGTTTATGTATCATTAAAGAATACTTGTGTTATATTGTATTTCTTGCTTTCCTGCCGAACCCTTTTACCAATGGTTGGAATACTCTTTATGTTTAGGTTTCATGAACTATGTAATTTCCTTTGTTTGGGAAAAATGTTTTAAGAGTTTCTGTGTTACTTATAATATTTTGTAATATTAAACTTGCCCTTACTGAAGTTGACAAACTTTTAGTAGTGGATTAATAATGCTTTCTAGTAACAGAAGGGCTTGCCAAATTTATGGATTTTCATAGTGGTAGTAGTATATGCCAATTTATTTTTACTAAGTTTTTTCCTTGCTTGTAGAACTGATAATTACTCATTCATCTTCCCAGTTGGGGATTTTACTGTCTCTCCCTGGCCACTTTTAATAAGTTTTGAATAGAGGTAAAAGGTGGATATGACACAAAATAGCAAAGACCTTTTTAAATTCTTTGAATTTCCAACCCTGAGTAATCAACACAACTTTATGAAAAATGAGTCCAAACCAGAGTGTGTAGTCCTCTCTAGTTCTGGTTTCAAAATATCTAGAGAACTAGTTGATCTCTAGAATTAGTTGACTTCTCATTTGAAAGTGTAGAAAGGATTAAAGGCAAGTAGATATGTTCCTAGTAACCCAAGTTTCAAATGCTTATTTTGTGTAGGAATATTATTTATTTATTTTAGCAGGTTTTTGTGAGTTGGCTAGGAACCCAACTTTTATACATCCATCTCTGGGAAAGTGATTCTGTATTCAAAAAGTTAAAAAAAAAAAAAAGTAAACTAATAATAAACCTTTTCACATCTGAAATATAATGTCTACCAAAAAAGAAGTATCCATAAATTATCTGTTAGGGGAAAAAGAGGAAGGTTTTTATTTGTTAATTTTTTAAAGTTTGAGTAGAATTTCTATTATGTAAGTTAAGTTTTGAGTAAAATTTCTGTTTTATGTAAATGTCTCTTGTGCTATCTTTTAGGAAGTTATCAATTTAAGAATTTGTCTCAAGCTCATCTAAACTTGGGTCTTTTGGATCGTAGGATTTCTTATTTAAGAATTTGATTTCTCATTAAGTAAAATTGGGGTACTATTAGACTCCAATGATACCTAAAGCCTATCACTTTAAAGTTCTGTTCATCCATTCATGTTTTCAGAAATGGAAATATATTAGTGGAATGTCTTTTTAAAATCTGTATTCAGAACTCCACTTAAATGTAGAGAGATCTGTTTGCTTCCATAGACCTGGATTCTTTATGGAGAAAATTTCCTGCAAATGTCATTTATATGATTCATCACATCAAATCTGCCTTGTTTCTGGATGATAGGATATGTCAGTATTACCCTGTTAACCCACTTACCTCCCAGTAATTTTCTTTACTGAATCCTTCTATGACCATAGTCTCCTCTGTGTGTGTTATTGCTTCCCTTAGAATATAAGCTCATTAATGGCAGGTCAAGTATTGATTTTACTTTGTATTTATATTAACAGCATTTAATACAGTGCTTTAGCTCTTCGAAAGTGCTTAATATGAGCATTTTAATTTGTTTTTCTCTCAATGGAATTGATTTTCCAACTCAAAAGAATTATATTAGTTAGTTATGTTAATTTTTTCCAGTAAGAATTTATGATTTGGATCATCTATTGAGTATTTAACATCATTTTAAATACAATATATTTTAGTAGTTAGATAATACCCCTCATTTGAAAAATATGCTGTGCCTGCATTGTCATTCAATTCAAAAACTTGGATTCAGCCCACAATTTTTGGCTTTAAGGTAAACATTTTAGCATTTATGCTTATAAATATATATAGCTTACTGAGCTATAAAAAGATGTTTGGATCAACTTTATCAATTTAAAATTAGACAATACAGAAATTAATAAAAGAGATCAAAAAGGAGATAGAAACAAAAAGGAGGACAAGAAAAAGAGGACAGTCTAGTGAGAAAGATGGTAAATTGTTCATCTTTTTAATTTTTTAAAAAGAATTTCCAATGCTTATAGTTGGGGGTATTATGTTATTTGTCACTAATCTTCACTAGTCTTAGTTAATATTCTCCCATTTTAATTTCATTTTAATAACTATACATTCTTTTTTAGAAAGAAAACTTCATCTGACTGGCTTACAAATTTGCACAAATGTCAGAAGAATACTTGCCTGATTTTTGTTGTTGTTTTTGCTTTTCTGGTCTGGGGTCCTTAATATGGAGATTCTGGGAGGAATTTAGCACTGGCAAAAGGGTGCTACAAGGCATTCAGATGGAAAGCAACAAAAGTATCTTGTTAAAGTTCTGAAAGTAAAGTATGACTTGTGTAGCCAAAAGAGTGAGACTGTCCAAGCTCACAGAGCTAACATTTTAATAGAAATAGGCAACATATATAGAGACATAAAAGTGAAGGAGAAAATTATTTCAGCTGGGAAGTCAATTAGGATGGAACAAAAGTCCATTGATATACCCTTTTCAGAGATAATAATAATATTGATTGTAGTTTTCCAAACAGAAGTTGAAAAGCTATGGGGAAAGAAATGAAGGATGCATGATCCCAGAAAATTCATACCTGTACATATCCACTATATAAGTTAGGGTATGGTAGCAACAAATCAGAAAATGGTTGAGATAAAGATTCTTGCTTCTACAGAATTCAGAATTAAGTGCCTCATCACCTAGTACCTTACTTTGCATATGGTTGATTAGTTATTTTTTGTTGATTGATCAAAAGAAGTATTTGACATACTGTACTTGATGGGTTTTAAAATCTGATTAGAGAAAGCAATTGGGAATAAGAAAATTCATTCAATGAACAAATATTGACCATTAGTCTTAATTAAGTACCACTGGGGATACAAAAACAAACAAAATTGTCCTTAAAGAATTTATAAGGGGCAGCTGGGTGGCTCAGTGGAGTGAGAACCAGGCCCAGAGATGGAAGGTCCTGGGTCCAAATCTGGCCTCAGACACTTCCTAGCTGTGTGACCCTGGGCAAGTCACTTAACCCCCATTGCCTAGCCCTTACTGCTCTTCTGCCTTAGAACCAATACTCAGTATTGATTCTAAGACAGAAGGTAAGGGTTTTAAAAAAAAAAAAAGAATTTATAGACTAATATAGGAAATGAGACCTGCACAAATAACTGATAATACAAGATGAAATATAGCATATAACATGAGAGAATTCATAAAAATATTCCTATAACTGATAAAGACTCAAAAGTGAGAGATTACATATGACAGGAATGATCAAGAAGAAGTAGTAACAGGGATCAGGTAGATGGCTCAGTGGATTGAGAGCAGGCCTAGAAGCAGGAGGTCCTAGGTTCAAATCCGGCCTCAGACACTTCCCAGCTGTGTGACCCTGGGCAAATCATTTGACCCCCCATTGCCCACCCTTTCCACTCTTCTGCCTTGGAACTAATACGTAGTATTGATCCCAAGACTGAAGGTAAAGGTATAAAAAAATAAAAAAGTAGTAGTAGCAGCACCATTTTTAGTTAGGCTTTGAGGAATGAGAAGAACTTGGGCATGGTTGAAGATAATGTGGGACAAGATCAGAAGATATTCTGAACCCCAAGTATAGGAAAAACACAGGGTGTATTTGTTTATGGTAAGTATTTAGAATTTGTCTGCAGCATAAGAGGATACATGAAAGGTAGACCAAACTGAAAAAAGCAATATTACATCTAAGACTGGAGAGCCTTGGATACTAGGTTAAGGAATTTTTGGATATTATTTGGTAAACAATAAATAATTATTGAATGTTTTTGAATAGGAAAATTATGTGACCCAATCAGAATTGTGTTTAGGGAGAATAATTTGATACTGAGGATGGAGAAAAAGTAGTAAAACCAGTTAGGAGTTTATTGCATTAATTCAACGAGGTTGTAATGAAGACCCGAAGAGTTGGGGAATAAAAATAGAATGGAGTGGAAGAAACCAGATTATATATTACAGAGGTAGAATCACCAATACTTGACAATTTGATCTAGGAGAGAGATGAAGAAGTCAGAGATAATTGAAGTTTTAAGCTGGAGTGGTTGGGGAAAATATTGATCCTATCAACAAAAATGTGATGGCAGAATCAGCCTGGAAGGTGATTTTTATTGTATATCGAATTTGAGGTATTGGGGGACATTCAGGTAGAAATTTTGTAAATCTTTTGAAATGCTAGATTATAATTAAGGAGAGAATAGCATCGGAAATACAAATCTTGAAGTTACCCAGTTGGGAGAGAGAATAGAGATAAAAAGAGCTTTGGGGAAAATAACTCTTATTTTAGCAATGGGAGGGATAAGAAAAGCCAGCAAAGAACAGGAACTTGTTATGCAAGCCTTGAGAGGAGAGAGCCCACCAGAAGTTAAAATACTTCAGAAAGGTCAAGGAAGATGAAGTATGAGAAAAGGCCAATTGAGTTAGCCAGTATTATATTTTGATGGTATCGGAGAGTAGTTTCCATAGACAAGAGCAAGAACCAGATTGTGGGAGACTGAGAAGGTATGGGTGGTAGTAATGGTAAACATTTTGAAGAGTAGAACAAAAGCAAGCATTGACTGAAAGTGGTAGAATCCAGGTTTTTAGGACTGGGAACCAAGTGTGTTTTTTTAAATAGCTATAAAGAAACCAAAAGAGAAGAGATTGAAGATATAAAAGAGAAAGGTTTATTCCTAGAGTAAGGTCAAGTAATAATAAAATTAAAGGTTGGGATCAAGGACACAAGCTTGCCTTGGTAGGCTGGTGGCAGTGTTTGAGTCTTGGATAACTGTACTATATAAAAGAAGACACCAGTTTAACACCTCCCCACCACCACTAGTATATAGTCACAAGCCCCATGGCTAATATGGAAATATTTTTACATGACTTCAAATTGTTTGTCTTCTCAAAAAGGGGGAAGTGGTGACAGGGAGGGAATTTTGAGATAAAACTTCTTTTTAATTGTTAATTTTTTTCTTACATTTAATTAGGAAATATTTAATGGAATAAACAAAAACATTTATTTCATTAAATATTTCCCAATTACATATAAGAATAAAATAGATATTGTGAAAGAAAATGATCTGCAACAAATAAGAAATAGGTAGTAGGATTTGTGCTTGTGCATGTTTGAGTTCCCACTAGATTAGGCTGCACAGATTTTCAGTGGCATTTGATAGTACAGTTTTGTAACATGCCAAGACAAGCATTTAAGTGCTTGCTGTGTGCCACAAACCGTACTATGGACTGGGAATACAAAGTAGAAAATACACTACCTCCCAAAAGAAACATATTCCAAATGAAGGGAAAGACAACCCATAAAAGGAAGCTGAATAATGAAAAGTCAAGAGTGGAGCATATGGAGAAATGAACTGGCTATTTTTGGCATCCTTCTTAGAATGGAGGTTCTGGGAGCATCAGGACAAGTAGAGGAAGGGAACATGGGGAGAAGCTGCCTGGTGGTGGTAATATGTGTGGGCCTAGAGTCAGAAAGACCCGAGTTCAAATTTAGCCTCAGATACTATGTAAACCCTGGGCAAGTTACTCAACCCTGTTTACCTCGGTTTCCTCATCTGTAAAATGAGCTTTAGAAGGAAATGGCAAACCACTGTGATATCTTTGACAGGAAAACACCAAATGGAGTCACAAAAAGTCAGACATGAAGTCAGTAGAATTAGTTATATTACACTTGAGAAAACAGTAAAGGAGGTTAAATGACTTGCCTAAGGTCACACAGGTAAATGCCAGTCAGGATTTGAACCCAGTTAATCTGATTCCAAACCCATTGTAATTTCCATTGCACTATAGTTCCAATAGGCTCCCCACTCCATATGCACACCCAATCCTCTTTATTTTTTTGTATTTTTGTATTTCTTGTATTTTATGACTTAAGTTTACAGTAAGGGGAAAAAATGAAAAGTAGGAACACTTGCTTTAAGGAAGTAGAGAGAACAGTGTTTCAAGGGAGAGGAGGACAGAGAAAAGGTAATCCAAAATAAAAATGGGACCAAATAATGTTTAAGTGACTTGAAGACATAAGCATCAACTGTGAGAAAGAAAAATAGGAAGACCTGATACAAGGACCTGGACTAGATTGTATTCATTAAAGAGGGAAGGGTCACAATGAAGAATAATACCATTAGGAGCCTGTTAACTTGCAAACAAAAAGAAAGGCTCCATATACTCCAAAATATAATATCAAAGAATCGGAAACAAAAGTTGAAGGCCAACAACTCAGGAATGGTTATACAAGAAAATAGTGGAATCTTACTGTGCTATAAGAAATAAAATTAATACATTGGGTCATGGAAAGACTTATATGAATTGATTGGTGCAAAGTAAACAACTAGGAAAAAATTGTTGTAAATGGGAAGAAAACAAAATAAAAAAATGAATGCTTTGAAACTGTATTGACCAAATTTAAGTCTCAGAGAGCAGTTATGAAAAGACATTTCCTCCTGTCCCCTTTGTATAGAGGGTAATGGGAGACTACATGTCAGATTTTTTCCATTACATTGGTTAATTTTGCTGAACTTTTAAATTATTTTTTCATTAGGCTGGGTGTCTGAAATGAAGAGGAAGAAGGAAATGTCGATTTATAGTTTTTAACTTTTAAGAGGGAACCTGTTAGGAATATCTTTAGTTTTATGAAGGAGAACTGAAGGATTTGGACTCTCAAGTGGAATTTTCATCACTGCTGCAAATTGATAATTAATAGAGAAAATGGGATATAGGAAATAAAACCAGGAATGATAGATTCTTGCCCAGGAATGAATGTAGCTAATAAGTGTTGGAATAGATTTGTAAAAAGATTCTTAAGAATTTTAAACTGAAGAGCAAAAGTATACTCCTTTAGTATAGGACTTAGTTACTGATTGGATAGAAGGAGCAGAGTACTGGCCTGGACTCAAACCTTCTGGATGTCCAGCCTTAAAATTGGAGAAATTGTAGTCCTAGTGGTAGCCAACACAAAGTCTTTGTTATAAAAATTCCATTACTGGACCTATACCCAAAATAAAGCTACAGACTGAAAAAGAACAGTCCATATATGTCAAAATAATCATGCAGCCCACTAAGTATCCTTTAAAAAGATACCACAGGGGGCAGCTGGGTAGCTCAGTGGAGTGAGAGTCAGGCCTGGAGATGGGAGATCCTAGGTTCAAACCCGGCCTCAGCCACTTCCCAGCTGCGTGACCCTGGGCAGGTCACTTGACCCCCATTTCCCACCCTTACCACTCTTCCACCTATGAGACAATACACCGAAGTACAAGGGTTTAAAAAAAAAAAAAGATACCACAAATTTTAAATTTAAAAATCTAATTGTGATCTAATATATTTGTTAGGTTCCTAAGTTCCTATAAACTTACCAAAGAGTAAAAAGTCTTGACCAAACCTAACATAAATTGATTCTTTTGGGGAGGTAAAATGATTTTTTAAATTAAATTTTACTAAAGATTAAAAAAAATAATCATGCAGCACATTTTGTGGTAAATAAAAACTGGAACAAAGTGTAGGTGCTCATCAAATAGAAGAACTGCTAAAGGAATTATGATATGTTAATATAATGGAGTATTGCTACAACAAATAATGCAGAATTTAGAGGCAGTGGGAAATCGTTTATAACCTAAAGAGGAGTTAAAGTAAATAGAAATGGGGAAAATTGTGTATATTGACTATAAGTATGTAAACTGAGAGTACAATAAAAAAACAAAGCTATGCTATGTTTAATTAAAATGACCAGTTTTGCCTTAGAGAGGACTTGAGGAAATTATATTTCTTATCATTGTAGAATTGAGATTATGGGTTTAGAATTTGGCATATACTGCTGTATTCAATAATGTATTGGCTTTGCTGAGCTGTGCTTTTTAAAAATCTTTGTTATAAGGGAAAGCTCAAAAGGGTTTTTGCAAATAAATGCTAAAATGGAAATTCTACATTGCTTAAAAAAAAACCAACCCTTTTATGTGAAGAACCTCTCTTACTCATTTTGTGCTGTTAGTATCTTGTTTATTTTTCAATTGTATATAATTTACAATATCTGCTAGGTATCTTGTATATTTCTGTTCTGTATGTTAGATCATGTATTATCTATTTTAGTTATGGCTCTAAGCTATAGGTAATGATACCAAATTAGATTATTTCTCTGTTAGATCAAGTGGAGTGGCAAAGTATGTAAGAACACTGGACTTAGAATAGGAAGATCTAAGTTCATATCTTCTCATAACTAGGTGTGGAAAAAAGTATTTTAACATTTTATGAATAATTGAGATATATAGGAGAACAATTTTAACAAACCACTTGGAGTTTTACTAGGGAAAGGTTTGATCCCTTTTTCTCCTTTTTACTCAAGATGCCAGTGACAGTGGACGTTCTTACAAAACAGTCCTGGACCGTTGGAGAGAGTCTCTTCTTTCTTCTGCTAGTCTGTCCCAAGTCTTTCTGCATCTTTCCACCTTGGATCGTAGTGTCATCTGGTCTAAATCTATACTAAATGCTCGTTGTAAGATTTGTCGAAAGAAGGGTGATGCTGAAAGCATGGTGCTTTGTGATGGGTGTGATCGAGGTCATCATACCTATTGTGTTCGGCCAAAGCTCAAGGTATTTTATTTATTTCTCTTTTCATATTCATTTATTGTTCACACTCCAGTGACACATTTAAGTAGACATTTTATGTAATTCCTCAGACTGTACCTGAGGGAGACTGGTTCTGTCCAGAGTGTCGACCAAAGCAGCGTTCTAGGCGACTTTCTTCTAGACAGAGACCATCTGTAGAAAGTGATGAAGAGACTACAGAACAGATGGAAAATGAAGAAGAAACAGATTATGATGAAGTAGGGCAAAGTGAGGAAGAGGAGTATGAGATGGAGCAGGATGAAGATGATGATTCTAGAGAAGAAGAAGAAATGACGTGAGTTATGATCTTGAGAAATAGCTTGGCATTCTTAGATATATTTTACTGTTATTAAGTAGATATGACAAGATTGTTAGGATTGTAATATACTTTCCTTTATTAACCTTGTAATGTTAATTATACTTTAGAAAGTAGTACATGATCTAGCACAGCATTGATGAACTTTTAAGGAGTTTGAGTGCCCAGAGGGCAAATTCAAGCTGTCTTGGAGCAGCCCCTACATTACTGAAGAGAGCTGAGGGAGAAAGTGCTTGCTTTGGGTGGCTGGACAGAGGGGTGGGCTATGCAAAAAATGTCCTGGGGCTCTGGGAAGAATGGGGAATGGAGCAGCTCCCCAAGTGTTGGCTCTGCATGTGTGACATGTCTTTGCCAACATGGATCTAGTGGCTTGAAATAAATTTATTTCTTAAAGACTTTCATATCTTTTATTTTCTTTAGCATTGAAACACTTTATACATAATTTATTTTTAGTAGAATTAGAAGGCTTTTCCTGTTTGGGGTAGAAAACTGCATTAGGAGATAAGTTATCACACCCCAGTAGTTTTATGCAGGTAAAATTAGGTTAAAATTAACATAGAAAGTAAAAGTGTAAGACAAAAACATATATGGAAGTGACAAGAAGCATCTTTACATTATTAGATATAGTGGTAGTGTGGATTATGGGCTGATCAGATATGTGCTCATTAGAGCCTCGTTTTTGTTTCATTTTGTTTTTAAACAACAGTTGGGAACTAATGGATTACATAGCTTCTTGGGAGAGGAGAAGGGAGAGTATTAAAAAGAGAAGGAAATGTTATTATACATAAATAAGGTTACCATGAAAGTAAAGCTATACAGATTTGTACATAAATGCATTCTGGGTAAACAGATTTGGAAAGGTTGGGGGAAGATAATGCAAAAAATATGTTGTACTATACTTCTAATATCTTGGTCTAGAAATCTTATGGGTTGACTCCAGATCTAGTTCAAATTTTCTTTTTTACCAGTATAAAGTAATGGAATGCTTCATTGAGGCCTGATTCATAAGAGTTTCACTAGTTAATTTTGTAGACAAGTTAGCCATTTTATACACCAGCATTTCATTTAGATAGGAATCAAGTGCCTCAGCAATATTAGCTCTTGAATACACTTAAATGCTTGCAAAACCATGCTCTTTATGATTTGAGGAGAAATTGTATAAAAAGGCATCAGTAAAAATGACAGCTAATTGGAGAAAAGACCGAAAAACTAAATAAAGACTCTTCTGTTTCTTTATATTTCTTTAACATAGCAATCTAAGTAGTACTATGAGCCATCTAGAAACAATTAGTTTTTTAAATCATTAAAAAAAATTTTAAATGTATAAAAAAATACATTTCATATTTCCTCTTGAATGGTTAAAAGTAGAAATAAAACTTATGGCACTTAGTGAGCTATATGGGGATCATTTAGTAACTTGGCATAAGACGTAAATATAGTAGTATTTATCTCCAAAGCAGAGTAATAAATGTGTTAATTATTAACTTTTACTATAATTCTTATGTTTAAAATATTTCTAGACCACCCAAACGAGGAAGACCACAACTTAGATTCCCAATAAAAACAAGAGGCAGGCTCAGTACTTCTTTTTCAAGCCGTGGTCAGCGACAGGACTCTGGAAGATACTCTTCACGGAATCAGCAGAGTACACCCAAACCAACTGGATCTTCATCTAGAACTACTGGTAGAAATTTAAGAAAGATAAAATCTGCCCCTGCTACAGAAACTAAAGCTTCTTTAAGACTTACCAGCCGTTCTACTCGTCAAAGTCATGGTTCATTACAAGCAGATGTGTTTGTGGAACTAATTAGTCCTCACAGAAGGCGTAGAGGCAGGAAGACTGCTAAAAGTACTCCAGAGAACAGCCCTTCCAACTTCCCTAATTTCAGAGTCATTGCCACAAAGTCTAGTGAAGAAGCAAGCCTTTTGCATTCTACACCTAAACTTTCTTCTGTTCAGGATAGAGAACCTAAGAGAAGAGGCAGGAAGAGACAGTCCACAGGTATAAAGATGTTAATTTAGTTAATTATTTAACTTTGGAACAATTCCTACTTTCTCACTTTTTAATTTCTCTAACCCTTGCTGCTTTCAAAAACTGCTTTCTTAAAAATTACCAATGACCCTCTCTCAAGACCCTTGTCTTTAACTGCTTTACAACATTTGATACTTTTTGCTTTGATAACTACCCTTTCCTTCATGAAATTCTCTTCACCCAAAAAAGGTTGCTGACCCCTGTACTAGAGGATCCTTCTATTCAGTCAAGAATCATATCTTATACCCTTGAAAATTTTTGTAGAGGAAAAAGGAGAGTGAGGAATAATAAACATCTATAACTGTTTTTGCATATAGCATTCATAGCTGTTAGCTGGAATACCATGTTAGATGGAGGGAAAGGAAAATCACTTTTAATATCAACTTTGATATTCTGAAGAAAAATTCAAAGTGCAAACTTTGACTTTATATTAATGAAGTTATTGTTTTTGCTTATTGTGAAGACTTTTTTATTTAGATTTCTTTTTTTAAATACCATATTAAAAAACTTCCTAATTGGGACAAGTTTAACTTTCTTCAATTTCTATACTTCTATGAATTATGGTCACCTATGCTAGATAAACAGAATCTTCCTGTCTGAAGAACAAACTACCTACTTCATTCAGTTTTTATTTCTTAAATTGTATCTTTTCACTTATCTGTTAACATGAAAAACAGTAAATAGGAAGCTAGCAAAATTACCAAATGTTAATCTCCATTGTTTTCACCATCTGGAAAAACATAATACAGAGTTTGGGTTTTGTATTGCTCAGAAAATAAAAATGATAAGTTCTTTGGCACATTGTCTTATTAGTATCATTTTATCATCAATATTATTAAGAAACAAATAAATTAGTAGTTACTAATCATAAAATGTATTCATTTGAAAAAATTCAACTCTTAAAAATTTAAATATATATAGTGGTAATGATACTGTAAAAATAATTCAAAATTTATATTAGTTCTTAGGAGTCATTTTTAAAAAAACTTATAAACATGACTTGTAGAAACTTAACTTCAAATCAAATGTACAAGTATATGGCAAAACTAGATAACCATACAACTTCCCTATTCACTTTTCTCTTTACTGCTTCATTGATTGGGGGTACATTCTAGCATGGGTTTGGAAAATTGGGCTTTTTTAGGTCTACTTACTATGAAAAATTTTAAGTTGCTTTTCATTGTATAGTGAAGGGTTGTAAACTAGGTAGCTTTAATATAAAGGCAAAAACATTGATTAAGCATCTACCCAGGTGTAAGGTATTGGAGATATAAAGACAAAAATGAAGGGGCCCTTCCTTCCTGGAACTTATATTCTATTAGGAGAAATACAATATGTAAGCCATATGTATGTGTATCCTCTCTTTCTCTCTCTCCCTCCCCCTCTCCCCCTTGTCCTCTCTTCCTCTCCCCACATACCCAATCTAACTTATAGCTTTACTTAGCTAATGAGGAAAGAAAATTGTTTTGGTGATGAAAACATTTTAAAAGGTCTTTCTTAGAACTAAAAGTAATGTTTCATCCATTTATATAATTGAGAACAAAATAGAACAATAATAGTCTGCTTTCCTATTATCACTGAAGAAGTTACATTCATAAAGAAGTAGTGGAAGTAGTAGAGCCATTTTGCTTTCAGTTTTAATCCTTTTAAGGATTTTTAACTAAGGAAATGAAGAAAACTAAGTATTTTTCAAAAGTTTTTATTTTTCTTGGCATTTGTTACTACTTTTTAGGACTTTTTCCCAATGAAAAACTGAAAGATTAAGAATTAAAAGGAAGAAATAAGCATTTTTACTTTTCCTGCCCCTTGAGGAAAGCCTACCAAGTATACAAACTGAATAATGCCATATAAGTTTTTTTTTAAAAAATGGTTTCAGGTAGCTCCTGTGGCTTGGTTTTTTTCTTGACTTTTGGACTTTTGAATTTTCTTTTAGAAATTAAATACTTTAAACTTATATTTTAATTCTAAGAGAGATTTTCTGCTTTTACTCTTCAGAATCATCTTCTAAGACATTGAACCGAAGGAGTTCAGGCAGACAAAGTGGAGTCCATGAATTGTCTGCTTTTGAACAACTTGTTATAGAACTAGTACGACATGATGACAGCTGGCCTTTCTTGAAACTGGTTTCCAAGATCCAAGTAAGTGAGAGTGTATATAAATTGATGATATTATGATATTATATTTACTTTCACATTTTTCACAGGCAGACAATGTTAAGTTGTCCAAAAGAATTCTTTTTTCTTATTTAAAACAGTTGCTGAATTTTACTCTTCTTGTTATTTAATCAGCTTAAGATGGTGTTGATAATACTGATTCAGACCTATGATATCAGCAGTGAAATTAAAGTAAGTTTAATAGTATGCCCTTCAGGGGTAGCTGGGTGGCTCAGTGGATTGAGAGCCAGGCCTAGAGACAGGAGGTCCTGGGTTTAAATGTGGCCTCAGACATTTCCTAGCTGCATAACCCTAGGCAAGTCACTTAACCCCCATTGTCTAGATCTTACCGCTCTTCTGCCTTGGAACCAATACACAGTATTGATTTCTAAGATGGAAGGTATGGGTTTAAAAAAAAAAAGTACCTTCATTATTGATGGCTTTGGGGTTTCAGAATAGTTAGACTAAAGGTTTCAGAGAGTTACACTAAAGAAAAAAAAGAAACTATTGTACTCTATAAAAAATTCCTATTTTTTTAAGCTAGTAGAGCAGAACAATACCTTCCCTCTCATCTATTGTTCTTTATGATCTATTTACTAACAATGTATAAGGAAATTTCAAATTCTGACCTGCAAAAGTCAGGTTTGATGAATTAATGTGGTTGGTTTTTTTTTAAACCCTTACCTTATGTCTTGGAACCAGTACTATGTATTGGTTCCAAGGCAGAAGAGAGGTAAGGGCTAGGCAATGGGGGAGTTAAGTGACTTGTCCCCAGGGTCATACAACTAGGAAATGTCTGAGGCCAGATTTGAACCTAGAACTGAGCGAGCCACCCAACTGCCACCTGAACCTAATGTGTTTTCTATCTGGTTTCCTAAACTTATTTCTTATAGGATGTAGGAAAAGAGCAGATAGTAGTTGTGTTTTGTCACATGAAATTTTTGTATTTGCTAGAAGTTTGGCAAATTTGTCTAGTCTTAATTTTTTACTTTTGTCAAGAAGACAGCATGATAAAATGCAGATCATTGTACTTTATTTAGACTCAGAAGACCTGAAGTTGAATCACTTAACCTTTCTGAATTTCCCTTAGTTTAAGTACTTCATGGGGTACTTAGAATCAAATGAGATAAAGGAACTATGAATTTTAGCTGTTACACTTAACCCTTTGATAAGAATTACTACTACCTATTGCTTACTGTATGGAAGATATTTCCTGTTTAGTATCCAAAAAAGACAATATTTGATATTGGCAAACTGTACTGAGACTTATTGATTGTCTCTATGGCATTATTGGCCATTATCTGCTTTTATGACTTCACCCTTCCATATCTAATTTGAGGGACTTGAAGCTGTTTAGTTTTGTTTTCTAAAGGAATGTGTGATTCCTCACTGTGCAGACCAATTAACAGCTCCTATATGATTTATAGGCTTAAGGATTTGGCTTAGAGTCCTGAGAAGATTTAGTGTTTAATCTCATAGTGTTAGAGTCAGGTCTTGAACCTAGATCTCTATGGCATGCTCTTTCTTCATTCTTACATAAATGTAAAAATATGATTTCTGAACTTTGTGTAAAACTATCTTACCTACTTAATGGTTACTTTTTGTTTAGATCCATTCCCCTTTTTTGTTTTATGCTTCTAATGTTAATGTTCAGTATCTTAAAAGGTTAATATTCAATTCCTTAATTTCCTTCAATAATATCCATTTTTAATATAATAGTTGATGGTTTGAGGCATTTTCTTTGATTAATATTATTTTCTATTAAATGGTATGTTTAAATGATTATTTTATAGGTACCAGACTACTATGACATCATCAAAAAACCTATTGCCTTAAATATAATACGTGAAAAAGTAAACAAATGTGAATATAAACTAGCCTGTAAGTAATTTATATTTGTTTCTCTTAAGGCTTTTAAAAATTTTTATCTCTGTCTAATGCAATTAATATTGAATATATTAAGTGTTGTAGTAAGAAAAATGTTTAGAAGTGGTAGAATGTTATTTCATTATTCTTATAAACTTGTATATGAATTACAAATTATTTTTTAATTGTAGGGAAGGCTGTTTTTTATAACATCTGATATTGAAAGCAATCAAATAGGGGTCAAAAATAATTAATGATTAAAATTGTGAAAAGTGCTATATAATCAGAGATAAACTGTAATATGATTATCAGTAAATGGGTTGAGAACTGCTTTGATAGTGCCTTGACCTTTTTACTATTTTTTATAGGTACATAGGCCTAAAATCCTAAATAGGATTCTACTATTTTTCACAGGCCCCCATATTCACTTAATATTAAAATGATATGGGGCAGTTATATGCACAGTGGATAGAGAACCAGGCCTGGAGTTGAGAGAACCTGTGTAAGATGCGTTTGATGTGGCCTCAAGACACTCACTAAGTTGTGTGACTCTGGGCAAGTCACATAATCCTGTTTTTGCTGAGCACTTGCCCTTCTCTCTTAGAGTTGTTACTCAGATAGAAAGTAAGGGTTTTAAAAAATAATAACAAGGCTTCCACTCTCAATGTAATTTCTAAGTGATGGTAATAGAAAGGATTCTGGACTTGGAGTCAGAAGATCTGGAATTCAGATCCTGACTCTTGCACTTACTAGTAAACTTGGGTAAGTAACTTAATCTCTGTAAAATTCAGGATATTTACACTGTTTTTATTATGAAGACTAAATGAAAGGATTTATATTAAGCACTTTTATTTTATAAATGTAAACTATTATCAGAAACGTACTTTTTTGCTCTTTAACCTTCTAACTTCTCTTTGTTTCTAGCTGAGTTTATTGAAGATATTGAGTTAATGTTTTCAAACTGCTTTGAGTACAACCCTCGTAATACAAGTGAAGCAAAAGCTGGAACTAGACTTCAAGCATTTTTCCACATTCAAGCTCAGAAGCTTGGACTGCATGTTGCACCTGGTAACGTGGACCACACTATTCCTACAGCTGCAAAAAAGTCACGAATATAACTTTGTCCTTCTAAAGGATTTATTCTGAGGAAAACCTAAAGCTATTCATGAAAATGGAATATTAAATCATGCTACAAAGCAGTCATATCATAAAGCAATAACAACTGTTTAACCACCTTGAAGTGTGGCCTGCACTATGTTCTCAAATTTTAATATTAAGCACTCAGGAGAATTTAGGAAAGATTTCCTTTGCTACAATTTTGTTCATTGTCTGTTTGATAGATGCATTGGATACAGTACTTGTTTACAAAGGTTTTTTATATATTTTAAAGATCATTCATGTGTTGAGGTATCTTGCAAAACTATTTTTTCTACACCTGACTTGTTTTCCATCTTTTACTTTTGTTCTAGACTTTGGTATTGTAAGGTTTTTATCAATATAAATGAAATCTACTATAGCACAGTTTAGAAACTGTAAATGGCTAAGATTTTTTTATGAGCACATCCTTTGAACACTACACATGAATGAATAAAATTTTTTGCATATCAATAAAAGTACTGTACCAATACTAGCTGGAGGTATTCAGTTGGAGTTTAGTAAGTAGATATTTATTTAGTATTGGAAGAAATTTGTGAATTTGTTTTTGTATTTATAAAATTTGTACCTGGAAAAAGTTCCTTAAATTTTTTAAAAAATTTATTGTGTTTTTGTTTATTCCTCTAACTTTTCCTAATCATCAACCAAAAAAGGTAACACCCTCCCTTTTCCCTGGCAGTTCTTCCAGCAATAAGTAGCTTTTACAGAACTGTATTATAAGTTTCAATGTACAACTTTTTAAGTGTACAAATAAAATGATAAATTTTTCAAAGTATTCTGTTTTTGTGGAATTTATTGCCATAGCATATGTCTTCAGTAACATCCCTTTTAGTACATTAAGTAAGGCTGTATGAACTGGGGGGAAAAATTCCTGACATTTAAGGAATAAAGAAGGTGAGGTGTTACTGATCTTTCCATTTAGATTGTGTTGGTTACTGTGTATATTATTTTCCTTGACACGTTTATTGACTCTGCATCAGTTTATAAAAGATCTTTCTAATCTTTCCATGCTTCTCTGTATTATTCATATCATTTCATGCAGCACAGTGGTTCTATTACATTTATATGCTACAGTTTGTTTAACCATTCCCCAATTGATGGGCATCTATTTTGTTGCCAAATTCTAAGCTGTCACAAAAAGTGCTGCTATAGCGAAATAAATAGAACCAGGAGAATATTATATATAGTATCAGCAATATTATGGAATGGTCAACTGTGGAAGACTTTGCTACTCTTAGCAATGCAATGATCCAGGAGAATTCTGAGGGACTTACAACAAAGAATGCTATCCACCCTCAGGAAAAAAACAAAAAAAAACAAAAACTGTTGGAATGTGGTTGAAAGCATATGGTTTTTCACTTTATTTGGGGGTTTTGGTTTTATGTGATTATTCTCTTTCAAAAATGAACAGAATGGAAATGTGTTTTGCATGATAATACATGTGTAACCCAGATCAAATTGACTGCCAGCTCTGGAAGGGAGAAAGGCAAGACAGTTTGGATCATATAACTTTGAAAACCTCATGTGGAAATCTGTTATTAAATTTAACCAGTAAAATAAAATATCTTTATCATGAAAGAAGGTGATGATACAAACATTGTGGAGTATTTCAAGACTTAACAGTGGCTTCTTTGAAGTTTAATGTAATTGAGCCTTTAGTTCTAAGGGTAGGGGCATTTTATTCACTTTATTTGCATAATTCTTAATTATTTTCCAAAATTACAATACCATTTTACCAACAACATGTTGGCGTGCTTATCATTCTATATACCTCGCCAACATTGACTGTCGAAATTTTCATCTAGTTGCAGTGTTCAATTGTTTTCTAATTCTAATTTTCTAGTTACTCGTAATTTGGATCATTCTTTCATGTATTTGTGAAAATATCTTTTGATCACATATCTACCTACCTATCTTTCTGTCTGTCTGTCAATCTATATCTTGGATACCAAACCCATCTCAGAGAAAATTTGATGATTTTTTCCTTATCCTAGGTGCATTAATTTTATCTGTTCAAAAGTTTTTCAGTTTCAAGCACTTAAAGTTAACTTTTACATTTTGAAATTGCCTCTATCTCTTTGGTTGAAAATGCATCTGTATATTCCTGTGAGAAGTATATAACCTGCTTCTCTTTTTTTGTATAATCTTTTAATATTAAGGTCACTTGCACTTGGAACATATTATAGAAAAAGCCTAGTTTCTGCCAAATGATTTACCAGTTTTTTCAGCATTTTTTATCAAATAAATGAGATGATTTTTCCATGGTAATTTGTGTTTTCCACTTTGTCAGATATTGAGTTGTTGAGTTCTGTTGTTTCTGCCTTGTTTATTCTGTTTCAATTATCTATTTCTCTGGATTTTTTTAAAGCCAATATCTGGTGGTTTTGATTGTTTTCTAAAATATAATTCAAGGTTTGAAGTGGTTAGGTAGAACCCTTTTTCCCTACTTGGCTTTTCATCATTTCCCATGACATTATGAATGTTTTGTTTCTCTAAATGAATATTTTCTTAAAATGTGAGGGATATCCCTTGATTGGGGAATGCCTAAACAAATTGTGGTATATGATGAGTGATGGAATACTATTGTGCTATAAGGAATAATGAATTTATGGATTTCTGTAAGAACTGGAAAGATCTATGTGAACTGATACAGAGTGAAATAAGCAGAATCAGCAATCATTATACACAGAAACTGTACATTATGGGGGACGATCAATTGACTTTGCTGCTAATATAAATGCAGTGATCCAGGACAAAGAATGCTCTCCACATCTAGAGAAAGAACTGTGGGAGTAAAAAACCAAAAGACATGATTTATCGCTTGTTTAAATGGGTATGTGATTTGGGGGTTTGGTATTAAAGGATTACTCTTTTACAAAAATAAATAAGATGGAAATGGATTTGAGTGATTTTATATACATATTTACATGTGTATACACATACACACATATATATGTATGTATAATCCAGTGGAATTGCTTGTCTACTCTGGGGGTGGGGTGGGGAATGAGAGTAGAGAGAGAGAGAGAAAATAGGAATCATGGAATCATGGAAAAAATTTAATAGGAAAAAAAAGATCATAAATGAATATTTTTTAAATTTAATTTTACCCCCAATTATACATAAAAAGTTTCCAACATTTTTTCTTTCTTTTTTGGTTTATTTTTCCATGGTTATAGGACTCATGTTCTATCCCTCCCCTTTTCACACTCCCGTCCTGGGGCCAACAAGCAATTCCACTGGGTTATACATGTATTATCACTCAATACCTATTTCCATATTACTAAATTTTTAATAATCTTTTAAAAACCAAAACCCCATATCCAATACTCGTAAACAAGTAAAAAATCAAATGTTTTCCTTCTGTGTTTCTACTCCCACAGTTCTTTCTCTCAATGTGGATAGCATTCTTTATAAGTACCTCAGGATTGTCCTGGATCATTGCATCTCTATTAGTAGCAAGTTAATTGCATATGATCGTGCTACAATGTTTCAGTTTCGGTGTACTCTGTTCTCCTGGTTCTGGTCATTTCACTCCACTATTTTTTACAGTTCAAATAGAAATCAAGCAGTTCATCATTCCTGTACAATAGTATTCCATCACCATCATACACCACAGTTTTTTCAGCTATACCTCAATCAAGGGACACCCCCTCGTTTTCCAATTTTTTTGCTACCAGAAAGAGCAAGTCTATGAATTATTTTGTACAAACGTTTTTCCTTCTTTGGGGTAGAAACCCTGTAGTGGTATTGCTGCATCAAAGGGTATGCATTCTTCTAAACCCCTTTAGGCATAATTCCAAATTACCTTCCTGGAGGTTTGGATCTATTTAACAACTCTACCAGCAATGCATTAGCATCCTAATTTTGCCACATTCCCTCCAGCATTTATTGTTTTCCTTTACTGTCTTATTGGCCAATCTGTTAGGTGTGGGTTGGTACCTCAGAGTTGTTTTGTTTTGCATTTCTCTAATCAGGAGGGATTTAGAATGCTTTTTCATGTGTTTATTGGTAGTTTTAATTTCTGCATCTGAAAACTGCCTATTCCTATCCCTTCCCGCCACTTGTCAATTGGGGAATGGTTTGATTTCTTATAAATATGACTTAGTTCCTCATAAATTTGAGAAATTAGGTCTTTGTCAGAGACTTGTTATAAAAATGTTTTCCCAATTTGTTCTTCTATTTTTGGCTGCATTGGTTCTGTTTATACAAAAACCTTTTAATTTAATATAATCAAAAGTATTCATTTTATGTCTTGTAATGTTCTCTTTCTTTTGTTTGGTCTTAAATTCTTTCCTTTCCCATAGATTTGAAAGGTATACTATTCTATGTTCACTTAAATTTATTCATGATTTCTCTCTTTAATTCATTTACCTATTTTGAACTTATCTTGGTATAGGATGTGAGATGTATTTTGTCATGATTTTATCAAATTCTTTAAAGTACCTCTTGGTAATTTAATTTGTATATCAATAAAAATATAAATCAATATGTATGTATGTATGGCCTATCATGAACACTGAATATTCCTTCAGCTCTTTATAGTTGTTAATTTTTTAAGGAGCACTTTATAATTGGATCTTTGCAAATCTTTTGTATGCTTCAATAGGCTGATCCCTAGATATTTTATGCATTTGTTATTTGGAATTTGAGTTCACTTTGTATCATTGCTTCTTGTATTTTATTGTTAATTACATAGAAATACAAAGATTTTTGAAGATTTATTTTGTAGCTTTTAACATTGCTGAAGTTATTGTCTCCGTTTGTGTCTGCTGATTCTATGGAACTTCCCGAGTAAAACATCATATCATAATCAAATAGAAGTAATTTGTCCTCTCTTTACCTAGCTCTATGCCTTAAATTTCTTTTTCTTGTCTTACTGCTATTGTTAACATTTCTAGAACTATATCAAAGAATAGTTGGTAAAGTGGACACCCTGACTTCATTTTTGTATTTATTTTTATTAGAAAAGGTTCTAGTGTATTTCATATGATGCCTGCTTTGCTTTTAGTATATGTGCTGCTGAAGCAAGCACTGCTTTTGCTTTTAAATGGATAAATTTTGTTTTTTTTTAATAAGAGATCTCTGTGCCTATGTATTTTTTTGAAAATATTTACTTTTAATTGTCTAAATAATACTCTGTATAATTTTCTAATTGAGACTCAGTTTGTGTTTCAAGCCTTTTTCCTCATTCCTTTGACCTGACATTCTCTTACATTCCCTCCCTCAAAGTATCTTCTAAATTGGGATGATTGAAATTGAAATAGGGAGCTCCATCTTATTTGGTAAATAAGAACTAGATTAAGCCAAGTATGTCTGTGAACAATGTCCTTGAAATGTCCATTGAAAATATGCCTCTCTTAGCCAAGCATAACCTGTTCTTCATCTTGACATTAGAATCCTAGAATCAAGCATGTGATTTTCCATCATCATCACGGAATCAGAGAAGTCCTAAGAGGATATTGAACTACCTCCTTCCTCATTAGTTATCCACCAGTTAGAGATGTGTTGGGATATGTAGGGTAGGAAGGGCTAAATAATAATAAGCTTCCAAAATTGTATTTAGTGACTCAAGCTACTGAATGTCTTTGTCCATGATTATTGAGAAAAGCATTGGCTAAATTAATTTATATTTACCAGTCTATTAATAAATTAGTTTTAATTCCTGAAACTACCACCCAACATTTTTTTTTAAAACCCTTATCTTCTGTGTATTGGCTCCTAGGTGGAAGAGGAGTGGTAAGGGTGGGCAATGGGGGTCAAGTGACTTGCCCAGGGTCATATAGCTGGGAAGTGTCTGAGGCCAGATTTGAACCTAGGACTTCCTGTCTCTAGGCCTGACTCTCAATCCACTGAGCTACCCAGCTGGCCCCCCTCCCCCCAACATCTTTAATCACATTAGGATATTATACTTTGTCAAATGTTTTTTCTGAGTCTTTTTATAATCGTGTTTTTGTTTTTTTTTTTTGATGTTTGGGTTTTTAATGTTTAATTATTTGTTGGTTTTCCCTGCCCAATGTTCAGCTATCCTTGCATCACTGTTAAAATCTCACTTGATCAACTTGGATAAATTGTGGTAGTCTGGTAGGATTTTGTTGAATAAATATTTTTGAGTTAATATTCATTAATGATATTGACCTATTTTTTCTCTCTGTATTTTGTCTTTCCCTGGTTTAGGTATTAGGACAATATATGTCTTATAAAAGGATTCTGGTAGGGTACTTTGTTAATTTTTTAGAGTAATTTGTAAAGTATAGGTTCTAACTTCTTTAACAGTTTGATAGAATTCTGTGAATTCATCAGGATCAAGTGGTTTTCTTTGGTAGTTTTTCTACAACTAAATATTTCCTTTTCTAAGATTGAGTTATTTAGTGTTCTATCTGGTTTTCTGATGGTTTGCATAGATTATATTTTTTAAGGTAATCCCTCTGATTCTTTTGTGTTCTGAGTTTTGTTAGCAAATAACTGCATATGTTCTAGTTGTTCTTTTGATTTCTTCTGGATTTTACCTTGTTCATTTGCTGTATTATTGATTTTGTTTCCTGCTTTCTTTAGATTAGCTAAGACAATCAATTTTATTTATCATTTTGTAGAAACAACTTTTAAATTTATTTATAGTTGCCATGTTTTTGTTTCTCTTTTATTCTCTAATTTATAAAATTTTCTCTCTTATATTTATATTTTGTATTTGTTTATTTCTTTACTTTCTCAGTTTTTAAAATGCACATTCAGTTTATTAATCCTTTCTTTTTCTATTTTCATATGTATGTTTTTTTTCCCTGAAGGACTGTTTTAGTTGCATCCCAGGATTTTGTCATGTTATTAATCATTATCATTATGTTATGGTCTTTAAAGGATATTATCCATTTTTGCCTGCTTACATTGTGTTTTTTCTTTCTAATGTTTCAAATTTTTAAAAATTATTTTTATTATTTTTTTAAATTTTTCATTATTGAATGTCTCCTTTTTTTCTTGTGTTCAAGCTGAGATTTGCAGGGTAAATCATCCTAAACTGCATCCTGATCTTCAAAATGCTCTTTAGAGCCCATTATTCCATTCCTTCCTAGTTTTTTCTGGTGGGCACAGAATAGTCATGCATTATCCAATATTTCCTTTCCTTTGAATTTAAAAGATATTCTTTTTTGTGATCCCTTGTAGAACTTGATGTTTCTGAATGGAATTGTTAAATTTAGCTATTATATGTCCTGAAGTTTCTTTTACCTTGTTTCCCACTCCCTCCCAAAGTGATCTGTGAATTATTTTCAATTGCTACTTTATTTTCCAAGTACAAAGGTTCTGAGCAGTTAGTTCTCTTCAATTATTTCCTACATTATGCTGTTAAAAGTATTTTTGTCCTGTCCTGTTCTAGAAGATCTGTGATCCTTGGGTTCTTTCTACTTCTTGAAGATCAGTATTTTTTTTGCTTGCAAAGAGAGCATATTTTCTCCCTGTAATAGGTAATTTTTACTGGTGAGAGTTTGATAAAGCTGTCAAGAGTTACTAAATATTGGAGGTTGATGAGAGTTAATTAATGTTGATAGAGGTTGCCGATGGGAAATACATGTTAACAGGAGTCTGAAATGCATCCGAAGATTATTTCAGTAAACCAGAGCACTATTTATTATAGGAGAAGTTTGTATAGGAGTAGGAGGAAGGGAATAAAAGATTTCTTATATCTTTGCCTAAGTTTAAACTGTAATCTAAAATCTCTAAGAAAACCCTAATTCTATAAATCTTCTTGCCTACCAGAACAGGCCTAAACTAAACTACACTCTCTAGCTAATAATATATCTGCTAACTTTCTACCTAACTAATAAAATAAGACTTTATCTCCAACTCCTCCTAAAAGTACTTCTTCTCCCTCAACAATGAAACTGCCTGTCACAGGGACACTGACAGTGCTCCTCTCCCTCAGAGTTCTGAGAAAAAAGAAACCCTCTAAGCGACAGTTTTCTTCTCACTTCATTATCTCAGTTTCAGTTAACTCTGATCTTCTTGATTGAGAGAAACCCAAACAGCAAAATCCAGAACTCCTGCTCTCTGAGAAGCCGGAGAAAATGGAGTCCTTTCTAACTGACTCTCTCTCTTTTATGGTTTTTTCTTAAAAAGCTGGAGGCAAGATCTGTCTGTTCCTCTCTCTTTAAACTGACAGAGTGAGAGCTGTGCGTTTCTGCCATTTAAGGAGACAGTGTACAAATTAAAACCTTCCTCTGATATAAAACTTCTGCTTCTAACAAGATAAATGAAATTACGAAATTCCTTATAACATCCCCCAAAACTTTTTTTGCTTCTCTTCTTCTAGGTTGTCCTTCTATATATTTGCATTCCTAATCTGTTATTCTCCCTTTTGTTTGGTGAAACTTGCTGTCACAAATTCTAATATTTTTATTCTGCCCATTTGTTGTTGTGTAGGACATGAACTTTGTTCCTATAATTTTCATTTCTCTTTTGAACCACTCAGAAGCTGTGTGTTGTGGTTCCATGATTTCTTCACATTCTAGAGTCCTCTTATCTCATCAAATATTCAATCATTCTTTTGTTTTACAATATTTATTCATAGATGCCTGAACTTGTTTACTAGATCTAGAGGTCATATTTCCCATGATTGATAATGTTTTCCTTGTTGATTTTTCTTATATTCAAGGTCATTTAAATTTTCTTTTTTCTGACAACTTTGGTGATTTTTTTTCCTCCCCTGATTTTCCCCTTTTCACTTTGACTATCCCCTTCTAATAGTGATTTCCTTGGGGGATTGGTTCTCAAAGCCTCATCACCTTGGCAATTAGCAGTACACCATCCTAGGCCTCTGCCTCAGATGACTTTAGGTTGGTTAGAACTGGCCTGAGCTGGATGCTTTGCATCCCTCAGGCTTGGTCCCATCAAGTGACATATGGTCCTACCCTTTTCCCTATACCCACACATAGCATTCTGTTCTAATTGCCTCTGTTGTGCACCCCTTCTGTTCCTTAGTTCTTTGGCTTAGTACCCAGCAGAACTTTTCCATGCTGGTGCTACAGGATTGTGGTCCCTAGATGGTTTTTCCTCATGAAAAGTTGAGGTGGAGGCTGCTTGGCTCTCTTCTTGCCCAGGCAAACTTCTGCAATGTGTAAGGTGGGGAAATAGGTGTTCAGTGAGGTCATAGTCAGTGAGCATCAATTCATGGTTTCTGAAGTTGTTTTTTTATGTGAATTCTTTTGGATTATAGGTTTTCTAGACCATGGAGATAGCTGGAGTTGCTTTGCTTATCTGTGATTATTATTCTCTACTGTGAATTTTTTAAAAATGTTTTTATGATCTTTCATTTTCTTTCATTTTGGGGAGCAACCCTACTTCTATACCCCTTAACCCTTCCACATCTGTTTTAAAATATGTATTTTATAAAGTAAAATAAAACTCCACATTAGCTGTATTTCTAAAATTGTTTCATTCATATGTTGAATGTGTTACTTCTTTATCAGGAACTTGGTAGCATATGTCATGAATACAAATTGTTCAGTTTATCTCCTGTGATTTTCTTCATGGAATTTTATCCATAGTCATAAAAGGTATTTTCCTTGTCCTCTAATATGTTTATATGTGACCTTTTATAAGTCTTAAGTCATCTACCCACTTGGAGCTTATTTTTATTAATTGCATAATATGTTGGTCTATGTCAATCTGCTTTCTATTTTATTCAGCAGTTTTGTCAAATAATGAGCATACCAAGGAACTTGGGTTTTTAGATCATTCAGGGAAAATGAAAAAAGACAAAAGACATTCCCACACTTAAGGAGCTTATAGTCTAGTAGGGAAAACAAATAAATATGTGCTACTTATGAAAAAAATTAACTAAGAGAAGGAAAGTCACAAGGCAGAAATGAGAAGGAGCATCCAAGCAATTGGAGGGGACAGTCAGAGAAAATACCTAGAGCTGAGAGATGAGATGACTTGTTTGAGGAAGAACAAGATCTTAGGCCAAGTGTCACTGAATCAAAAAAAAAAAAACAATTGGTGTTTGAAATTAAGGTATAAGAAAAATGGAAAATGGGTGGCGGAATAAGATTATGAAGGGCTTTAAATGCCAAACAGAAGATTTTGTCTTTAATCATGGAGACAATAGGAAACCACATGGTAACTTTTGTTTTAGGAAATTCACCTTGGTGGCCAAATGGAAGATGAACTAGAATAGAGAGAGAGACTAGAAGCAGGCACATCCACCAACTATTGCAGTATTTTGGGTGTGAGGTGACTGAGAACCTACACCAGGGTGGTGGCAGTGTCTGAGCAAAAAAAATGAGTTCTATTGTGGACATTTTGAGTTTTGAGATAGCTACCGGACATTAAGTTTGCGTCTGAAAAACTGTTGAAGATGCAACATATGAAGTCAGCACTGAGACTACGTTTCAGGTTAGGTAGATTCAAAAATCATTAGCACAGAGATTAATCCATGGGAGTTGATGAAATCACCAAATGAAATGGAGAAGAGTATAGGGCCCAGGTATCCTTGTGTGATACCTACAGTTAGAAGCTATAATCTAGATTAGAATCCAGCTTTCTGAGAGAACCAGTAGAGAGTACAGTCCTGAAGACCTAGAGAGAACAGATTATCAAGGAGAAGAGGGTAATCGATAGTATCAAAGGCCACAGAAAAGTCAAGAATAAGGACTGAGAAAAGATGAGATCTTTGTAACTTTGGAGAGAGTAGATTTTATAGATAGAGGTTGGAAGGTGATTAAGAAAAGAGTGAGAGAAGAGAAAGTGGAGGAAACTATTGTAATCTGCTTTTTCAAGTAGTTTTCCCACAAAGAGCAAAAGAGATAAAGGACAGTATCAGGAGATGGAAGGATCTAGTAGTATTTTTTTTAGAATGAAAACAGGAGTTGGGGGAGGAGAGGAAAATTGTGTCAGGTACTGAACTTTGAACTTGAAAGGAGAATGAATGTCCTAGACGTCTTTTCACAAAATAGCTACCTGGATTTTGATTGAGTAGTAGATATTAATAGCATGGACTTTTATAGGAGGTGAATACTGAATGATGAAGATGGGGAGAGAACCTGGAGATAATCATGGAGAGCAGGGAGCATTCCAACTCCCCTGCATTGCCAGTGTGCTGGGAGGAATGAATGAAGGTGCAGCCAATTTTGTAAAAGATGGCCAGGGAGGGTGAATTATCGGAGAGGAGCCAAAGAGTAGTCAGAGAGCCAGGCAGTAGCCAGAGAAGATAATGACAGCAGCAAAATAATACTCAGCACAGTTATAAATATAAAACCAAAATATCCATAGTTATGATACAGTGATGCAGAATTATACACATTAATATCACAAATATATTTTGGCAGGCACAAGAACATTAAACATTTGGTAAGAATATTGTGCCATAGATATCATGGTAACAATACTCAGTCAAATTTGATTAAACCTCTTGTTTTTCAACCATTGATAAAAATTGCAACTGCATCTTTTTGTGAATTGACTCAATATAAAAAGTTTGCTTCTGCATATGACATTACTAATCTGTTGCACTAGTCTCCTATTTTTTAAGCAGCACCAAATTATTTTGATGGTTGATTACCATTTTGTAGTATACTTTGAGATCTGTTACAAGTACACTTCTTTCCCATTGTTTTTCCCTTTCTTTCCCTTAAGATTCTTGATCTTTTTTTTCCTTTGATGAATTTTGTTTTTATTTTTTCTAACTATATAATCGTTTGGTAGTTTGGCAGGCACTGAAGAACTAAATTAATTTAGTTGGTGCTGTTCTATTTTATTAACTTGTTCTAGACACTGTGGTGAGGAGGATTACTTAGTTATTATTTAGGAGACCTAGCAGGAAGGGCTTGAGAATTCCAAATGGAATGAGGAAGCCTCTCTCTCTGAGACGGACTCCATGGTGGTTGGGACAAGTTGTAACTGACCCTGGGAGACTTAAGAGGAAGTGGAGTTGGCACCCTGATTCCCTGGGATCCTGAAGGAAGACTGTCATCTACTTGTGGGAGATTTTGGTAGAGATTATTAATCCCAACCTGAGTTGCAGGTTAACTTGGGCTGGGTTAGCTCCCAGAATCTATCCACCTGAAAGAGTACAGCTAGTAGTCCTGGAGGAGCTGCAACATTGCTGGAGTGTGTCAGGACTCTGCTATGAGGATACTCCTGTCCTGCTATTCTTTGGGCCCTGTCTTGTTTTAGGTCTCAGTTCAGTGTAGATAAGTCCCTCCCCTGACCCTGTGGTTTGCCCTTAGTCTGGAAGTGTAGAAACCCCTATTCCCATCCTTTACCATAGTTCCCTTAAATAAATTTGTTATAAACTCTTGTCATTTGCTTGCTAGTTTCCATAGGCCCCTTGTCTAAATGGTGCAGGGTTAGGCCTAACTGCCACTTCTGTTAACAGATATTTTTCCTTAGCAGTTAAGCCCAGTCTCTCTAACTTGTTAAGTCCCCATATTTTGTCATTCCTGTCTCCTACACACCCTTCTGGACCCACATTTAATATTTAAGTTAACTCCCCTGGTTTTCCCCATAAGAATACTAATAATAAATATTTCTCAAATTATTTAGTTTTGTTTTTTAGACTACATATTAAAATTAAATTGTTAAAAGCTACTATCATCCTTTTATCACTTCTCAGATCTATCACCTTTCTGTCAGATGAGCAGCATACTTCATTATAGGTTTTCTAGAGTCATGGTTGGCTGTAGTGATCAGTCTCAAGTCTTTCAAAGTTGCTTTTCTTTATAGTGTTATGGTCTTTGCATAAATTGTTCTATAGTTCTGCTCACTTTATTGGCATCAGTTTATTCAAGTCTTCCTAGGTTTCTCTGAACCCATCATTTCTTGCAGTTCAACAAGTCACAAGGATGATAGTAGCAAAACAGAACCATATGACTAAGTTTTTCTATGTGCTCAAAAGTCCTGCTCCACCAAAGTTTTGACAGGAAGGAAAAGAGAGCTAGACACGGAATTCTACCCAATTTATGTCCTGTCTATGTCAACATGTAACAACAGGAAGTGAGTGGGGTTCTGGGAATCTTAGTTTTGCTGGGGTTCGTTGTTTTTAGGGTAACAGATTCCAATTACACAATTCCCTTCTGAGATCCTTTGGAAGACTAGTCTTCCCAGTGGATCTTATAAACATAACCATCTTATAAATTACAATAATTTGGGGATAAAAGGGAAAGAGAAGGAGCAGCTGGGTAGCTCAGTAGATTGAGAGTCAGGCCTAGAGATGGGAGGTCCTAGGTTCAAATCCAGCCTCAGATACTTCCCAGCTGTGTGACCCCGGGCAAGTCACTTGACCCCCATTGCCCACCCTTACCACTCTTCCACCTATGAGCCAATACACAGAAGTTAAGGGTTTAAAAAAAAAGGGAAAGAGAACAAAACCAATTATCACTAGGAGCATTGACAAAAAGCCAATTAGGGGGCAGTCCCCTTCGACATAAGAGTATACATACAAAATAAATGTGTTACAACCCCCCATAGTTAAATTTCACTACAACCCAAAATTCATTCTGTGTGAGGTTTCTGCAGGCATCTCTATGGTACCTTCTCCAAACAGTTCATTTTCTGGATTTTGGGAAGTAGCAAGTTTCTTAACTTTTATAAAACTAGAATTTATGACAATTATACAATCCCCTCTCAATTCAGGATATATTAATTTTCACTAAGAAAACAGCTTTATTAAAAACAGTAGAATAGCAGCTAATTCAAGAAAACCTTTTGGGTTTAAAACATCACCAAGAATCTAGATCATTCTTGTAAAGGTAGATTAGGCGGAAGAGTGAAAAATCATCCAGAAGCTACTTAGACTTCATGGGAAAATGCTTCCTGTTGGGAGCCATTTAGGGGTACCATGCCCCTCAATTTTCCCACCTCTCATATAAGACTATAACCCATCACAGGGTAATCAAACCCCTTGGGTTTGCTCCCTCCCTTGGCATGAGACTGTAACAGCTCTAAAGGCATGTCTTTTATATGTCCCATCCATTGTATTTTGGAGGCAAGGACTACAATGGTGAAAAATCACTTCAGATTTTTATAAATGCAAAGGTAGGTAATGTTTAGGGGTATCATGCCCCTTAGAAAAGCTTTCCACCTTTCAGATGAGATGTTTATATGTCTCATCCACTATATTTTTATAAATGTGGAGGTGGGGAATATAATAAGCACTTCACTTCAGCTACTAAATGGACCCTTTATCTTTTGTTACAAATAACTTAAAGGCACTTTTATATCTTGTATCTTCTCTAGTCTAGTCATATGGGGAGGTACAAATAAAGAGTATGTAACAGTATATATAGCTAATTGTCAAAGCACAGTAACTTAAAGTGATATAGTATAACAGAACTTACCAAACAAAATAAAATCTTAAAACAAGTAATCAGCAAATACAATATATGTGACAGGATACAGGCACTGAATTTGAGTCCTTTTTTCCAATTCCAATACAGACTTCCATAAAACAATGGACTCTGAAAAGACTTAAAATCCACCTCCAGATTCTTTAAAGTTCCTTCCCCTCCCCAGGATCATTATCCATTTAGGTTCTGTGTTAGTGGAAATTTGGGGTTCATTGAGCTTTAATATTTATGTTATATAATATATATTTATAATAATAATATTATATATGATATAAACTTCCTGTGGATGTTTAGGAGACTTGGAAACTACATTTCCCATGATTCCTCTTATAGAGGAAGTGTGATTACATAGACGGAGGTATAAGACTCCTGATGTGATTGGGAGACTCTTTCATACAAAGCAGCCAGGTGGGAGAAGGTAATGGCAGGCGTTTTGAATTAGATCTTATCAGGTGTGTGGCTATAACTATCAAAATGACTTTAAATAAACTATTAATACTTTTAATATCCATCTATATCAATATTATTATTAACAGTTTTTTTTTAAACCCTTACCAGATTCTGTCTTGGAGTCAATACTGTGTATTGGCTCCAAGGCAGAAGAATGGTAAGGGTAGGCAATGGGGGTCAAGTGACTTGCCCAGGATCACACAGCTGGGAAGTGTCTGAGGCCAGATTTGAACTTAGGACCTCCTGTCTCTAGGCCTGGCTCTCAATACACTGAGCTACCCAGCTGCCCCCTAACAGTTTCTTTTGCATACCTCTGGGATCTCCCATAGTGAGGGAGAATTCCGTACTGAACATAGTGTGGAGGAATCCCATATTGGATGTATTGTAGAGGCTGGGCAGGCCAGAATGACAAGGGGGTGTAGGGAGATGAATTTCTCCCCTGAATCTCAGGCAAGCTAATCTCAAGGACCAGTACACTCAGGAATGGTAGGAAGAAAAAACATCCTAAAACTGGGAGCTGTTTGAGATAGGTAATGTACTGCTCTTTCATAGAGTGAGCCATGCTTGGAATTCTGCTTCCTGTTTGGAAGAGTAACCTTCCTTACACTTCCCCTTAGGGGTAAAATGCCAGGGAGCAGCTTGTTTCCCCTGCCACGTGGACAGGGAGTTAGAGTTAGAAGCTCTCCTCAGGTAAAAGCCCTTTAGGAGGCTAATTATTGGCTAAGGGAAACACACGTGGGCAGTAGTAACAGCAACAGCAACAGCAGCAGTAATAGCAGCAGCAGCAGAAGCAGGACAGGCAGAAGCAATGGCTCTGCAAGGACCAACCAGGCAGGGAGGCATCTGCAAGAGTGACAGGAGCAGGCAGTTGGGACCATCCATGGAGTTAGCAGCAGGAGGCAGGATGGGCAGCAACAGGGGGAAGCTCCTAAGAGAGTTCCCTGGAGTTTGATGAGGGGGAAAGTTGTGGTAGGAGAAATGTGGTTTCTTTTCAAACTAATTTACTCAGAGAGAAATAAGGGTTTCTGAACCCCACTTTTGGTCACCATAAATGTAAGAGTTAAATTAAAGTTGAATATTTTAAGTATTTTTTTAAGTTTATTATCTGACAAAATAGAACCGCATGACTAAGTTTTTCTATGTGCTCAAAAGTCCCGCTCCACCAAAGTTTTGACAGGAAGGAAAAAGAGAGCTAGACATGGAACTCCACCCAATTTATATCCTGTCTACATCAGCACATAACAACAGGAAGTGAACGGGGCTCTGGGAATCGTAGTTTTGCTGGGGATCATAATTTTTAGGGTAACAGATTTCAATTACACAATTAAGAACAAAAGAATCACACATGAAACTTAAAATCCATCATGAACAGCTTTTCTTTGAACTTGCTTCTTTAAACCATTTGATTTGTTAGTTTCAGTATTGTGCATATTGTCTCCTGAATTTCCTTCTCTCTGTGTGATGGAGGAAAAAAAAAGTTTCAAAAATCTTTTCAAACTTTTTTTTTTTTGTGAGACAGTATTATCACTTACCCTCTTTTCTTTTCCAACATCCTGATGAAAAGAAAAAAGCAACAAATTTCCCTTATAATAAAATAAACATAGTCAAGCAAAACATATTCAGAGATTAGTCATGTCCAAAAATGTATATTTTGTATCACTTCTCAGATCTATCACCTTTCTGTAAGATGAGCAGCATACTTCATTATAGGTTTTCTAGAGTCATGGTTGGCTGCAGTGATCAGTCTCAAGTCTTTCAAAGTTGCTTTTCTTTATAGTGTTATGGTCTTTGCATAAATTGTTCCTATAATTCTGCTCACTTTATTGGCATCAGTTTATCCAAGTCTTCCTAGGTTTCTCTGAACCCATCATTTCTTGCAGTTCAACAAAATTCCATTATATTCACATGCTATAATTAATCATCTATCTTAGGCAGATGTTTTTTACATGAAATGTCCTGGTAATTCACCTCCATACTTTTTATTTTTCTCTGGCCCTTAGAGTTATCAGGAATTTAGAAATTTGAAAATACTTGGCCAAGCATAGGCGACACCTAGATTTCAGTAAACTATTTGATTAAAAAAAAATCTCCTAAAATCTTTTTGACCAGATGGATGGGTATGCACTAAGCAATATTACAATTAGTTGGATTTAAAATTCACTGAATACAAAGAGTAATCACTGATAATTAAATGTCCTGGAGGGAGCTCTTATGCTATTAAATATTATTAATCAGTGGCAAATAAATTCAGTCAGAAGTTCAGTATCAAAAAGTATATTGATAAGTTGTAAGATGACTAGGTTAAGATGAAATTAAATAAGTTTGTAGCACCTTGGCCTCACCTCTCTTTCATGCAGATTTGCTGCATGATAACTTAGATTTGGGATCTGTTGTAGGTTAGCATCCAAAACTATTGCTCATGAGTCCCCACTAATATATATTTTTACCATTATACTGAAGACATAGTTGAGAGCAAAAGATATTTAATTAAATATCATAACAAAATAACAAGAAAGATTTTATGTCTCCTCCCCTTTTCTTATCCCAATTGTAAAAAATAAAATGAATATATAATGATAACTTTAAAAATATTATGAGTTTTATAAGATTTATTAGTAGCCACTAGAAAATAAAGCCACGTGTCATGCTAGCTAAGGCTGCTTTAAAAGCTTGCTATTTCCTGCCACCACCATGCTGGATCAGAAGCAAAGAGGAAGAAGAGCACCAGCCCCTCAGTTTTATCCCTCTGTCTAAGTCATTGTGTAATGACAGGAAACCAGTGGGCTCAAGGAAATGTAGTTCAAGGACCCCAAAATTTCCAAAAACACATTCCCTCCTGAAAACCAAGTGAGACTGGTCTCCCCGAAGGCTCTTGTAAACATAACCAACTTTTAAATTATAGTAATTTGGGGATAAAAAGAAAAGAGGACAAAAGCAATGATCCAATGATTGCTAGGCACATTGACAAAAAGCCAATTATGGGGCAGTCACCTTTGGCATAAGAGTGTATACATCCAAAACAAATGCATTCAACTCTTCATAGTTCAATCAACTGCACCCCAAAGTTCACTCTGGATCTTCTTGATGCAGTGTAGGTTCTCTGCAGGCATCTTCATGGTGCCTTCTCCAAACAGTTCACTTTCTGGATTTGGGGAGGTAGCAAGTTTCTTATCCTAAAATTACTCTCAAAAGAATTTAAACTTTGGATTATATGATAATACATACATGCCCCACTGAGGAGAATAATAATACATTCCACCCTGAGGAGGATAGTGAAAAACACCCAGATCATTTAAGGATACATAGCTGAGTTGTGTGGGTTTGAGTCAATTATCAAAAGAAATCCAAAAATATAAAAAAATCCAAATAAAAGAGAAAAAAATAACTTGTTGAAATATAAAATGTCAAAACCTTGTATCTAAAAAATCTAAGTAAAGGAAAAATAAACTTGTAACAGGTCCTTGAATCAAGGCCCAATTAAAGTGATTTTTATCCCACAAGTCTGTAGGACAAAATGCACTAATATTGCACTTACCTATTGGTAGCCAAGACTACAGGAAGTTGCCATACTCTATAGAGAGAAAAAAAGTACTAGATTTTTGTGTAAAAGAGAAGCATCATTCCCTGGTCTGATTTGCTTTCACTCTCAGGGATAGGGGGAGCTAGGATGATAGCCAGCCTTCAGTACTTGACTAGGATGTGTCTCAGGGAAAGTTGGCCTCTAACATATGTCAGAACAGCTGTGATCTCGAACCTCAAACACTAGGTTCAAGTCCTTTAGTATTGGCATAGAAGTTCATCAATCTTACCTGGATTAGTTTGGTCTTTTTTTGACCTTGTGCTCCTAGACGCTGTGCAGGTTCTTATTAATCCCATTGGGATTGGTGGTCTCCTTAACCTTGTGCTTCTTTGCACTGTATAGTGGCTCTTTTGTTCCCTTCTCCTGGAATCAGACACAAACATTAATCACAATCTCATAACATTTATCAATAAATGGCAGGTTTCCATATTCTAAAAATTTTGGGTATGTATTACTATTATAACAAATATATATTTATATTAAACTTATATTATTGCAAAATAAAAAAACGATTAATATTGATCATGTGTTCAAGTACAAAAATGAGAGAAAAAAGAAACTCAAAACTGTATTGCACATACAAGGGAAAAGAATAATAAAAAAATACTTTAAAAAATAAAAAATATATAACTTAGAATCAGTGAAAGGTTTCTCACTCCCAAAATGAGATCCATTTCCTTTTAAACTTTGCCATGAAATACTGTGAATGCAAATTATTTCTACAAAATAGCAGATTTGTAAAATATATAAGTATATAAATATAGTAGATAATGCACATTCAAAGAAGTACCAAAATTCCCCAAAATTACAATAACACATTTAATGACAATAATGAACAAACCCATTATTATATAGTATTGTAGAAAATATAGGTAATGGAGGGCACCAGGGAAGTTAAAATAAAATCTAAATAGTTGTGGGTACAACACTGGGTTTTAGGACAGACTGAACCAGGATAAGGAGTTTACTGAATTTATCACAGGAATGGCAGTTAATCTTAACTGTCACCCCGCTCTCCCTAGGCCAGAGTCTAGAAAGAAGCAGGCAAGGTAAAAAGGGGTTTAACAGCTTTAATTATGTTTAACTAAAAGGTGGGAAAGGGATTTCTATACTTAAAATCTAAAGGGCAAAACCACAGGGCAAGGGGAGGACTTATTTCTACACTAATCTAAGTGATCTAACAGGCAGGGCCCAAGAAGCAGTGCAGTCTCTGGGAGCTGATTCAAGCCTGGTACCAGCCAGACTTGAACGGCACAGCTATGGATCAGAGGGGTGGCCTTGAGGGTTCTCACAGTTTTCCAAAGAGGTTCACAGGATGCCAAAATCCTAGGTGGTCCAAGATACCAAGAAGAGTGAGTGAACTTGAGGTGTTGTCCACCAGATCTCAAAATCCTCCTCTGCTTGGTAGGTAAGACCTCTCTGTAGGTCTTCTCCTCTTGCTGGAAATCCACCTCCACTCAGGATCCCAAGGAAATCAGGAAGCAGGGTCTGAGATCTCCCTGGGCTGGCAACAGTTTGCCCACCACTAATGGAGTCCTCTCTCAGGGCACAAGGCACTCCTTCCTGCTCCTTCATTCCATCATAGAATGCACCAGGCTTCCTGCTAGGTCAACATTAACACTTAATTAATTACTACCTAATCTTCCTCACAACAGTATTCAAATGCGTTTCTATGTAACCACTTGCTGTATGATATTTAAAAAACCTATACTTGTCATGAATTCTACAGGTATAGCAAATCTTTCAACCTTGGCTGAGATATCATTAACAAAATGTATTAGTGCCTCCATCCAAAATGGGGCAGATCCTAAAAAAAAAAAAAAAAAAACAAAGTTGATGAAAAAACTTTTTGGGTCTAAAATATCACCAAGAATTTAGATCCTTCTGGTAGAGTAGAGTAAAATTGAAGAGTTACAAATATTAAAAAATTATTTCGAAGCTACTATACTTCAGAGAAAATCCTTCACTCCCGGATGAGATTATAACCCATTACAGGGTAATTAAGCCTATTGGGCATCTCACTCCTTCTGGTATGGGACTGTAACAAAATGTCCCACCCATTTCATGTGGAGCAGAGAATTAAATCACTTCATATTTCTCATCCATTACATTTTTATAAATGCAGAAGTGGGGATAAAATAGTGTCATTACACATCTCTTCAACTACCAATGGACCCTTATTTCTTGTTACAAACTCAGAGGCATGCAAATAATACTACATATCTAAAGATCACTTCTGAAGATTCCTTAAAATAAATTGAGATATTTAGCTCATTAAATTCTCCAAAGGTTGTATACAATTGTTAAAATAAAATGAATAACTGTTAAGGCAACATGTGATCTCGTGAAAGGGTTTGTGCAAGTTAAATGGCTTTTTACAATGATATTTGCTTTAGTACAGTCATGGGGAGGTACAAATAATATCATGTAACAGAATTTACCTAATAGCCAAAAAGATAGTAGTTTAAAATGATTCAGTGTAACAGAAAGATATTGATCAGGTTAACATATGAACTTAAAACAACAAAATTAAATTGTAAAACAACAAAATTAAATCGTAAAACAAACAATTAGCAAAGTACAATAAGATACAGGGACTTTCAAAAAACAGTGGAGTCTGAGAAGGTTTAAAATCCACCTCCACTCTTTAAAGTTCCTTCTCTGTCCATTCAAATTCCTTTTATCGGAACGCTGGGATCTCCCATAATGAGGGAGAATTCTGCACTGTGGATGACTCCCAAATGGGATGAGGTACAGAGACTGGACAGGTCCAAATGGCCAGTAGGCATAAGGGGATGTATCTCTCCCCTGAATCTCAGGCAAGATAATCACAGGAATTATAGTACACTCAGGAATGATAGGAAGAAAAAACATAGCTGTTTGAAATAGGTAATGTACTGTTCTTCCATATAGTGAGCCATGCTTGCCATTCTACTTCCTGTTTGGAAGAGTAACCTTCTTTCCCTTTTCCCTTTGGTGTAAAACACTAAGGCCCACATGCTATCTCAGTCCTCTCCCCCAAAGGCAAAGCATGGAAACCTAACTAGGGTAGGGGCTAGAAAAGCAACAGGCTTGAAAACCCATGTGGAGGGGGGTGAGGTGAAGGGAATTATACTTCATCCGGTTCTTAAAATCTCCCAGCTTATGTTCTAAAGACACAGCAGCAGCTCCAGGAATGGAAACAGCAACAGCAACAGCAACAGGGAATGGCCTGGATCTGGGATCAGCAGTGGGTGGGCAGACGGCTGTTGAAAGATCAGGAACAGAAGGCAGCTTGGATCAGCAAGAGAAGTGGCTTTTCCCTTTTGGCCAAGAGCTCCTGGAAAAGCTACTCAAAGGAAAACAGCGAGGTAGCTGGAGAAAATGGGAAAAAGAGAAAAAACAAAAACAAAAACAAACAAAAAATGGCAGGAGCAGGGCAGCAGCTCTGGAGAGAATTTGGAGTTCTCAAGTTCTTGGGGTGGGGGGAGGATGAAAAGACATGGCAGGAGAAATGTGGCTTTGCAAAATTTATCTTACCTAGGCTATCTGAAAAATTGAGAATTCTTTCTCCAGGTGGTTGCCTTTAATATAAAAAATAAAATTAATATAAATGATAACTTTTAAAATATTATGGGTTTGATAACATTTATTAGTAACCACTAGAAAATAAAGCCAGATGCCATGCTTGCTAAGGCTGCTTAAAAACGACAGGAAACCAGTGGGCTCATGGGAAATATAGTTCAAGGACCCCAACATTTCCAATAACACACAATTCTTGCTCACATTGAAAAGTCATGTGTATTGAGAACCAGGCCTACAGATGGGAGGTCCTAGGTTCAAATCTGGCCTCAGACACTTCCTACCTGTGTGATGCTGGGCAAATCACTTAACCCCCATTGCCCAGCCTTACCATATTGATTCTAAGGTGGAAGATCAGGGTTTAAAAAAAAAAGTCATGTCCTAAGTAAGCTTGTTAGCTACATCTTTCCATCAAGATTCTAGGGGCTAGTCCCAACGGGGTAGTGGTTGTCTTTCTATTGTTCTCACCACAAGTCACCATTATGGTGTATTCTTTCTCTAATATCAATTTGAAGTTAACAGTAATCTGTTATATCATTTTTATGCTCCAGAGGTTATTGCTCCAGTTTCATTTAACCATTTAACATCAAATAGCTTTTATAGAAGGACATTTTTTTTGTGAAGATATAGAAAGACTAGAAATAGAAAACATTCTCCTCAACAGCCAGAGGCAAAAATCTGTATTATACCACTATGGTCTTTGGAGAGAGAGAGAGATCAAATTTAAAGCAATCATTACAAAGTATTCACCTCTACCAAATTTTCTTCCAAATAAAAATAGCTCAAAATTTATGTAGGGTTTTACTATTTGCCAGGCACTGTGTAAAGTGCTTTACAATTATTTGATCTTTACAACAAATATCCTTATTTTACAGATGAGGAAACTGAGACAAACAAAAGTTAAGTGACTTGCCCAGAATCACACAACTTTATTTAAGGCTGAATTTGAACCCAGGTTTTCCTTAGTTTCAATACTGGCACTATATCCACTGTATCACCTAGCTGCTCCAAATGTAACATGACCAATGAACATGATTAATTGCTTGCAGGACCTGCCATCTTATCCCTGCAAGTTAGCCCACTCCTGAGCTTTATTTCAGTTAATTAGAATTAAATTGAATTAAAATTAATTTCATTGGCACTGGTATTACCTCTGTCAGCAATAGCAGGCCATGCATTTGCACTTTTATGTCAATCCCAAATGAATAAAAGCCTGAGGCCCTTCCCTTATACAGAAGTTCACAGTAACTTATCTTTTTCACTGGACATGAGAGGACCACATTACATAGGGGCATACTTTCCTAAAAGTTACCAAACCAGTGAGAGAGAGGATATACACAATGGGAACATGTATGGGCAAGAAACATGCACAAACATGGAATAGGTGTGACTGGGGAATATGCCTAGAAAAGCACATGTAAGGTACACATGTTCCTAAGAGAATAAGTATAGCCAGAACCACAGGCTCTTCTAGGCAGTCTTCCTATTAGAGCCCTTCTCTTCTAACATGGAAATGTATTCCCTAAAAGTTCTTGGGTGACACCACGAAGCGATCAGTAGATAGCTTCATTTATCTGCTCTCTGCTACCATCTATAAGTCTTCAACAACTGTTCCTCTTTTTCTCTATTAGTTCTCAGCAATTCTATTAGTTCTTTTCCCTCATAACTCTAGGGCAAAGATGAATAATAGGGAAATAGGTATCAAGTGATAACATTTGTACAATAAGGTGGAATTGCTTGTCAGCTCTGGGAGGGCAAGGGAAGAGGGGAGGGAAAGAAAATGAATCAGGGAAACGTGGAAAAATATTTTTAAAATTTTAAAAAGAATTTTAAAGTCACATAAAAGAGGGATTAGGTATATTTTGCTTGGTCCTGGAGGACAGAATTGGAGAAAAGAGTGGAAATTGCTGAGAAATAGATGTAGGTTTAAAGTAAAGAAATATTTCCTAACAGAACTACCTGAAAGAGGAATAGATTAGTTTAAGAGATAGCTGGTTTTCCTTCCCTAAAGGTCATCCAATGAAGTTAGCTGGATGATTACTTATTAGGGACACTATAGAGGTATGATTTTGACTTTCGACTATGAAATTTTCTAGTGATGGTCACTAATACCTGAAGGTTTTTCAGTTGACAGATACAAATAACAGTCCTTCTTATAATATGTACTCATAAATACTACTTTCACTTATAATTGTTTTTAGAAAAATCTGCTGTTTTTTTAACTCTGTTTCTTAAACCTGCTCAGAATAGGAATTCTGGATTGCTAAACACTAAGCTTATCTCTCTGCTACTTTAACTTCCTAGGAGTCCATATGTATGACATGCTATTTGAAAATATTTCATTGTATATGCTTAAAATATTATTCTCTACTGCTTCAGGTTACCTTGTTTTGGCATGCTTGAAAATAACTGGTTAGGGGTTTAGGTAGCTCAGTGGATAGTATACCAAATCTCAGGTCTGGAGGACCCGGGTTCAAATTAGACACTTCCTATTTCTCTGAGCCTAGAAAAGGTATAACCCCAGTTGCCTAGCTCTTGATCTTCTATCTTTTGTTATTTAGAAAGTAAGGGTTTAAAAAAACAACAACTGGTTAGGTGTTCTGTTGCCCATTTCCTCTATATGTATAGAATAATGGGCTAATTGGCATCATTTCACTATCTTATAGATTGGTTGTGGCCAGAGAAAGGGGTTGTCAAACTCTTTCTTTAAAGAACCAGATGGCAAATATTTTAGGCTTTTTGGCCAAGAAGCAAAATCTAGGACATAACAAGATAGAAAACAAATTTCAAAAAATTTTTATTGACAGAATTAAAAACATAATAGAGTACATCTTTACTCTATTTTTGTAATTTTTTTGTAATTCAAATCTACCAATGAGAAGAACGGATTTTTTTTAATTTGTATTTTTTTATTTAAATAACATATTTCCACATGTTTTCTGAAGTTATATGGTCCATATTGTCTCCCTCCTTCCTTCCCCCCACCCCAGCTGACAAGTAATTCAATCTGGGTTATACATGTATTATCAAGCAAAACACATTTCCATATTCACGTTTGTAAGTGAACAATCTTACAAAGCCAACACCCAACCAAGGATTAGTAAATGCTCCTCAACTACATAGTTAAATGGATTTTGAAATATGGAAATTTCTTTTGTACTTGTGGCTATCTGCTAGAAACTGTACTCTGAACATGGAAAACATATCCTCCGCAAATTTCTTTGAGACTGGAGATCTTGCTTCTTGTTTTAACTTTTGACAGAAGAAGAAGTATATAAAACAAATTGATATTCATTACTTATGATTCAAATAATATATGTGCTAATTGAATTTACTGCAGTATGTTTTGCATACAAACATTGTTTTGCCTTGTAATTTTAGGTTGAATTCATTAGGAATCATTATTAAGTTTGCAGCAAAAACTAATTTCCAGTGCTATTTAAAAGATTTAGAAAAATTTCAACTTTGAGCAAAAAAAAGACATATTAAAGATTTTTTTTTCTTTTTGTTTTGACTTGATGGATATCTTCTGGAAATGAAATAAAATGGTATAGTGTGGCAATAACACTGTTGAGTTATAACTACATCACCATGATTTGTAGTATACTTAACAGCAGTAAAAAGTGATGAGAATGCTCATATGGTCCCTGTTGCAACTACTCATATCTGCTATTGTAGCATAAAACCAATATATAATATAATAAAAAATATGAGAGAGTTTGGTTATGTCCCTATAAAAATCATAAAACTTGTAAAAAATGTAAAAACCATTATTAAAGTATAAAAAACAAATTGGGATTTATAGAACTAGAAAAAGTATAACAAAATTCATATGTAAAAACAAAAGATCAAGAATATCAAGGGAATGAATAAAAAAAAATGTGAAGAAAGGTGGTAGCCTAGCAGTATCAGATCTCAGACTATACTATAAAGTAGTAATCATTAAATCAATCTGGTACTGGTTAAGAAATAAAATGAGGGATCAATGGAATAGCATAGATAAATAATATACAAGGGTAAGTGACCTTAGCAATCTGGTGTTTGAAAAACACAAAAATCCCAGCTTTTGGAATAGGTACTCACTATTTGACAAAAACTGCTAGGAAAACTAGAAAACAAAAAAACTAGATGTAGACCAATATCTCACACTGTATACCAAGATAAGGTCAAAATGAGTACATGATTTAGACATAAAGTCTGATACCATAAATAAATTAGGAGAACATAGAATATTTTACCTGTCGAATCTATGGAGAAGGGAAGAATTTATAACCAAACAATATAGAGAAAATTATAAGATGTAAAATGAATAATTTTGTCTATATTAAGTTAAAGTTTTTATATAAATAAAATCAATGTAACCAAGATTAGAAGGGAAACAACAAATTAGAAAAAAATTTTATAACAAATTTCTCTGACAAAGGTCTCATTTCTCAAATATATGTAGAATTAAATTAAATGTATAAGAATATAAGCCATTCCTTAATTAGCAAATGGTCAAAGGAAATGAATAACCAGTTTTGAGATGAAGAAATCAAAGCTATCAATAATTATATGAAAAAACATTCTAAATTACTCTTGATTAGAGAAATTCATATTAAAACAACTCTGAGGTACCACCTCACACCTATCAGATTGGCCAATATGACAGTAAAGGAAACTAATGCTAATGCATTGTTGGTGTAGTGGTCAACTGATCCAACCACAATGGAGAACAATTTAGAACTATGCCCAAAGAGTTATAAAACTATGCATTCCTCCAGCCATCCTATATACCTAACCATACCTTCATTCCTCCTCCAATCACCTTATAATCCCTTATTCCCTTTTATCCTTCCTCATCCCTACTCTACTCAGCTTATTTACTTTCTTTTTTGATAACATTAATTGGCGAGCAAAGTTAGTGAACTATCTAAAATCTTCTGAAACAACCAAAATGAAGCTGGCTAGGATAATATTCATCCTATCTAGCATCTCAATGATTTCTTGGTCCCTAATACAGGGTATGGTAGATTTTTGGTTTATAAGGGTCCCTAATTTCGTGCAACAACTACTGAACATCTACGATTATTATAAATGGTGTGCTCTGACCATGGCTGAATGTATTTGCTTTATCCCAACAGCCATAGCCATAATCCTAACAATCTGGCAATTCCTTATGGTCTCTAAAAATGTTTTCTCTCACCTGTGGCAATAGTTTAACTCAATTACAGCACAAAAGAAAGATACTAATTCTGAGGAACTAGTAGATAACATCAAACTACTATTCCAAGTATTGAAACAGATAAGGGAAGGAAAGGAACTGGACAAACACACAATTCTCCAGCTAGAGATTATGGAGTCCAAATACCTGGGAAATAATACCTTTAACAAATCAAAGCCCAATAGCAACCAAACATCCACAAATTCCATAGTCTCTCTTTTACCAATCGTAGACAGAACCATCGTGCAGCCTGGGGAAGGGGTGGTACACGTGAAAACATATAAAGCATTCACCCCAAGTGATATGGAGGTGCTAAAAAGATGTTTTCCAAAGTATTTTGAAAAACCTTTCAAAAGTATAAAAGAATTAAAAAGGGTGTTCACACTATTTAATCCTAGTTTCCATGACGTGGAAATTCTTTTAGGGGAATTTTACTCTTCCTCAGAAAAGGAAAAATTCCTAAACGAAACAAGAATGAACCCAAATTTAGAATCTTGGCCGCTAGTCCATCAGGACTTAGATTTCACTCAACATGCCAATCTTAGATACCTAATCCAATGTAGAACTGATTTATTAGAAGCAATGAGAATCCATGCAAAAAGACTAAATTCATGGCAAAAATTCGAAAAATTAAGACAGGGAGAAGAGGAACATCCTAGCAGTTTCCTTGATAGAGTAATAGAGGCAGCCAAGACAATCCTGGGACTACATGATACTCATGCCCAAGACACCATAGATCATATCCGTAGGCAATTTGTAAAGGGAACATCAATCCCAATACAAAATTACTTTAGAGAAAACTGTCCACAGTGGGAATCACTGCCACTGGAGGGTGTAAGACAGCATGCTTCCTACATCCATGATTCAAAGCAGAAGGAAGCAAGAATAGCAAGACAAAGTGACTCAGACAAAGATGAACTGATAGCTGATTTGAAAAGGCAATTGAAACATACCAAAAGAGAAAAAGAATTGGAGGAAATAAAAAATTTTGCCCTCCAAACTAGTAGGAACCAAAATCAATACAGGCAACCTACAATTAACACCCAAAGACCAAAATCATTTTCCCCACGGTGCTTTCTTTGTGGACTTCCAGGTCATATTTTAAAATTTTGTAGATTTAGACAAAAATTGATTTTTTCCAAAAATGACAATTATAATCAAAGAGACAGAAGTACAAGAAGGACCTATTACAACACAAAATGGTCCCAAAACAATAATGATTCAAAGAGAAATGAGGAGAGCAAACATGATGGTTTGTGCTGTAGCCATACATGCAAGAAATTTAGCCAAACCCCATCCCTAGAAGAAATGGAAAGGTACATGCAAATGGGAATGAAGCCAAAGTCACTATGAATCGAGGTTCCTAATTTAAAAAGATCTAATCATTATAATTTGGGTGTGAGAGTGTGTAGCCTGAGTGAGAAAAATAATATCAAAAAACTGGGCAAAACAAAACAGGTGTCTAAAGCAAGCTACACAAAATATCAAGATATATCTGTGGTAGATAACCAACAATGGGAAGAAATAATGCAGATGCACAGAGAAATATATGGCAATAGTGAGGATAACTATATAAGAAATCAGCTTTCTCATTCCATCATGAAAACATTGAATGAGAAGCATAAGGATCATACAAACACTGACAAAAGCTTGCAATCTTATTCAAAGTCATCAAAACCTAAAACTCCTCTCTTTATTCCAAGTGAAAAACAAAGGGGCAACTTGGATAAAGAACATTATGGCAAGGATTTACAATGTATCCAGAAAAGAATGCATTCAATAACCTCTGGGGAGTTAAATGCCAAAATTCTATCCTATTCACTTGTTTCTGACATGTCACAGAAAGAGGTTAGAGAGAAAACAAATCATTACTTTGGCAAAAACTTAGACTTAAAGACACAACCCACTGAGTTGTTGGATGATAACAGCTGTTTAGGAAATTCTACATCCACCTTTCTCAACCCCTTAGCTGAAGAATTCCAACAAAAGCATGGGGAAGGGAAAAGGAACAGTTATTATCCCCAGTAACAAGTGTGACTAATAACAGCAATAATGAAGCTTGGTCAGTGACTGAAGATAAAACACATTCAGGGCAAGATAGGGAACATCAGTCAGCTTTTAAGTCAGTAGTCGTACCTGAAGTGTTGAAGAGAACACAATCTAACAACCATACATTCCTGGATACTACTGAAGGAAAAACTTCTGATTTGAACCCTGATAGTTCTTTAAATAGCAGAGTGGAAGGTATATCAATTCAAACCTCCATTTCTGAAGCCCTTAAAGAAAGCCAACATGGAATTTGCAAGAATGACAATGACTTACAAACTCTCAATGAGAGAATACTCTTTAACCCTGCTTTCTGTAATCCTGATTCTAAACTGTAAAAATGAAATTTGGGAGATGCCATCTTTAAGTATATATATATATTTTCTATGGACACGTGGAAATTATCAAACTACATTTCCCGTGGTCCAACGGGCTTCTGGTTCCGGTTCTTTGGGCATGGGGATGCCTACGTCTCCACGCAGAGAACAGTTTAAATCTCCTGGGTTAGGAGGGAGTGGCCCTCTTGGCCAGCAGACTCAGGAAGAGAGGTCACAATAATGGCTAGGGCGGCAGTTTTAAATTCTTATAAGTGCGTGGTCTAATAACTTTATCTATCAGTATGGCTTTAATTAAAATACTAATTTATATATTTATATCAGCCTTTATTATTTTTTATTGTTATAAAACTGAATTTGCCTAATGGTGCTGTAAGAAGTTTGAGTTTAGAGACAAATGACCATACGCGATATTGGATCGATACTAAGTTCAATTTGTAAAAAAAAAAGTTGATTATTTAAAATTGATCCTTGGTTCCATGTCACTCATGTCAAGCCAGCAAAAGACATGTCCCAACAACAACTACAAGACCAAGTTATTATACATCGCAAAGATCAATTAGCACCAACCAATCAATCAAATAAATCCTTAGAAAGTCCATAGCCTATACATGAGACCATAGAACCAGAGCAGCAATTAGAACAACAATCAGAGCATGAATCAGAACCACAATTAGACCAAGAACCACTGAACAATCAGATATTACACTAAATTTTACACTCAAAAGATTATCCCAATCCCAATTACATCTTAAAAGAATCATCAGTAAACCATTATGACAATGAAAAAGAATCAACGGCAGAAGAAGACACAACATTTGATTTGCAATCAATCCAAGACCTAGAAGTTGACACTGACAAATAAATGAAAGCACAAAAGACTTTATCACAAACTCTTTTGTTATCTGTAATTATCTTTATTAAACAACAACAACAACAACAAAAAAGAAGAAAAGATTAATCACGTTTCATAGACATTTGAACTTTGTTCCTGAAACAAGTCAACACAACAGAACATCAGTTCCAGTGTGCAAGTTGACAAGCACGGGTACATCGAATGACACAAGTCAACACAACAGAACATCAGTTCCAGTGCAAGTTGACAAGCGCGGGTACATCAAACGACACAAGTCAACACAACAGAAACATCAGTTCCAGTGTGCAAGTTGACAAGCACGTGGGTAACATCAAACAACATAAGTGAGGCATTGCTGACTTCGCAGATCATCACAAGGACAGTAAACCTGAGGACTACAAAAAACATCTGTGATCGAATACACAATCGGTGTATGGGACAACAAACCACACTGTGAAGAGGAGCATCGGAACAGCATTGGACCCATGTTTTTGAAAAACGTAACTTACACCCAACAGAATTCTCACTGCATCCAACACTTTAGATTCCATCCACCTAGTACATACACTTTGCAGAAGAATTCCGGTGGAGTAAGTATGCAACAATTCATTACACAGAAAGGTCATACTAGACAACACATAGAAATTTTCTGACTTCACATCTACATGTGAAACATAAACTTACACTTAGGAGAGAAGTTTGTATGCCTTAGCACAACATTTTCCTCTTGGTTCAGACACCTTCTACTCAAATCACCTAACATTTCTTGTAAATAATGTATATACGTATATATATTTGCTTACTAACCCTTAGCAATAAGTTTTACTAACACACAGGGACAGTTAATTAGCTTGATAAGTTAAAACAAGGACAGAATTTTCTAAACTTTCTTTGTAAATACTGTACATAGCTTAAGTCTATAGTTTAATCAAAAGACTTACAAAGAATATTAATCTTACTTATTCTTACTAACATTTCTAACATAGGCATAAGTGTACTAACATATCCATATACTAACTTTAGGAAGATGAATTAGAATTTGGAAATTTAGATTGAAAAATTTTTCTTAATTGATACTTTTGTTGCTAGTTCATAAAATTAGATAGATACATAGATAGAATTTATTACTTTGTTTTAGTTAGCAAATGTTAACTTTGAGACTGTTTGTGAATGTTTGCATTTAATCTGCTTTTCTTTTCTGTTCAAAATTTTTGCAAAACTGAAACCCCATTGCTTTCCTATGCCTTTCCCATAACCCATCTTAGTTTTAACTTAGACTAGTCTTAGCATAGTTTAGGAGTAAGCAACCCTTTTTATTATTTTAGAAAACTTAGATAGGGATAAGAGCATAGTTATAATTTAGCTTAGAATAAGAGTAGTAACCCCTTAGATCTTAGCAACCAGAAAATGTTGCAAAGTGCAATTTTTCAAAAAAACATATGAGCAGATCTGTAATGCAAGGTGGCTAACAGAAACTTTTTGCTTCTGTAATTTCTAACAGTCACAAAAAGTCAGTTAAACATCTTAGAATGTTCAGAAAATCAGTTAGAACTTAAAGCGATAAATAGAGGTGAAGTTCCAACTGACGGGGCTTTTGCCTTCTGGCTTTCGCTGTGGCTGGAGGCTTTTGCTTTGGCCTTTCGGCTTTGGCCTAATTGCTTCGGCCTTGGCCTGTGCTTATTTTGTTTTTGGGAAATTTGGACTTACCTCATTTCTCTGGACCTCTCCCTGATCTCCCATCTCCATCCCTCCCCTTCCTGATTTTCCTTTGGGTTCTGGTTGGAAGGGAGGGCTTGGTAATTGAACATTGTGGGTTTTAGTTTCTTTAGATAATTGGAGTATCCTCAAATAAGTATCCCTAGGTTTGATAAAGACTTTATTTAAAAGGTAGTCAAATCTTCCTGACTGGGAGAGCTGGTGTATCTCTGTCTAAACCTCTCCGCGACCCATCCCCCACCCCCACCCCTTTCCCTAGCAGCAGTTAGAAAATCCTGAACCCCTCCCCCTTCTGACTGACCCTGGTATTAATAAATCCCCTTGTTACCTATTCAAACCCTGTGGTGAGTCATTGTGTCGAAAATTAAGACAAGGGCCAAAAGGAAAGAATCATTTTCCTTTATTTCTTGAGACAACTGGGGCATCCATCTTGACAGGAAGTACCCACCTTCAAGACTTCCTCCAGCCATCAGTTTCACTGGCAGGGAGGGGCCCTCTAGATCCCTCCTTCAGGAGACTTTGAAACTAACAAGAGAAACCCTTCAGTCAAGCCTAAATGTTTATTACTTGCCTTAGTTTCCTCCTTGTATTCTCTGTCTCAAGCCTCTGGGAATGAACTTGTTTGAGCTGCCCTCTCCTACATACCCCATTTCCCTTATCTCCTATATACCTTCCCCTACCTTCATTCCTCCTCCAATCACCTTATAATCCTTTATTCCCTTTTATCCTTCCCCATACCTACTCTACTCAGTTTATTTACTTTCTTTTTTGATAACATCCCTTTGATCCAGTAATATCACTACTAAGTCTGTATCCTAAGGAGATTATTAAAAGGGAAAGAAAAGACCTACTTGTACAAAAATATTTATACCTTACTCTCTTTGTGGTGGCAAAGAATTGGAAATTAAAGGGATATCCATCAATTAGGGAATGACTGATCAAAATGTGGTATATGTTGGTGATGGAATACTATTGTGTTGTAAGAGATGATGAACAGGATGATTTCAGAAAAATCTGGAAAGATCTACGTGAACTGATGCAGAGTGAAATGAGCAGAACAAGGAGAACATCGAACACAGTAACAGCAATATTATGGGATGATCAATTGTGAAAGACCTAGTATGTAATTAGAATTTTGTAACCCAGGACTCCGTTTCCCAGAACCTCACTTTCATCCTTACATTATGTCCTTACGTTTTGGAGATAAGGTTTCTGTAATACATGTCCCTCCTTGCTCGCTTCTCCCTATTTTGCTATCTGGTAAACTTGTCTTTACTCAGGCTTTATCTATTTCCTCTACAAGTTATTATTGATAAATCTTATATATAAAAATATAATTCTTGGAGTTATTGGATATCAGTTTTAATCTTGCACTAACTATTCAGCAATACAATGATCCAGGACAATTCTGACGGACTTAAGAAAAAGAATGTTATACACCTCTAGAGAAAGAACTGTTGGAGTCAGGTGTAGATCAAAGCACACTATTTTTCATTTTACTTTTGTAAGGGTTAAAATAGGGGTTTTGACAAAATAAGAGGGCAGCTTTTAATAATTTAAGTTTTAATGAGAATATAGTAGAGTTGTAAATTAATATTATCCCTTTAAGTCAGAGAAAAGAAAACTAGCTGCTTTTAACAATTAACAATTTAGTTTAATTAAAATAGAGAGGGAAAGAAAACAGGAGAGATTACTAATCTTATAGAAACAATATGGAAGTATGTTTGCTTGATAATACATGTAAAATCTAGATCAAATTGTTTGCCATCTTTGAGGGGAGGAAGAAAAGAAACAATTTGGATCTTATATTGAAAATTATTATTATATGTAATTGGGAAAGTAAAATATCTTTGAATTAAAAAAACAAATAGAAACTATAAGTTCCTACTTTATAGAATGAAATCTTGAATTTTAGTGCCCATCATATAAGGAACTTAATGAGCTGGATAGTGCCTAGTATCCTCAAGAGTCAAATAAATAGTAAGGTATAGAAATTAAACCTTTTCAAAGCATATATAGAATTCTAAATAGAGGCATAAAAGCATACTGAATGTTAAAAGGCATAGCTTATATTTGTTCTGACTAGATAAAATTAAAAGTCTCATTTTAAAAAATCTAATATAACTTATAAAAAGAGAAAGGTACTAGCAGAAGTCATCCATTTCCCAAAGACATATTTTTCAAAAAAGAACCTAAATTCAAGATTTCTGACAATTGTTAAGTCTAAATGAAATATGGAATTTAAAATGTATGTGGAAAAGAATTTTGGATTTAAGGGGCAGCTGGGTAGCTTAGTGGTTTGAAAGCCAGGCCTAGAGAAGGGAAGTTCTAGGTTCACATCTGGCCACTTCCTGGCTGTGTGATCCTGGGCAATTCACTTAACCCCCATTGCCTAACTCTTACCACTCTTCTGCCTTGGAACCAATACACAGTATTGATTCTGAGACAGAAGGTAAGGGTTTAAAAAAATTAGATTTAAAAATACTGATTCTACCATGGCTTATCATCCCTCTGCACTTGAGTTTCTTTATCTATAAATTAAAGGTATCTTTTATCCACCTACACTGCCAAATAAGAAATATGTCAAAGAGGTTGTGGGTCTAGAAATATAAAGTGCCTCAGGGGTAGCCTGAGCTATTTTTTTGTTTGTTTTTAAACCCTTAACTTCTGTGTATTGGCTTCTAGGTGGAAGAGTGGTAAGGGTGGGCAATGGGGGTCAAGTGACTTGCCCAGGGTCAAACAGCTGGGAAGTGTCTGAGGCTGGATTTGAACCTGGGACCTCCTGTTTCTAGGCCTGACTCTCAATCCACTGAGCTACCCAGCTACCCCTAGCCCCCTAGCCTGAGCTATTAATGGGTTGAGACCTTACTACTGCCCAGGTGAGGCTTTGCTAATAGCTTGTACATGATTGAGGCTTTCCTACTGAACTCCACTCATGTAAGGCCTCACTTATAACTATATTGGGTTAGGGCCTTGCTGCTGTTGGGGGAGAGCCCTCCTTGAAGCCTAGGTACAATTAAGTCCTTGCTTCTGACCTTTACCAGGGGCAGGGCTTCATCACTGACTTCCACTGGATTTGTGGCTTGCATTGGGTTAAGACCTCACCCTTCCCCTGCTGGGCTGTGGTCTGCCTGCTCCAGACTGCACTCCCCTCTCATCCTAGTGAGAGAGGCCTTTACTGCTGACTCCAAGCTGTTTTGGGAAGAAAACTGTTTCATTTGATGACTTTTGTTGTATTAGGGAAACCATAAATATCAGGGATCTGTGGCAATGTAGTCTCCCTAATCCTTTGGTCTTTGGAGGGACACATACACACTAGCAGGCTTGCCTGGAAGGGAGGGGTAGGATCTTGTGAAAGTGCTCCTTCACTTCCCCCCTCCCACTAGGCAGTTGGAAAGTCAGTTACAGCTTGGTAATGGTGGATAAATTGACTTGTTAACTCCTGGGCCAAGACAGTAAGTAAGGACTGGCTAAACTCCTAAAGATGATAACTTTCTTTCATTTATTCCCCCACAGGATAGGATTGGTGAAGCTTGATGTCTTAGAAGCTCACTGGCTCAGAGAATTAGGATTAACTTCGGGGCTACATATAGAAGGAACTTGGCTTAAGGATGTTGTGAGTATATCCCCAAAATATATATCTAGGCACTGTTTCCAATTGATAAAGGTTTGATGATAAGCTGGAATGGGACTGTGGGAGATGGATTAGGATTGATAAAGGTAAGGAAAACTCTCAAACAGTTATGTCCAAAGCAGCCCCTCCCCCCAAAAGGGGGTAAGGTATCTTGAATGGCTGATATGCTCTCTAACCCAATAAACATTCTTCTTCTAAATCAAGATAGCTGAACCAAGGTAGACTAAGATGTTGTTGAAAGTCTAACCAAAGTAAAACAGCTTGGCAGTCAGGAACTGAATGGCTCAGCTCAGAGTCACCCAGATTGCAGAAACAGCCCCCAGACTCAAGATCCAGGACCCAAGACCAGCAACCAGAGTGACCTGCCCTTTTTATACCAAGACTCCAACTGCCTTTATCTGCCCCCTCTCTTAGAGTTCTGTGATGTAGCCTGAACCCCTCTCTGCAGCTTGAAGCCCTCTCAGCAATATGGATCTCACACTTTGTTTTATGGAACCCACAAATTTACCATTTTTTAGAGAAGTCCCAGATTGGCCCTTGTCTTAGACTGAACAGTAAACCTTAAAGTACCCAAAGATCACAGCCTAGATAGAATTAAGTAGATATAATCAAATCTTAAGTACTCTTTTGTCTTAGAAGTTTCTCCCATTGTATTTAGGACTCTCCCTGGTAGCTACCTGCTGGAGCCCCTGCCTAGAATCCTCCTTCCAGTCTCCATGTAAGCCAATTAGTTATCCTTCTTGTCCTTTATTCCCCAAAAGATATATAAGACCCCACGTTCTTCAGCTCATTGGAAAATCCCTCTTTGAGGTGCATTTATCCAGAGACAGTATTCCCTGAGTCTCAGAATTTATCTCTGTGGCGTATCTTGCACATGGCTCTGTGTAGTGGCAACAGAGTATTGTTTCCCTTCTCCTGATTAAAGACTTGTTCTTTCTAACTACTATGGTGGTTCTGTGTTTTTCAAGATTGACACATTGCTCCAAAATTCGGTAAAAAGCTTTGTTTTAAAGTGGTTTGCAGGGGAAGCTGGGTAGCTCAGCGGATTGAGAGCCAGGCCTAGAGACAGGAGGTCCTAGGTTCAAATCTGACCTCAGAGACTTCACAGTTGTGCTGTGTGACCCTGGGCAAGTCACTTGACCCCCCATTGCCTAGCCCTTCTCTTCTGCCTTGGAGCATATACACAATATTGACTTCAACGGATGGTAAGGGTTTAAAGAAAAAATAAAGTGGTTTGCAGGGGAACTTGGGAGAGATTAGGCAAGTCCTTTCCTTACTCCACCATTTTGGTACTGGAAGTTAATTCATCCCCCCTCCCTTTGTCCCAGAAGATTGTCTTCTGTTTTGCTGAATAGGTTATCCTTGGTTTTTTGCATTTACCTTTTGCTTTTTGGAATATCATACTCCAGGACTACCTCTTCTTTGTACTAGCAGTCTAAGTCTTATAAGATCATGGCTATGGTGTCTTGGTACCTGAACTCTTGTAGCACTTTTTATTTGACCTAAAAACTCTGGACTTTGGCTATAATGTTCCTGGCTGTGAAAACCCCAGGAATTTTCATCTTAGGGTTTCTTTCAAAAAGTGACCAATGGATTCTTTATATTTCTCACTTTGATCTCTGGTTCTAAGATCTCTAGGAAGTTTTCATATTTAGTTTCTTGAAGTATGGCATCCAGTTTTTTTTGGAGGTCAAGATTTTTATACATTTTAATGATTCTTAGATTATCTCTTTATCTGTTTCCCAGGTCAGCGGTAAAAACATGAGTTGGACCTGCCTGGTTCTGAATATAGGTGTCCAAAACTAGGCCCTTCCTTTCAGGGACTCTGGGGGTCCAGTCTGGGAGTTCTCTCACCATAGTCTTCCCCTGGCTTTAGGTTCTGACTTGGTTTTTTCTCCTCTGCCTCTGGGCTTGAGTTGCCAGTGCCATGCTGAACCCTATCCCTGCAGTGCCTTGATGTGCTAAGACCTTTATGCCACAAACTTTGGGGAAGCCAAGGTTGGTTGTTATCTATACGGGACCTCTCTTGGAACTCTGTATCAGATTACACCTGGAGTTTCCTGTGCCTGTCCTGTATGTTGGGCTTTCTACCATAGACATGGAATCTAGAAACCTCAAACTTATAGCCTAGTAAGATCTGATGAACCCCATTTTAGGACTAGCTTGTAAATTGGAGGCCCCAAAGCTTGTACTTGTTCCCTGTTCCCCTCAAAATCCAAGCTGAAGGGAATCTCAGGATAGCAGTTTCAGACTGAATAATGGACCCTAGGGAAAATGTTAATCCTAGTTAGGTGGAGCTAGGTTGTCTTTTTTGTTTTAGGTAGTCTTCCCCACTTTATCAGAGACCCTTTCCCCGGAAAGATCCACACCTGGGCAGGGACCACCCTTTTAGTATCCATTGTAAGAAGCCCATTCCCTTACACCCTAGCCTCTGGCTATGATTCCTTTTCCAAGCTTGATTGTATCCTGTCTGTGTGGTTTGAACACTCCCATTTCCTTGTAGCTATGGTAATGGCAATCATCTTTCCCTGCCCCTGGATCTCCCTAAATGGTATATAGGTTCCCCAATTTCTTTTGTTCCTTGGAGGTGTCATCTAGTGTGGTAATACTCCCAGGGTTCAGGGATCCAAGAAACCAGAGTTCCTCGGACTCTGTGTAGGCATGTGGTGTGCAGCTCTGTGCAGAGGCCTAACTCAGCCCTGTTACCCCTTTCCTTAATTAAAGAGTGGGTTTTCTGACTATTTAATAGTTTTGTGTTTTTTTCCCAGTCAACACTAGGCTGGTCTTTGCCTAGAGCCTTTCTTTCTTCTGTAGGCTTATTGTTGTTTTGGAGGAGACTCCACCAAAAGTTTCTTTGGGGATTCCCTGTACTCTGCTTTCTGCCTCCCCAGCTTTGTCTATCTGTAGGGTCTCTACAGGTTTCTGGAATACTTTTTGTGGATCTCTGGGTCCATATGTGACTCTTACTTCTTTTTAGGTTTGTGAATTTCTAAGTCTAAGGGTTGCTTCTAAGTTAAATGAGCTTCCCTGTATCTTAATATGCCACCATCTTCCCATAATCCCTTAAAGTCTGCACTTCTACATTAGGCATTTCTTATTAAATTTCTTCAGAGTTCTTAAGTTCTATCTGGCCTATTATGTTGAAAAGGAGCTAAAGAACTAATAAGCCTACATTCTAATGGGAAAGATAACAAAGATAAATTAGTATATGGATATATAAAGAGATGAATGTAGCCTTAGAATGGAAGGAATCCATCATTTTATTCCTTGTAAGGAGTGAGATTCTGGTAGTTCCCACCCTAAGTATTCTTTTCAGATTATAAGGGCTATAAAAGCAAGATCCATAGTTTATAAAGCAAGTACAAAGAAGTCTTTATACTTAGTTGCTCCTTTACAAGGTCTAGAGGAGTGTTTCTATCACCTTGATGCAATTATAGGGTAGCTAGTCATTGGCTGACTGAAGAATAAGCCAGACTGGTGGCAGTATACTAAGGGAGGCATCCTAGACACTTGAGAAGTTGAGATTTGGAGGATGAAACCATTTCTTACAAAAGAATCACTTTTATTTTTTCTCTTGAACTTCTCCCAGAGACCAGTGATGGATAAAGGATATATAGATTCTTCTCCCCCTTACTCTATTAGCAATAGTGTCTTACAACAGAGCAACTAAACCAGATTCTTCTCCCCCTTACTCTATTAGCAATAGTGTCTTACAACAGAGCAACTAAACCAGGAATTATTGCAACCCTTCTGGATCAAGTCCAAAGGGTTCTGTTCTTTCAAATTTCATACTCAGAAGTCAAATTGAGCCATGGAAAGAAGCAGGCCCAGGGATGCTGGTGGATCAACATACATAGCAGACATATTGAGCATAGTGGTGTTATGGGGGTACAAAAGGTGAACCCCTGGGTTCGGGAAGGAATCCTTTCTCAAGAATGAGAGGACTCCAAACTTAGCTTAAAAGTAAAAAGAGAGATTTATTAGTAAGTTAGGATTAAAGGCCAGTAAGACAGCATGAGTGGAACAACCCTGGGAGGTTGTTCTCTAAGACGTGGCACAGCAGCATGAGTGGAGCGACTATTGGGGTTGCTCCCTGATTGCCCCAGTTCAGGGATTTTTATATTCTTTACAGTAGTGTGGACTTGACCTCTTGCACTCATCTTCAGGGCTTAGGCTGTGGCCAGCTCTTTGTCTATCTCAATCTAAAGGATGTCCAAGGATAATGGTCTTTGCCTTAGGAGTCACAAGGACAGGAAGGGGGAAGGGAATTTCCCTGTTCACAGCCTACCTGAGTTAAGGGGTACAGGATTCCTGCCATCTCTGCACAATGCCCATGTCAGTGGGAGCAACATGCAGATTGAAGTATGAGTTGGCTTGGTATATATATTCTTATATGTGCTTCTCTACTTAGCTTGTTGTATGTGTATACTCTTTCCACTGATGTGTTTGTGGAATAATGTGCCCCAGGTTTATGAAGGGAATGTTTTATTATTCCTATTTGTAATACTATGTCATTAAGTGCCTTTAAGTTAATTTTGTGTATTGGGGCAGCTAGGTAGCACAGTAGATAATCTGGCAGGCTTGGAGTTGGGACGACCTGGGTTCAGACATGTCCTAGCTGTGTGATCCTTAAAAGTCACTTAATTTCAATTGCCTAACCCTTATAGCTCTTCTGTCTTAGAACTGATACTTGACTCTAAGATAGAAGGTAAGGGTTTAAAAAGAAAAAAAAAGGTGAACGTGGGTTTCATGAGCTATAGTTTTAGGAGTATATACCCATGTAATACCCTGAACCTGGGATAGTCATCCCCTAGAGATCCAACCTGTATGAGTTGAGTGGCAGAGAGGTAGCTTGAGAGAAGGTGCAACATCTTTAGATAAACTTGTTTTAAAATCAGAATCTTAAAAATGTAGCTAGATAATTTATTAAGTGCTATGTGCCAGGAACTGTGGCACTGGTAATAAAAATAAAAGCAAACAGGTAGTCCCTCCCCTCAAGGAATTTACAATTCGAATGGGAAGATACATCCTATAAAAAGGAACTAAATGTATATGTCCTGGATTTATGGTGTAGAATAGGCCATGAAATCTCTGACCTTGCAAAATAAGGTGAAAGCTTAACTAACTGAGCTGGAGGAAACCCAAGAATATCATAATCGTATTGATCTTTTGCCTGTACACAATTATTATAGATCTGTTTTTAAAAGGAAGCTACAAATATAAAAAATAGAAAATTCATAAGTAGGACAATTTTGAAAGTAATTTATAGAATTATATACTTTTTAAAAGTCAAGTCATGTGAAATGGAGATTGATGGTTTCACTGAGAATTCTTTTTCTTCTGCTGTGTGTATGGAAATGCCATTTCTTGATGTTTAAATTCAGAATAAAATATAACTTTTTAAAAAAAGGAAGCTATAGGAAAAAGTTGTGATATTAGAAATACTACCAAGAGAAGAGGCTACATGGTTAACTGCAATGGTATCCTAAATTTAGGGCTGCTAGATGGTACAATGAATAAAGCACAGGTCTTGGAGATCTAGCCATATTCTATCACTTTCACTTCCTCTCCACTCTCAGACACTAGTTGTATGACCATGGGCAAGTCACTTAACTCTGTTTGCCTCAGTTCCTCATCTGAAAAATCAGCTAGAGAAGGAAATGGCCAACCACACTAGTATCTTTGCTAAGAAAACTCCCAAACAGAGTCACAAATAGATAGACATGACTGAAACAACTCAAACATAATAACAATCCCTAAATTCAGGAGATACAGTAGAAATCTGATAGTCCTAGAGCTATTGAGGCAGATGACAGTACCTAAGAAGAATCTACAAAGTTCCAAGCTGGCTGTCAGGACCAAGCTGTCTCCTTATTCATTCCATCTGCCTTTCAGCAGGGTGGCTGCCTTTCCCACCCTTAAATGAGTTTCTTTGACCTTTAATTTTATTACATGGCAAATGAGGATAGACTTGATGGACTCTGAGGCACTTCCTATCTCTAAGTTTATGGGGAAGAAAGAGAATGATTCTGTCATCTATTTTGCTGAATGATTCTTGTCCTCATTTATGATTATTTTTTAAAAAATCTTGGGGTCAGCTGGGTGGCTCAGTGGATTAAGTGCCAGACCCAGAAATGAGAGGTTCTGCATTCAAATTTGGAGTAAGCACAGTATTGATTCTAAGATGTAAGATAAGGGTTTAAAAAAACCAAACTCTCACCTTGTGTTTTAGAATCGATACTTTGGAAGGGCTAGGCAATGGATGTTAAATGACTTTTCCAGCAAGTGTCTGAGGCCACATTTGAAATCTGTACCTGCAGTCTGTAGGCCTGGTTCTATTCCCAGAGCCATCTAGCTGTCCTCTGACCTCCCATCCCTCATTTATTTTCTAGTGTTATTTTCTTTACAATTAAAAACTGCTATTTGAATTGTTTGGGAAATAGAGGATGAATTCATTCATCCAATTGGGCTAGGGCTTGAACTATGATTTGCATAATAATCTTAAATATACCCCACTGAAACTGGAGGGGGAGAAATGTCATCTTAAATAGATGGAGATAGAAGCACAGAAGTTCAAAGTTATACCCCAAATAATCAAAGATCAGTCTTATCCCACTTGTGAAACCTTCTTGGTACACGTTTCCAAACTTTTAGTTAAGGCCAATGCCAAATATTTTTTTGCCACAAAATATAATCGACACTTTTCTTGTCATATGGGAAAGACACAACTCGATTCATTTTAAGAACTGGCAGTCAGATACCATGAATTATAAGAAGTGGTGAGGTCTAGATCCTCAGTGATAGCAGCTATCTTTGACTTTGTGAAAATTCAAGAGTTTAAAAAAATCATAAGAATGACATTGTTAAAGAATCCATTTCATTTTGTTCACAGGGTCGAAGCGATTGCACAAGGCCCGGAGGTATACGAAATCTTTCAGAAATCCCACGGGTTGGCGACTGGAGGGCGAGCAGACCTTGTGCATCCTCACGTTGGCACCCGCGCTTAACTCAGGGATTGGTTAGGGAAAGGAGGACTGAGCAGTTTAAAACACCTAGCCAGGGGCTTCTGGGCTTAGTCAGCAAGGATAACTACGGGGTGGCAGCGACGAAGGAGAAACTAGGAAGAAACATTAGACTGAATAAGTCAGGAAATTACGGGAGCCGCCTCTTCCTCCAGCCCCATACAGAGCATGCGCCTCAGCAGGCACCACTTGTGTCTCCTCCCCATGGCCTGTCTTCCCAGGGTTCCCTGCGTTCGCGGCTGTATAGGTCTTGGCTCCCTGGAGCCACCGCCCTCGTTCTGCAGCCGCTCCCCCTACTCCTCCTCTTGTTGCTGCTCCTCCTCCTCTTCTCCTCCTCCTCTCTCCTCTTCTCCTCTCCCCAGTGCCACTGAGTGAGGATCCGCTGCCGCAGCTTTTTCGGTCCCGGGAACCATGGTAAGGTTGGCCACCAGTGGGGTAGGAGACCGAGATCCAGGACAGGGTCCATGGTCTCTGAACTCCTGCGGGGCCCTTTGGGCCCACTGTCGCCATTTTAACCTAATTTTAGCCACAGCAGGGTCGTCTTTCTCAGTTCCAGGCCCTTCCCCATCCCCATCCCCATCCCCCCACTCCCGTCCACCCTGCACACGCTGCTGGGCCCACTGGACCGATGGGGCCTAGAGGTCGCGGTCCCCGCTTGTCTTCGACCTCCCGGGTGGGACCCCAGGGTGTGAGGGTCCCTCCCCCGGACCTCCTGACTGGGGCGTGGGGGGGGGGCGAGGGTTCGCCGCTGCCCGAGGGCTCTTCCTTGTTCCTTAAAGCCCTTGCCAAATCGCCCGCGATCACACCCGAGGTTGTCTTGTAACTTGTTCAGAGAAGGAAATTGAGGCCGGCGTTAGGTGCCTGGCCGAGACCCCCGGGACAGAGTTCTCTGGACCGGCCGGCTGGTCCGCGCCGACGCCCGCGGGGCCGGGGCGTGGCAGCGGGGGCAGTCTAGCTACGCCGGGCTGAAAGCCCCTGAATTTGCCCTTCAGTTTCTCTTTGACACTGTGCTCACTGAAAACATTCGATCCGCAAAGCTCAGAAGTCCCTCGAAATGTAAGGGACCCTCTTGATATCACTTCCGAGGAGAAGAGGGAGAGAAAGGATTATAAAAAAATTCAAACAAACAAAACCTGGCTGGAACCCTCTCCGTTTGTCAGGTTTGGACTGTTTGGATTTGAGCAGGAGGATCAGTTCTTGACTTGGGGAAGTTTGCTCTTGATTCCCTCTCCTTATGTGGAAACTGCACAGGATAGGGTGATTACACCCGCTGTCCTCCTTCCCCCCTTCCTTTAAAAGTATGGATGCATTAATTATTACTCCAGAGTTTTTTTTTAAAGGTCCTGTAGGGTCGATATGTAAATACCGAACATTTCTGCTGCTGCTTCTGCATCCCTGACATCACCTAGTAAAATAAGAGATTTGAGAATAGGACAGTAATTCGTGATTTATTGGTCCTTTTACTTTTGTGTTTTAATCTCCTTAAAAAGTCTCCTTAGAAAGCAGGAAATTATATCTAGATAGGTTAGCTTTCCTGATTTACCGTCTGTTTATGTTTTATGGAAATATTTGATGTTCAAACTTGTAATAATGTCTTTGAGAAGGTATTTTTTATATTTTATTAGTCACAATTCAATAAATAGGTGTTTAAAAACAATATATTCTCTAACTTACTGTTCTTTTGCTTATTTTCAGGCTTCTGGAGTAACTGTGAATGATGAAGTAATCAAAGTTTTTAATGATATGAAAGTAAGGAAATCTTCTACACAAGAGGAGATCAAAAAAAGAAAGAAAGCTGTTCTCTTCTGTTTAAGTGATGACAAAAAACAAATAATTGTAGAGGAAGCAAAGCAGATCTTGGTGGGTGACATTGGTGATACAGTAGAGGACCCCTACACATCTTTTGTGAAGTTGCTACCTCTGAATGATTGCCGATATGCTTTGTATGATGCCACATACGAGACAAAAGAGTCTAAGAAAGAAGACCTAGTATTTATATTCTGGTGTGTAAAACCAAAGAAAAAAAAGCATTTTAAAATGCAAGGATTGTTGTTGACATAGATGGTTTTATTCTTGTTTCTCACATGAATGAGATTGAATAATTATTTTTCTTCTGTAGGGCTCCTGAATGTGCACCTTTAAAAAGCAAGATGATTTATGCTAGTTCTAAAGATGCCATTAAAAAGAAATTTACAGGTACAAATAATAAATATTTTACATAAAGCAATTATTATTTCTTCTTAACAGTAAGGTAATGGACGTTGTAATTTGTCTTGTTTTTTAGGTATTAAACACGAGTGGCAAGTAAATGGCTTGGATGATATTAAGGATCGTTCAACGCTTGGAGAGAAATTGGGAGGCAATGTAGTAGTTTCACTTGAAGGAAGACCTTTATAAAATGACAGTGAAGTGCCATCCGGAAATAGCTTCCATTTCTGCAGCTCCATCATTTGGAATAGTGTTAGGTTTTTGCCCCCTACCAGACCTTCCCAGAAAACATAAAGAAGATGTCATTAATTTAAGCAGCCTACCAGTGATTGCCATTAGACTGTTTCATCCTGGTAGTTTTATGTAGAACCCAAGGAATGCCTTCACATCACATTTTAGCCAAAACAAATTGGCATTATATGCATCCCTTGCAGAGAACTAAGATGAAAATGATAATATGAATAGCTTAGAAACTGCAAAGGGTTAGCTAATTGAATGCCTTGAAAGTATGATCCACTGGTCAGATGCTAAACTTCATTTCAGTATTACTTAGAGTTGCACTTGATTGCAGTTCCTCAAGTTCTTGTGCTTTGTACACCTAACCTGCCTTTAACACCTATTATGACATGGCAGCATATATATGCATATATATATATATATATACACATACATATATGTATATGTGTAACTATGCATTGAAAGCACTTTTATAAGTTTGTTCCCCTCAAAAAGGAATGCCAATTAAGTTGTCATAACTGTCATCAAATTATTGTAGTACCTCAGTGTTCATTCCTGTTATCTACATATCTTCCTAAATGAAGTAGTTAATGCCTTTTTATTTTCCATTGAATGTACACTACAGAACAGGAGTAGGAGTTAAGTGTTTACCATGTGAGTCTTGCAGCTCTAAAGATATTTTGAATAATGTAGTTATAATGGCAATTTCTGTATGAAAAAGAGCCTTAAATGGAACATTGTTTTTGAGATCAAACTCCCCACCCCCACAAAATTGGCCACGTTGCAATAAAACTTGTGGCTTATTACAGAACGTTGCCTTGTTTTCCTTGGAAATATAGTTAAGTATGCTTCAACTAAGCATATTTTGAAAAATGCTACATGCAAAGTATTGTGAAGGTAAACAGTTGTTAATTTTAGCACTTTCAATTTCAGATTCTGTATAGATGTCATGGTTTTCATGACAACTATGTAGGTTTTGGTTTGATTGGAAATTGTTTTTAGCATATAGCTACAAAATTAACATACCTCTGTTATGCAGCAATAATTTTATGATGCTTATTTTAAATTTGAAAATCAGAAATTACTTTTTCACTTTTACATGAATTCTTTGATTTTTGATAAAATACAGCAGCTACATGTTTCATATATTCACATTTCAAAACAGTTGTAAAGTAATAGTAAGTCTTTGTTGTACTAGACAAAGCTTATGGAACAGTGTTTCTCCAAAGAGTGTAGTGATACTCTTTAGATACAGGGATTCTTTAACAAATTCATTAAATTCTGCAAAATAAATGGAAAAGATTTTGATACTCAAAGTTTTAACATTAGGAGAATGGGATTTGGTAGAGTTTCAAAGGCTACTCTTTATAGAGAATTTGATCTGCCCTGTGTGAGCAGTTCACTGTTAGTCAGAGCTATTTATGGCAAACACATGCTTTTGTATCTTGTCATAGTTATTCACAAATGGCAAAACTGGACATGATTCTACTGGTATGCAAAAAGTTATGCTAATTGTGGGTTGAAACATAGCTATAAAGAATACTTTTTCTGAGGAAGAGTAAAAAATACAAACATTTTTATTATAAATATGTATAAACTCTAATGATGTTTGAATTCCATATTTTGGAATTTTTTTTCAGAAGGAAACTATAAGTTAATTCTCAGACAAGAAGACATCAATTTTAAATTGTATGAATGACTTGGGATCTTTTGTACAGAGATTTTATTTCAGGCTTCCAGCTGTTCCTGTGAATTTCCCTGGTCATTTTTAATGCATTTTTGCCAAGTCCAAACTTTCCTAAGCAAAGCCTTTGAATACTGATATGCTTAAATCATATATTATTACAATGAAGTTTTTCTTTCAACTGTTGGCCCTTTCTGCTTTGAAATAAGAGACAAATTATTTTTGTAGCAATATTTAACTTCACGTCTGGTTCTTAAAATTGACCTATAGCACTTGGATTATTGTAAGGAATTGATCATTTCAGTTTATTTTGCTTTTTGCTGTTACATGATTGCTTTGTTACAAACCAAGAAAACTGACATGTTTAAAACAGTAATTTTAAACTCATTTCACTCATGAAATGTCTTTGTACATGATATGTGATATAAGCAAGTAAAATGTGCTTATGTAAGGTTCAGAGTATTAAAAATACCTTAAACAGCTAACAGGTCAAAGAAGCATAGTCTCTTTAATCTCTTTTGAGGGATTAGTGTGAAATCTGAGTTAGAACAGATATTTTATTTTTGAAAAAGTGATTGTTGTAGAAGTTGTTTGATAAATTGATAAGTTCATAAATGAACTGGAATAGAAGACTGCAGGCCATCTAGACCAAACCTCTAATTTTATAATTGAGAAAATTGAGTCCTAGGGAAGTTGTGACTTGTCCAAGGTCACACAGGTGGTATCTGATGTAGGATTTGAATCTTATCCTCTTAGACTCCCCCAAACCAATGCTTTTTCTACTGTACCATGCTCTCAGCATTATCAAGCAAATACAACTTGGCACTTGTCCCAAACTGGCTGTCAGCTGTTGTTTTATATCTAAAATAGCAGTAATCTTACATTGTGATTTTGTACATTCAACATATTAGAAGTCTGTTGATAGTCTTGGGTTTCCCTGTTTGTGTTCTCTTGTAAACATTTACATAGCATTTTGTGTAAAGTAAGTTGTAATCTTAGATGTAGTGACTTTTAAAGAAAATTTCCTTGTTAACTTTCATCTTGATAGTTGGGCTTAATTTCTTTTTCCTCCAATGTCTTGGAATCAGTACTGCATATTGGTAAGAAGAATGGTAAAGGCTAGGCAATTGGGGTTAAATAACTTGCTAAAGGTCACGTAGCTAGAAGTGTCTGAGACCATATTTGAACCCAAGACCTCAAAATTATGCAAAAAAACAACAACCTGGCAACTATCGGCATTATATATGATGTACCATTAAGAGGGAGGTATGTTTTATTATCTGTTCTCAGAGTTTGACTCTGTTATTGATCTCATATGATGTCATCATGGTGAGGTAGTGTAGGGTAGTAGAAAGAGGAAGTGAAGAAGACTTGAATTTAAATCCCTTCTCTGCTAACTACTTATAAGACCTTGAAAGTCTCTAGAAGACTTTAGAAATCTCTTCTAGTTTTTAATCTGTGATCTAATCTGTATCATTGTGTATTCCTTGGTTCTGCTTGTTTCCTTCTTAACAGATTCATACAAATAGACTTAGAATTAGAAGGGACCTTGGAGGTTAAATGGCAGCAATAGAAAGTGAAAGAGTGGGACTTAAACTGAGGTCTTCTGACTCCAAGCTTGTGCTCTGTCTGATATGCTGCCTTTTCAGTGATTTCATGATACAATCTTGAATAGAAGTTCTTGAAGAATTCTTAATAAAACTATAAACAGTCTTTAGGTGCTTCTATTCCCATGGTAAACTCTTCACGTATTTCTATGAATTCCTTTTATTATTTCCCACTGCACAATATTCTATTACATTTACCATAATTTTTTCAGCTATTACCTAAATGATATCATTACTTCCAGTGTTATTCTCTATAAAGTGCTGCTATAAATATTTTGGTATAATTCCTTTATTTCTAGCTTTGAGTTGGTTCATGGTTAACTAGTCACTTTCATAATAACAAATTGTAATCTAATTGATAGGACTAATTCATAACTCCACCAGTAATGTAGTGTGCCTTTCTTTCCCTAGTCTCTTAAAAACCTTATTTTAGGGGGCAGCTGGGTAGCTCAGTGGATGAGAGCCAGGCCTAGAGACAGGAGGTCCTAGGTTCAAATCTGGCCTCAGATACTTCCCAGCTGTGTGACCCTGGGCAAGTCACTTGACCCCCATTGCCTACCCTTACCACTCTTCTGCCTTGGAGCCAATACACAGTATTGACTCCAAGACGGAAGGTAAGGGTTTAAAAAAACAAAAACAAAAAACAAAAAAAAACAACTTATTTTGGTTGGTGAGGTGAAACCTGAGTTGTTTTAATTTGTATTTCTCTAGTGATTTGAAGCATGTTTTCATATGGACATTTATAGCTTGCATTTCTTTTGAAAGCTATTCCATCTATTGGGAAATGAAAGGGAAAAGAAAGTAACAACCATTTATATAATGCCTCCTATGTGCCAGACACTGTGATAATAAGCACTTTACAAATAAGTCCTATTCCCATTTTATCGCTGAGGAAGCTGAGGCAAATGGTTTAAGTGATTTTCCCAGGGTCACACAGTTAGGAAATATCTAAGACTTGGGTTTTCCTGACTCCAGACCCAGCATTATCTGCTGTGAAATGAGTTTTGTATTTTTGTCAATTCTTCAAATTCCTTATGTGTCAGACTTTTTCATTAATACTTGATACAAATATTTGTTTTCTGCTCTTTAATTTCTTTGTCTTTATTGATTATTCATGCAGAATATTATATAATTGGAACCATCTATTTTGTCTTTTATGATCTATATCTGGTTGTTTCTCCTTAGTCATCATAGATCTTGGTCTACTTTTTAAAAATATACATTATTTATATTCAGGTTTTTAATCCATTTTAATGGTATAGTATAGCCTCATGCTTTACAGAATTTTTTTAAAGTTCTCATAAAAAATGAAGGTTGATGGGGAGCCCTTAGTAACTACTTTGATTATTTATCCGGTTTATTCTGAAGCCGCCTACTTAGATCACTCTAATCATCTGTTTCATTTGCTTTACCCACATATTGAATAAAGGTATAGAAAATCATGCAAGCAAGTCTGCTACAATGTTAGAAGAATTCTACTGGGTTTTCACTGCTGCTGGATAATCCTATACCTTCCTTATCAACACACCATCTCAATTTCAGCTGTGACTCTTCTAAATTTTTTCATATCTCCTATTTCCCATGACTCCCCATGTTCTCCACCCTCTCACATGAGAATTTCACCTCATATTTTACTTTAAAAATTGAGGCCATTTGCCATTTTCTTCTTCTCCTTCATTTCATATAACTCATGTTATTCTGCCACCATTTCTTCCTTCACAGTGTCACCCTAAGAAGTGATCCTACTCTACCAAGGCAAACTATATAAGAGATCTTATTCTATCCTGTCTCTTCCCCCCACTTCATCTCCACTTTATCTTATCTACTTTTTTTTTATTCTAGTACTAATAAATCCTTTACTACTGCCTACAAACTCATTGATATTCCCCTTTGTGGCTGAATTCCTTATTATATCATCTATAAGCAATCTAAGGAGTTCTTCCATTTCCGCTTTTATTCTCATAAATTACCCTGTGATCTGTCTTCTGACACGCCAGTGAATTTCTAAATTGAATGGTCTTAATCTTCATTCTTGACCTACATCCTGCTTTTATCACCCATTTTTCTTTGATAATCTCTAGGTTTTTGTCTCAATTCTCCTTTTCATTCATGTGTCTTTTGATTCAGGGGTGGTCTCCATGGTTCTGTCTTGGGCCCCCTTTTCCCTTTATTCTATTTCACTTATTAATCTCATCAGTTCCCATAGATTTAATTGATACCTTTATGTTGATGATTCTTAAATCAACTTATCTAGCCCTAACCTCTTGACTAACCTTCAGCTTTGCATCTCCAACTATATTTCAGAAATCTTGAACTCAATATATCTTAAACTCAAATTGAAGTCACTGAATTCATAAATCCCTCAAAACTCCTTCCTTTCAAACTTCTCTGTTACTGTCAAGGGCACCACTATACTTGTGAGTTTTGCAGGCTTACAACCTGATACTTTACTATTACCACCCTCTTATTCCTCCCCCACATCCCCATCCAATCTATTGCCTGTTGATTTCAATTTTGCATCCTCTCTTGATACTTCCAGTGCTCTTATGTAGGTCCTTATCATCTCATGCTTGGACTATTGCAATAGCTTTTTTTCCCCTTTACAAGTGGTAATCTAATGTTTTATTTTCTGATCTTTTTTTTTCTAGGATCTATCTCATGTCTGATTTACAGTCACTTAGAATATTCTCAAAGCTTTATATGATTTATCTTTAATCTTCATAGGTCTTATTTTCTTCCATAGTGACATTCCATATAACATGCTAAAACAATATAATAGTTATACATAGAAATAACAGAAGCTGCTTCGTTCTGGTTATTTTCCTGAAACTAGTTCACCTAAAATCTTCATCCATAAGCCTAAATTTGCTCAAATACAATCTGAAGAATTAAAGCCCTCCAGTTCAAAGTGGTGTTGCCACGGCTTTGAAACTAACTTCAGGGTAAGGATACACTGAGAAGGGGCTTCCTTGGCTTAATTTAGTTCTTAGGTTTCACCTTTGAGTATCAGTACACAGACCTCCCTCCATTGCTGCCACCATTATCTTTTTTACCTAGATTCTTCCCACAGGTCTCTTTATAAAAAGAGATACAGATTTATAAATTTTCCCCCTATCTTGTATCTAGAGCAAATATATAATTTTCCTTGTTTCCAAGTTGTATTACTCTTCTTCAACTGTTCACTACTATCTCCTTTTACTGGGCATATAGAGGTCCAAACGAATGCATACCCCTTGGGTTTTCAAGCAAACCTGTAGTGGAATCTGGAATTCCAGCCCAGGGCAGCCTGTGCTGAAACAACCTGATCTGTGTGGGCCCAGGATGAGGCCAGGACTCCTAGCCAGGCCCTGTGGCGAGGACATGGATCTACTGAAATAGCTTGATGGGACTTCTGTTTCGAAATTCTCTCCACTTCAATCCATCCTCCATTCAGCTGTCAAAGTGATTTTCTGAAGCATAAGCTTACTATACTCAATAAAATCCAGTGGCTTCCTATTGCCACCAGAATCAAATATAAGCTCAACCCCCTTCACAACGTACTCACCTGCCTCTAACTTTCCAGTTTTTTTATAACTTATTGCTGCCCCCCTCTTATACCTCACATACTCTTGGATCCAGGGATACTAGCCTTGCTGTCTTAGCCCTAGGCATTTTCTCTGGCTGTCCCACATGCCTGGAACACTCTCCTTTTTCTGCCTACTGACTTCCCTGCATTCCTATGAGCCCCAGCTAATGCCTTCCCTCTATTAATTTATTTTCCATTTATCTTGTATGTACCTTGTTTGTACCTATTTTTTTGTCTCTTCCATTAGATTATATATTCCTCAAGGGACTGTCTTTTGCTTGTCTTTGAATTCCTAATGCTTAACACAGCATCTCACATATATATATATAGTAGGTGCTTAATAAATGCCTATTGACTGACCAGGATTATTTCACTGTTTTTGGTTCTTTTTAAAAACAGTATCAAATAATTTTGAGACATTGCTTTACAAAGAAGTCAGGTAATGCTGTCTTTTTTTAAATAGTATTCTCATTTCCCTTGAAAGTCTCTAGACTGTTTATTGTTAGTGAACTTTTTTTTTTCTTCTATGTTGGTATAGAGGACATGGGACATGTCTCACTTAACCTTAACTGCCTAGTCCTTATCACTCTTAGAATTAATACTAAGAAAGTAAGGGTTTAAAATTTTTTTTTTATTGGTTTAGTACAAAATTTTGGTGGAATTTTCTGAATACAAAAGAAAAGTAAGGCAGTCTACTTTCGAGGAGCTCATATTCTAATGGGTAAAATAATACATATGGAAAGTTTCAGCTGGAAGTCAGGGATAATTTTATCTCTTTGTCAGTGTTAATACCTTTACTTTTGTTCTTGTCTCATTGCTTAGCTGTTATTTTTGGAATTGTCAAATATTGGAGATAGGGACATTTATGCTTTTATCCTTTGGTGCTGGGAAAACTTGCAGTGTTTTTCTACTGCATATAATAATATGTCTTAGTTTTGGACATGTGAAAATCTTGTTTAATTTTTGTGAATGAGGAAAATAACCAAGATTTAGAGAGAAAAGAGGTTTATTGATAACAAATGTGGCATCATTTCTAATATATCAAATAATAATACCACTTTATATTTCTAGACCCACAACCTCTTTGACATATTTCTTATTTGGCAGTGTAGGTGGATAAAAGATACCTTTAATTTACAGATAAAGAAACTCAAGTGCAGAGGGATGATAAGCCATGGTAGAATCAGTATTTTTAAATCTGATTTTTTTAAAGCCCTTACCTTCTGTCTCAGAATCAATACTGTGTATTGGTTCCAAGGCAGAAGAGTGGTAAGGGCTAGGCAATGGGGATTAAGTGAATTGCCCAGGATCACACAGCCAGGAAGTGGCCAGATGTGAACCTAGAACTTCCCTTCTCTAGGCCTGGCTTTCAAACCACTAAGCTACCCAGTTGCCCCTTAAATCCAAAATTCTTTTCCACATACATTTTAAATTCCATATTTCATTTAGACTTAACAATTGTCAGAAATCTTGAATTTAGGTTCTTTTTTGAAAAATATGTCTTTGGGAAATGGATGACTTCTGCTAGTACCTTTCTCTTTTTATAAGTTATATTAGATTTTTTAAAATGAGACTTTTAATTTTATCTAGTCAGAACAAATATAGGCTATGCCTTTTAACATTCAGTATGCTTTTATGCCTCTGTTTAGAATTCTATATATGCTTTGAAAAGGTTTAATTTCTATACCTTACTATTTATTTGACTCTTGAGGACACTAGGCACTATCCAGCTCATTAAGTTCCTCATATGATGGGCACTAAAATGCAAGACTTCATTCTATAAAGTAGGAACTTATAGTTTCTATTTGTTTTTTTAATTCAAAGAAATTTTACTTTCCCAATTACATATAATAACAATTTTCAACATAAGATCCAAATTGTTTCTTTTCTTCCTCCCCTCAAAGATGGCAAACAATTTGATCTAGATTTTACATGTATTATCAAGCAAACATACTTCCATATTGGTCATTGTTGTAAGAGATACTCATATAAAACCAAAACCCTAAAATAAAGCCATAAATTAATGTGGAAGATAGTATCCTTTGATCTGCATATGACTCCAGCGATTCTTTGGAGTTGAATAACATTCTTTGTCATAAATTCTTCAGAATTGTCCCAGATCATTGTATTGCTGAGAGTAGCTAAGTCTTTCACAGTTGATCCATCGTAAAATAGAGCTGTTAGTATGTACAATATTCTCTTGGTTCTGCTTATTTTGCTATGTATCATTTTATGTAGACTTCCCATTTTTTCTGAAATATCTGGCTCGTTATTTTTTATAGTACAATAATATTTTTTAGCCATTCCCCAGTTGATGAGTATCCTCATAATTTCCAGTTCTTTGCTACCACAATATATACATATAACTATGTATATATTATATAATTCTATATAATTCTCTCCAACATTTATCACTTTCCTTTATTGTCATTTTGGCCAATCTGATAGGTGAGAGGTGGTACCTCAGGATTGCTTTAATTTGCATTTCTCTACTTGAGTGATTTAGAACATTTTTACATGATTATTACTTTATTTTACATGATTATCTATAGCTTTGATTTCTTCATCTAAAAACTGCTTGTTCATATCCTTTGACCATTTTTCAATTGGGGAATGGTATTCTTATAAATTTGACTTGGCTCTCTATTGAGAAATGAGACCTTTATCAGATAAATTTCTTATAAAAATCCCTCCCCATTTTTTTGTTTGTCTTCTAATCTTGGTTATGTTGATTTTGTTTTATAAAAAATTTTTAAATTTAATATAATCAAAATGATTCATTTCGCATCTTATAGTACTCTATCTTTTTGGTCATAAATTCTTCCCTTCTCAATATATCTGCCAGGTATACTAGTCTATGTACCCTTAATTTACTTATGGAATCACTCTTTATATCTAAATCATATACCTATTTTGACCTTATCCTGGTATACAGTGTGAGATATGGGTCTATACTGTTTCTGTCATATTTATCCTAAGAACTGGAGTCTACAGCTTCAATTTTCTGATGTTAGTGTATTTGCCAATAATGGCTCTTTCTAATTTTTCATCTAATATGAACTTGGAAACTAGATAAACAGCTTGTCTATAATGTACTCCCTTTCCACCTTATATCTTCTATCATACTTCAAAGCAGAGTTCACGTGCACCTCCTACAGGATGCTTCTCCTGATGCTTCCCAGTTGTTACCACTCTCTTTGAAATTAAAAAATTTTTTAAATGAACACCTATGTGGCATAGTGGATAGTGTGAAGGGTCTTGGGTCAGAAACTCATCTTCCTGAATTCAAATGTGACTCAGCAGACCCTGGGCATCACTTAATCATATTTTTCTTATTTTCCTCATTTGCAAAACAAGCTGGAGAAGGAAATGATAAACCATTCCAGGATCTCTGGCAAGAAAAACCCAAATAGGGTCACAAAGAGTCAGATATGATGGAAAAACAATAAACTTAAATATATGTTTTATTTATTTAACTGGGTTCATATAAATACATTCTTTCCCTCTCCCCCAACCCCAGTAGACTAAGCTTCCTGAGGGCAGGGACTTTTGTTTTTGTCTTTGTATCATCAGTGGCTAGAGCAGTACCTTGTAAAGCACACATTTAATGTTTCTTGAATTTAATTGTTAGGATTCTTTATAAGTGATTTGAGTCAAGTGCAATGTGTTTTTAGTACACAGATTGACATCTATTAAGGCTACTTAGTTCCTGATTCTTTGCTTTGTTCAGATATGTGAGCTTTTGGATAGCTAAGTTCCATATGGCTAAAGTGTTACTACATACATAGGATCATAAGAGCTTGGAAGAATGCTTGCAGGTCACCTAGGCCAACCCCCCTAATTTAGCCCAATGAATTTAAAAGAATTGCCCAAGGTCACACAGGAGTGACATGAAATTTGAACTCAGGCCTTCTGATTCCAGAGCCAGTGCCCTTTCTATTGTGTATATGCTACATCTATACATGTGTATATTCTTTTAAGTTGTGAAGGAAATAAATGAGTGTGCTGATATTTTAAGTTTGTTCAGTGGCTCAAAAGAAACTAAAGGAGATTTAGTTTTATTTCTCCTGATATATTTTTGAGAGAGTAAGTTGCAATGGATCTTTTATTGATTACATAAAGAAATACATTCATTTTGAATAACTATGGAATTGTGAAACATGTCAGTGACTTGAGCCTATTGAATTTTTCCTCATATACCCACCAGGAAGTATGGTAGTTTCCAACAAATTTAACTGTCTATAAAATTGTACTACTTTAGGTTTTTCAAAGTGAATTTGACATAAGTATATGCATATTAAGACATTTTCTTGGAAAAGAATCTACCCAGGTGAAAATGAAAGATTTCCCTTTTAAATTAGTAGTTACCTTAAATAAAGGCCACAGAAAATCAGTCTGCATCATAATATCCTTTTTTTTTTTTTTTTTTTGTATTTTAAACCCTTAACTTCTGTGCATTGACTGATAGGTGGAAGAGTGGTAAGGGTAGGCAATGGGGGTCAAGTGACTTGCCCAGGGTCACACAGCTGGGAAGTGTCTGAGGCCGGTCTCTAGGCCTGGTCTCAATCCACTGAGCTACCCAGCTGCCCCCCATAATATCCTTTTTAATATAGTTTTATATTTTTCCCTTAGTTGGGGAATCTTGAATGGTAAATCATCTAAGATTGCCTTAGGAACACTGAGAGTTAACTGATTGAAATGTAAGATCAGTTAATCAAAGGCATTTATTAAGCTGTTGCTAAGTGCCAGGCACCATTCTAAGTGCTTGAGATACAAAGAGTAGCCAAAACATTGCCCCTGCTGTCAAGGAGTATTGGATAAGAAAAAATATAAGTAACTATACATACAAAATATACATAATTTTATGGAACAAAATTTTAGGGAAGGTACTAGCCACAGGATACTTTGGGAAAAAGCCTTCTGCAGAAGGGGAGAGCTGAACTTGGAGTGGGACACAGAAAACCCAGAAATTTCAGGGGATAAATGAATTCCCCTAAACGAGTCTGGTCACCGACCATCGATAAATGGATAAAGATGGCATGTGTGTTCCACAGGTCTGAGATCTGCATATCTGCTGATAACTTCTTTGACCTCCAGCCCTTCCCACTCAGTCACCTGCCCTTGCCAGTCATAATGTCAACCTCAGGCCATAACCCCTCCCCAAAGTTACCCATCCTTGAGGTCACATGTTAACCCCAAGCCCTTCCCAAAGTCACTGAAGTCACCACCTCCAGCTTTCCCTCCCAAAGTCCCAATAAGTCATGTCTCCTGCCCCTTTGCTTGTCAAGTACTCAGCCCTCCCATAAAAGCAATAAAAGCCCTACCTCTGGGGAGACCTTTTAAACTTTATTGGGGTCCCTTTGTAATTCTGTAGGTGGGAAATCCTCAAGAATCAGGACGGCTCTCCCCATTACAAACTTGGAGGAAATAAAGATAAAAGGCCAAGACTACCTAATGTATGGTTTAATCAGTTAGTTAATTGTGCCTTTTTTTAGTTTCTTGTGCCTTAATACCAGATATTGTGGATAGGAAATCTACTATTTGGGATTATGAAACATAATTTTACAGTAATTTTTGTGACAAGATTGTTTTTTATAGAGAATTCAAGGCAACAAGTATTTATTAATCACCTAATAATGCAACTTTGCTACTTCATGGGAACAATAGTGCTCTATAATAGATGTCAACTAAATGAAACTATTATGTAAGAAGAGTAAAATGACTTAAAGTCATTTTTGTATTAAAAGGTCAAAGATTAAAAAATGAGTGTAGTGGCAGTCTCAACTATTTTACTGCTTCATTGATCTCTAAAAAACAAAAACAAAATTAACTATTGGGTTACAATATCTGAAAATTCATGAAAGCATAGACATTAATGGTGTTAAAGAAATGGATGATTTTGTACTGTTCCTATGTTTTGCTTTACCTTTATTTCTCATGTATTAAAGGAAGCTATTTTTAAGGATAGGCAATTTAAAAATTAATCACAATTCTTAGATTGGTTTCTGTGAGATATAGGAGATTTAAACAATATTAGTGGTGAAGTCACTTGCACAAATTTTAAAATGCATGGAAATAAGTAAAAACACTTTAAAAATTAGCAGAGATATTGCTTCCTAAGTAGTTGTAAAATTAGGATCACATTTGATTTTAGAAATTTGTATTAGTAAAGACTTTTCTTAAGTATTTTGATTTGTTGGAAAAATTGCTTTTGTTTCTACCATGTTGCAACAACTTCTCAGTACTATGTGACTGAATAAGATTGGCATCTTGTGACACGGCTATAGAAAATAGGCCTGGGATTAGTTGAAGTGGTTATTGAATGTCATTGTCACTGCATCAGAAAAGTTTTTCCCTCAAGGTTGAATGTTTCAATCCAGATAGCCTTCTACTTTGAAAGATTAATTATTAGTGTTATAAATAATAGAAAACTAAAAACTAGTCTTTCATGGGAGGATTCACTAAGTGCGTCTTAATAGCTTTCTAGACACAATTCATCTGTGATGACTTGTTTGTTAAATTTAAAAATTATTCCCATGAAGTAGAGGAACTTAAATCCTGATATTACCATAGCCATCTGGCCTTTTAAAGATTAATGTCATGTTATTTTGGAGTTTACTTAGTCATGTTTTATGACAATTCAAAACTCCGAAACTTTAATTTGGGTTTAATACATAACAAGGTTTTCTGGAGCTGGCACAGGATTCAAATCCTGCCTCTACTATTCCTTTATGGACAAACTACTTAAGTACTAAAGTTTTCTCATCTGTAAAATGCAAATGATACCTTTAATACCCATTTTATCTCTCAGGATCATTATGAAGCTTAAACAAAAACATCGAAAGCAATTTGCAAATTTTAAAAGCACAACATAAATGCTATTATCTTAAAACTTTCTCTTTGGGTGTAATGTTTCTAAAATTGACCATCTGAGTTTGTTACGCTTTTTTCCCCCCTTGACATTCTGTTAAATTTATAAATTTGTGAAGTATGGTTGATCAAATTATTGTTAAAAATTTCTTTCATTTAATAAATACTATTAAAACACATGACATCATATATAATATGTTATTTCAGGGATTCAAAGATTTAAGTTAAAAGATTTATTTAGTTGGAATAATAATAATAGTTGCTGATATTTAATTTATATAATGTGCAATATCATTGTATTGTCACAGCATTCCTGAGAGGTGTTATTGCTGAAATGTGTTATACAGGATGTGATACTAGAGAAGGAAACCAAGTGCACGATTAAGCACAAATGTTTGTTGTATAAGGTTAGAGTTCAAAGGAAGTGATCAGTGGAGTCAGAGAAAGTCCTGCTTTGCATCTTTAAGGAAATGATGGCTTTGAAAAGGCAGGTGGCAGAAAGATATTGTAGGTCAAGGGAACATCACAGAGTTTGTAGGGGCATGACTATGAGTAAGTGTGCAGGGGTAGTAAGGTGATAAGCTTGCTCACAAACATAACTATGTGTGCATGTAATGAGATAAGGATGGACAGGTGCATGGGGGAAGGGAGGGCAATTGATGAAGCTTGACTGAGTTTAGTGTTGATTCAATAGGAAATTAGGAACTAATTTTACCAAGCAGGGGAAGATATGATGAAAGTAGTATTTTTTGAACTTCAAATCTGGTGCAGGATGGAGAGAAGTAGTGATAGATTCAAATAAGGATATGTGACTCATCAGTTGTAATCAGTTGAGGACAGGACTAGAATGTTGGTTATAAAAATGAAAGGAAAAGTCAAATACAGATACTATGGTAAAAAAAAGGTGAAATTCTAAAATTTTGAGCCTGGTGGATATTATTCTTGTACTTTTCTTATTTATCTTATTTGTTTTAAACCCTTCTTCTATCTTAGAATCAATACTGTGTATTGGATCTAAGGCAGAAGAGCAGAAAGGGCTAGGCAATGGGGGTTAAGTGACTTGCCCAGGGTCAAACAGCTGGGAAGTGTCTGAGGCCAGGTTTGAATCTAGGACCTCCCATCTCTAGGCCTGGCTCTCAATCCACTGAGATTCTCATTGAGAGGTTCTCAATCCACTGAGCTGCCCCCTCTTATTTATCTCAGACCAAATCATGTTATAGTGAATTCCAAGGAACTGCACAGAATTATGTGTACTCTACAATACAAGAATGCCGTCAATATCTATTTACTTAAAAAAATAGGTCACTTCCTGGGTTCCTTAAAAAGCTATTGTGAAAAAGTTTTTGATTATAAAAGATTTGATATACTTTCTTTTTGACTCAGTCACTCTTCTAATTATACCTGGCATATAATCTGGGATTCTGGCATTCCAGACAAGCTTTTAAAGGCAAGGTCAGGTTTTTCTTTTTTGATGAAAACTTTTCAGCATTATTTGACTTCATATTGCCCTTTTTTGCTGTATAACCTTTGCACATTCAGATCCCCTACAAAGGCAGTATAATCTATTCCTGCTGAAAATCCTTATCTTTGACAGATCAGCTTATATGTCACCTCTTCCATAAAAGCCTTCTCCCAAGTCCCATAGTAGTACTTGCTTAATAAATATTTGTTTTATGATTGATCGAATGAATAAACCGACTTGCTCCCAGATTTGTAGTATGCATACATTTTATATATCATATATACGTACAATAAATATTCAAAACCATGAATCACAAACTTCAAATTACATTTCCTGTAGTTTTCAAAGCAATGCTCAATTACTGGTCCTCTACACTGATTTCATTTGGCCATTCCTTTCACAGTTCCTCCTATTTATAAAAAAAAAAAATATTTCACAAAAGAAATATTTTCAAGTAAGCTATGACTTATAAGCATTTTTTTCGCTTAATACTTATATGATGATACTAAATATGTACTAGTTATCTTGCCCTATGAAAATAAGCTTCCCTTCGATTTATACTTTTTTATAATAGGACAGTCTGTTCTCATTTAAAAAGTGAGGTTTCTTTGTATCTAATTTTATTTTTTCCCCAATTACATGTACATTGTCTGCAGTTATTTTAAATGGAATTTATCTTTCTATCTCTTGCAACTGGGTTTTGATGGTAGTATATAGAAATGCTGATGATTAATATGAATTTTTTTTGTATGCTAAAAATTTGCTGAAATTGTTAATTGTTTCCACTAGATTTTTAGTTGATTCTATATGTATATATAGAATCATATATATAGGGATATATATGATAAGTGTATATACTTAACCCTTACTTTCTGTCTTTGTTCTAAGACCAAAAAGTGTCAAGGGCTAGGCATGTGGGATTAAGTGGCTTGCCCAGGGTCACACAGCTAGGAATTGTCTAAGTTCAAATTTGAACCCAGGTCTTTTTGACTCCAAACTTAGCACTTTATCTTCTGTGCTATCTAGTTGCCCCTAAGTGCTATATTTTGTTTTTGTTTTATTTTTATTTTTTAAAACCCTTACCTTCTGTCTTGGAGTCAATACTGTGTATTGGCTCCAAGGCAGAATAGTGGTAAGGGTAGGCAATGGGGGTTAAGTGACTTGCCCAGGGTCACACAGCCAGAAAGTGTCTGAGGCCAGATTTGAACCTAGGACCTCCCGTCTCTAGACCTGGTTCTCAATCCACTGAGTTACTCAGCTGCCTCTGTTTTTTTTTTTTTTTTGGTTTTTAAATCGGAATGTGTATTGAATTTTGTTATAGGCTTTTTCTGTATCTGTTGATATAATTATATGATTTTTGTTGTTTTTGTTATTTATATGACCAATTATGCTTATAGTTTTCCTTATATTAAGCCTTTGATTCCTGGTGTAAATCCCACATGGTCAGAATATATGATCTTTATGCTATATTGTTATAATCTTCTTGCTAGCATTTTATTTAAAACATTTCCTTCAGTATTTAGTAAGGAAATTGGCCTATAGTTTTCTTCCTGTTTTTGCTTTTAGTTTAGGCTTCAACATGATTTTTGTTTCATTAAAGGAATTTGGTAGGATTCCTTCTTTAAATATTTTTTCAAATTATTTATATTGTATTGGCTTTAGTTCTTAAATGTTTGGGAGAATTCACTTGTGAATCACTCTAGTCCTAGACGTTTTTTCTTAGGGAGCTAATTTATCACTTGTTCAATTTATTTTTTCTAAAATAGACATTTAAGTATTTTATTTCATCTTCCTTTAATCTAGGCAGTTTATATTTTTGTAAATATTCATCCATTTAACATAGGTTTTTAGTTCTACTGGCATATATTTGGGCAAAATAATTTTTGCTACTAAAATCAAAATAACCAATGATTTATCAATGATTTCTCCCTTAAAACTAGTTTCATTTAGTTCAATGATTTTTTACTTTCATTTTTATTAATCTCTCCTTTGATTTTCAAAATTTCCATTTTAGTGTTTAATTGGTGATTTAAAATTCATTCATTTTTTAGTTTTTTTAGTTCCAAGCCCAGTTCATTGATGTGCATGCTTTCTTCTTTTATTGAAATATGTGTTTAAAAATATAAATTCTCCCCTAGGTACTTCCCTGGCTGCATCTCACATTTTGGCATGTTGTCTCATTGACATTTTTCTCTTTAATGAAAGTATTGATTGTTCCTGCAAGTTTTTCTTTGATCATTCATCCTCACACATAGAAATATAAAGTTTAACTTATTGTGTCCCTTATGATTTCTCTTTTGTATTTATATTTTTATGTTTCTCTTGAATTTCGTATTTGAAAACCAAATTTTCTATTACTTTTGTCTTTTATCAGAAATGCTTAAAAGTATTCTATTTTATTAAATCCATTTTCTCACCACCAAGGATCATACTCAGTTTTGCTGGGTATTTATTCTTGGTTGTAATCTCAGCTCTTTTGCTTCCTGGAATATCATATTCCAAGACTTCTGCTCCTTTAATTTAGTAGCTTCTAAATATTGTGTTATCCTGGTTGTGGTTCCACAATATTTTAATAGTTGTTTTTTTTTTTCTGATTAATTAAAGTATTTTCTCTTTGACTTGAGAATCCTGGAATTTGGCTATCATGTTTGTGAGCATTTTGGATAGAGATTCAAATGGAATTCTTTCAACTTCTATTTTACTTTTTGATTCTAGGATTTGGGGGCAGTTTTCTTTGATAATTTCTTGAAATATTAGGTTTAAGTTCTTTTTTGATCATGGCTTTTAGGTAATCCAATAATTATCTCTCCTCAATTTATTTTCCAGGTTAGTTGTTTTTCAATGGTAAATTTAACATTTTCTTCTGCTTTTTCATTCTTTTGATTTGACTTTATTGTTTCTTGATGTCATTAGCTTCCACTTGCTCACTTCCAATTTTTAGGCAATTATTTTTCTCACTGAGCTTTTGTTCTCTCTTTACATTTACTTAATTGTGTGTATATTTTTAAGAAATTATTTTCATCAGTGAAGTTTTGTACCTCTTTTCCAATTTGCTCCATTCTGTTATTTAAAATACTATTTTCAGTATTTTTTTGCTTCTTTTATCCAACTGCTAATTTTCTTTTCATAATTTTCTTCTTATTCTCATTTTTTTACCTATTTTTTCCTCTACCACTCTTACTTGATTTTGAAAAATATTTTTTGGTTTTTCAAAGACATCTTCTTGGGCTTGTTGCCAATTTACACTTTCATGGCTTTGTTTATAATTGTTTTGATATCATTTTTTTCTGATTTTGTATCTTGATCTTTCTTGTCTTCATAATAACTTTTAAGAGTCTCTTCTTCCCATTCCCCCATTTCTTTTTTCTCTTTTTTATTATAATAAAGTTTAATTTTTTTCCAGATTAAATGTCAATGTAATTTTTCAATATTTTTTGATATTTTGCATTCCATGTTTTCTTCTCCCCATCCCATCCCTCCCCTACCATAGATTGTACACATATTATTATATAATATGTATTTTCACCTTCATCATATTGTGAAAGAAGACACATATTGCTCTCAGTAGAGAAAAAATCATGGAGGAAGTAAAGTATGGTATATTTCAATTTGCATTCAGACTCTGTCTTTTCATTCTATGGCAGTAGATATCTTTTTTATTTTTTGTCATGCATTTTCTGAAGTTTTCCTGGATCCTTGCCTTGTTGATGATATTAAGTCATTCACAGTTGATTATCGTTTGTATTGTGTACAATGTTCTCCTACTCCCTTCACTTTGTATCACTTCATGTATGTCTTTCCAGTTTTTTTTAGATAATTTTGTTTGTCATTTCTTATGGCATGACAGTGTTTAATTATAATCATATACCACATCTTGTTCAGTCATTCCCCAATTGGTGGACATCCCTTCAGTTTCTAGTTCTTTGCTACCACAAAACAACAATAACAACAACAAACAAAAAACCAACTGTTAATTGTACAGGTAGGTTCTTTTCCCCTATTTTTAATCTCTTTGGGATACACAGTAGTAGTATTGCTGGGTCAAGGGGTATGCAAAATTTGATGGCCCTTTGGGCATGGTTCCAGATGCCCTTCAGAATGGTCGTATCAGTTCTTAGCTTCACTAGCATTGTATAATTGTGTATTAATATTTATATTTATATTTATATTTATCGCGTTGTATAATTAAAGTTTTGTACCCCTGGACTTCATTTTCCAGATTCCTACTTTTGTCCTCATGTTGAGTCCTTACATTTTGTAGATAAAAGTTTCAGTAACTCTGCCCTCTCTCTTCTCTCACTTTCAAGGTCAGGGAAACTGCTCTTTACTGAAGGCTATCACTTTCCACTACTTCAAGTGATTATTAATAAATCTTATAAAATATAATACTTATAGTATTGGATATTAATTTTTATTCTTACAGTATTAATGTTCCATTCTATTTCTTGATTTCAAACTTTATGTTAAAGTTGGGCTCTGTTCCAAGCATGGATTGGGGAGTTTTATGGTTGTCCAGTTTCATGCCTTTTTTCACTGCTATTTTCAAGACTAGTTGTTGATGTTTCCAAGGTGATGTGATTTGTGGAAAAGTCAGTGTTTTTCTGGTCTACACTCTAGTCCTTATCCAGATGTGGTCTTGTTCCCTTAGGACTGTAATCAGTATTGCTCCTTGGGTCCCTATTCCCTTAGGACCAGAAATGATATTGCTCCTTATGTAAGAATTAAAATTTAGTTATTATAGTTATATCTTTAAAATATGTGGCCGCCAGGAATCAACAATTCAGGTTGATTCCGTAATTAAATCAGACCCAAGTCAGCATCGGGTTGAGGAGTTTATTTACAATCAGGAAGGTAAGTAGGGATAAAGAGAAGAGGGAGGTTAGAAGTCTAAATAAATGAAGCTGTAAGCCGCAAGGCCCAACAGCCGGATAGGCAGAGTTTAGAATTGGCCAACTAGGCCAAGGAAGCCAGCCTAACTTACCCACGTGACAATACAGAGTGTAATCTGTCTGTGGTCTCAGGAGATGCTTCTTCTTCCAGTTCCAGACGGCAACTGCCCCCACAGGAAGTTCACTCACTTACTTAAAGAGATCCTGTCTTTCATCACTTCCTGTGGTCCACCTCTAATTCAAATGGACAAATGGCAGTTTCTACATTGATTTGGACTGCCCAAAGGGCAGTCCCTTATTCTTGATTTGTTACTTATTGTCACGTGTGGGTAACTCGTCTCCCCTCCCCACTAAGGGAGGTGGGAGTGACATCATTAGCACGCCTGTGTTGAGTAGATTGACTATTAATGGGATCTGGCTAATTCTATTTACACACTTAGGAGCTTCTGCTGCTTCTTTTTTTTTTTTTTAACCCTTACCTTCCGTCTTGGAGTCAATACTGTGTTTTGGCTCCAAGGCAGATGAGTGGTAAGGGTAGGCAATGGGGGTCAAGTGACTTGCCTAGAGTCACATAGCTGGGAAGTGTCTGAGGCCAGATTTGAACCTAGGACCTCCCGTCTCTAGGCCTGGTTCTCAATCCACTGAGCCACCCAGCTGCCCCTGTTCTGCTTCTTCTTGATATTTGTATTGGCACTGTATTCTTCTCTGCTCTTGAACATGATCCAGAAGTGGGTATAGGTTATGGAGTTGCCAAACAGGATCCCTTGTAATCTCTTTGTGACCAGTTGTAAGATCCCTTTACCATCTCCATCTTGGAAGCTCCTGAAGTTGCTGGTATTTCTCTCATAACTTAGCCCTATCACTGATGTTTCCTAGCACCTGCTTTGACTCTAAGTCAGAGTCTATGCCACAAATGCCACACTCACTGACTTCTTAAGTTGTCTTGGGGAATTTTGTTGGCTCTGCCACTCTACCAATGCATTAATAAATAAAATTGAGTTGCTTTTGTGAAAAAAAATCCAAAAATAGATAAATCATTGGTAATATGTTTTAAAAAAGAGAGAAGAAAAGCAAATCAGTATCAAAAATGAAAAGAGTGATTGTACCACTAATTAAAATGAAATGAAAGCAATTATTAGGAGTTATTTTGCACTATTATATGACAACAAATTTAGTAATTTAAATGAAATGGATTAATAGTTACAAAAATATAAATGGCCTATACTAACAGGAGGAAATAGAATATTTAAACAAACCTATTCTGGAAAAAGAAATTGAACAAGCTATAAAATAACTTCCTAAGAAAAAAGCATCAGGACTCGATGGATTTATAAGTAAATTTTACCAAACACTTGAATATCATCTAATTCCAATAGTAAATAAATTATAGAGAACAATTAGTAAAGAAAGAGTCCTATGAAACTCCTTTTAGAAACAAATAATGTGTTAATGCTTAAAACAGGAAGAGCAAAACAGAGAAAGAAAATTATAGGCCAATTTCATTAATGAGTATCGATGCAAAAATTCTAAATAAAATATTGGCTAGGAGACTCCCAACAATATATAACAAAGATTATACATTATAAACAGAATTTATACAAAATATGCAGGAATTGTTTAATAAAAAGAAAATTAGTAACAATTGATTAAATCAACATAAATCATATGCTTATATCAATAGATGCAGAAAAAGCTTTTGACAAAATACAACATTCATTCTTATTAAAAACACTTGAAAGCCTGGGTATAAATATTTTTTTCCTTAGATTAATAAAAAGTAAAACCATTAGCAACCATTATCTGTGATGAGGATAAGTTAGAAACCTCTTATAAGCTCAAGTGTAAAACAGGAATGCCCAATATCACCAATATTATTTAATATTGTACTAGAAGTGGTAGCACTAGCAATAAGTGGAGAAGAAATTGAAGGTATCAGAATGGACAGATATAATAAAACTATCTTTTTTTGTAGATAATGTGATGATATGTATAGAAAATCCTCGAGATTAAAATATTAATTGAAACTATCAGTAATTTTAGCAAAATAGCAGGATAAAAAACACACAAATTATCTACATTTCTATATATCACTAATAATGTCCTATAAGAGAAGTCATTTAAGTTAACCAAAGATAGACTAACATACATAGGACTATATCTTCCAGAAACAATTTCAGAAGCTATATGAACATAAACATGAAACATTTTCATACAAATAGCCAAATATGAATATTTGGAGAAATATTAATTGTGCCTGGGTGGGCAAAACCTATGTAATTAGGATGACAGTCCTATTTAATTCCATCTTAATTAAATTACCAAAAAATATTTTATTGAACTAGAAAAAATAATAATGATAATAATTCAGAAAAACAAGAGGTCAAGAATATCAAAAGAAATAATGAAAAAACTGTTAACGAAGAAAGTCTAGCAGTACCAGATTTTGAACTGGGGTGATTAGCGCAGAATGTCACTAGAGACTTTCCAAGTGGGAAAATCCTTTCCAACAGCAGCTACATTCATCAGAGAAAAAGAATACTCAAAGATAGAGGCTGAATGTGTTAGGGTCCTTTTTGGGTGAGCCCAAGGAAACAAGACAGACGATGCAAAGTGCACAGGGAGCAGGGCTTTATTAAGCTACACACGTTCACACGTGGGGGAAGAGTCCGAAAGAGTGGTCTCCCTCCCCCTCCCCCCCCCCCCCCCCCCGCAGTA
>NC_058131.1:445777302-445793567 GCF_016433145.1 Gracilinanus agilis | reverse complement strand
AGTAAATTCCCAACACTCTTTATATAGTTCACAGCAAACTTAGAGCAAAAGGTGTTTATCACGCAAAGGGCATGGTCTATGGTCTATCGGCTTGCGCAGGGGCCCATTGGGTGGGTTGTATACAAGGTCTTATCTAGGATGCACACTTCAGCTTGCAAGGGGGCTTATCTAACATACACACAGCCTGTAGGTTTGGGCAAGAGTCAGTTTGGCCATCCACTACATTCCACACTTTTTTTTTTTTTCCGGTCTAGGGGTCAGGGGGAATCGCCTGGTGCTGGCGCTGAAGAACTAGTACCTGTATGGTATTTAGGCGGTTCTTCATAAACCTAACTAGGGCGTTTAGGATGCAGGGTCCAAAGGTCAGAAGGAGGATTATAATAGCTAAGGGTCCTAGCAAAGACGCAATCAAACTGGTTAGCCAGGGGGAGGTTGCACACAGGTTGGCAACCCAGGGGTTATAGCTGTCATGGTCTTTCTTCCTTTTTTCGAGATCCCTTCGGAGCTGGTCTAGGGTGTCCCTAATGATACCGGAATGGTTGGCATAAAAGCAACATTCTTCTCCTAGGGCTGCACAGAGTCCCCCCTCTTTAAGGAAGAGCAAGTCTAAGCCTCTTCTATTCTGCATAACTACTTCAGCTAGGGAGTTGTGGGATTTCTCTAAGTACCTCAGAGTGTTTTGGAGTTTCGCAAGGTCCTCATTCACGGCCGCCTTAAGGTGTCTCAGGCCCTGCGTTTGAGTGGTGAGGGCGATTATTCCAGTCCCCACCCCTGCCGCCCCCAGAAGGGCGGCAATGGTTAATTCAATGGTTCCAGGCTCCCTCTTTTCCCTAAGGATCCGAGGTCTTTCCCACAAGGCCATGAAGGCCGGATGTGACCGCACGGTAACTCGCGGGGTGACAGCTACTAAGTGGCAAATCTCCCTGGGCCCTGCCGAGGATATGCAAGGTTGCAGCCCTGTCACTGAGCACAAGAACCGGGTCCCATTGGGAGAGGTCACATACTTAGTACCTGTAGTGCCATTGAAGGTAGTGATGCTATTGCAGTTCGGGGCTTGTTTCGCCCATGTCTCAACCTCAGCAGTGGAGATTGCAGATGAATTCCGGAGGATACAAGTACCCTTCCCTCCCACTAAGGGAACAGTCAGGCGCGTACCTGTCTCAGTCCAATTGCAAGGCAATTGTTGGGCATTGTAGGTGGTAGGGAGGGTGCCATTGATAGCAAAAGCTTCAAGGTAAGGGGGCGATGCCACGAGGCACAGCCAGCAGCTGGTGGTCAGATTAGGGGCGGAGAAGTTGAGTGTTGCAAAGGCCGCCTCTAGTAGGCGTAAGTGTTCAGGTGTAGGAATGCTTGGTCTGGGGCTGCAGGTCCGGGGACTGTAGCTGTCTTAGCTATGGCGGTTGCAGTGGGGGTTGGGACACTAGCTGGATTGTTGACAGTCGGAGCAAGAGTTGTCGTCGGAGCAAGAGTAGTGGTGGTCTTAGGCTTGGGGGACGGCTGGGGTTTCGGGGGCTTCAGGGCTTGGTTGGGCCCCAGGAATATTGCAGGGGCGGTCACTATAGGTAACTTTTGGATGTGAAAGAAATCTCCTTCATCCGCTCCTGACATATACTGCCTAATTCCCCACCGGACAGCCATCCAACATCTTCGGGCCGTAGTACTGTGAGGTTGAGGTTCTGGCCATCACTATGTCTTTTCATTTGCAAATATCGGTCGGGTTCTTGTGTCCGCCAGTTAGTGGCCAGGGTTTCACAACCCCAGGAGGAGCAATAGTACTGGCCAGGTGAGTTACAGTAAGGCTTCCCGGGGTTCGAAGCCGGGCAGGCATAGTATTGTCGGGTCCTAGGGTCATAGTCAGTCCCTGTTCGAGTATAGCAGTCTGCACTGGCGCGTTGGGCCGTGTCACAACGGCAGGGGGAGGTATCGGCCAAGTCACAGGGATACACGATAAAGGAGGGAGACCCTGCGGTGCTTGTCTCTTTCACCGGTCATGTAGACTGTCCGCTGGTTAATATCCATTTCCGTGGCTGGTGCGGGCTGCCGGCAATTGGTGTGGATAAACTTCGCGGAATCCGGGCCAGTGAAGGGGCATTGGTTGGGGAAAGGGCTTTGGCTGAGGTAGAAACCTCAGGGGTCAAGGTGGTGTTGGCGGCAGTCGTGGAGGTTAGGATGGCACCATCACTGGTGCTGGTTACTGGTTCTGTGGCATGGTCGGCTGGAGTGGGTGTCCTCGATGTGCTCAGGGTCGTCGTGGGTGGGGGACAAGTTGAAGAGCCACGGATGAGTACAAGAGTGTCACCTCTCTCACACCACAAAAAGGGGGTCCCAGCGCACAGATCACTGTTCAGTACCACCATTGCCAAAAGGATGGGGGAAAGGGGCTGGGAGGGGTTAGCCATTAGGATTTGCTCAGTGTCAGCTTCAAAGGGTTATTCAGATGGGCCTTAACCTCCCACCCTGGGTTTGGAGCTGTGGCTGGCCTGACGTGAGAATGATGGATCCAGGGGCCAATACCGTCCACCTTTACTGCGGATGGAGTGGTCAGCAGGACAACGTGTGGCCCTTTCCACCTGGGTTGCAAGGTTTCCTTCCGTTGTCTCTTAGCCCAGACCCAGTCACCTGGCTTAAATTGGTGAGGCTCGTGGGGTGGTGGTTGGAACCGGACTTGAAGACGTGGCCACAATTCGGCATGCACCTGGGAAAGAGAAAGAACAAAATCTCGCAGATGGGGGGGGGTGTTTTTTTGGTGGAGGGAAAGGATGATAGAATAGGGGGTAAGGAGCCATAAAGGATCTCATAGGGGGTAAGGGATAGCTGGCCCGGGGTATTTCGGGCTTTAAAAAGAGCGAGGGGAAGGAGGGTCACCCAGTCCTTGCCAATCTCCAGGGTGAGTTTAGTAAGAAACTCTTTTAGGGTCCCATTCATCCTCTCTACCTGCCCTGAACTCTGAGGTCTATATTCGCAATGGTGCTTCCAAGTTACCCCTAGGCCCTTTACCAGCAGCCGGACAGTGTGGCTAATGAAGGCTGGTCCATTATCCGACCCCAAGGAGGTGGGGAGGCCATAGCGAGGGATGGTCTTCTAGGAGATGTTTGGCTACTACCTGTGCTGTTTCAGCCTTGGTAGGAAAGGCTTCTGGCCATCGTGTGAATGTGTCTACCATAAGCAGAAGGTTATTATTATTTTTATTTATCCTGGGACTCCATTCAAGGAGCATAGGGCCACAACCAGTAGGCAATGGGACACACAGTCGCTCAGGGTCACCCAGCTGGGAAGTGTCTGAGCCCGGACTTGAACCTAGGACCTTTTCCTCTCTAGGCCTGGCTCTCAATCCACTGAGCTAGCCCAGCTACCCCTACTTTAGGTTGCAGTTTCTTTAGCAGTGTAGTTTTTACAGGGTGGGGTTGCTAGCCCCACGCCCAACCCTCCCTTCAAAACTCCAAGATAAGCAGAAGGTACCGGAACCCAAATTTACCTGGCTTTACCTCAGTGAAGTCGAGTTCCCAGTGTTCACAGGGTCTTATTCCCCTTAACCGGGCCCCCAGAGCGGGGGTGGGGTTGGCTGGCCGCACTGCTTGGCAGGTAGTGCATTTGCGGGTGAGTTCCTCAAGAAAGGAGGTCATGCCCCAGAATCGAATCCTCCCCTTCCTTAGAATCTCCTGAAGTTTGTCAGCACCGAGGTGGGTAAGATGGTGGAGGTGAGTAGCCAGCAGATAGCCTGCCACATGGGGCAGGAGTATGTTGCCCCGGCGGTCTTAGGAAACCGACTCGTAGCTGGCTAAGGGCTCACCTTCCTGTTTAGTGACCCATATTCGGTCTTTTTCCGAGTATTGGGGTGGCTCTGAGGGGCCGGGAGCAGGAGACCTTGGGGAGGGGATGCAAGGGTAAGCACCTGTGGGCCAGATCTCCGTATGGAGGCATGAGTTGCTGCTTCCCGAGCCGCTTCATCCGCCCACCTATTCCCCAGTGCTGGGTGGGAATTGCCCTTCTGATGGCCTGGTGTGTGGATGACGGCCACCAGGTGGGGTTCCCAGACTGCATCCAGGAGCCCCTGAATATGTTCTAGGTGGGCAACTGGCTTCCCTGTGGAGGTTATGTATCCTCGCTCACGGTACATGGGAGCATGAACATGCAGGGAGGCAAATGCATAGTGGCTGTCTGTGTAGATATTCACTCCCTTCCCTTTCGCCACCCTAAGGGCTGCTTCCAGAACAATCAATTCAGCCTGCTGGGCTGAGGTTCCTTCAGGAAGTTGGGCTGCCCAAACAATGGAACCTGACTGGTCAACTACTGCCGCCCCTGCTGCTCTGGCCCCCGAGGGGGTGATGAAACTGCTACCATCAGTGAAGTAGATGAGGCCGGGGTTTGGGACTGGGGTGTCCTTGAGGTCAGGTCTTGCTGAGGTAGCTTCCACTAAAATGTCCTGACAAGAGTGGGATGCTGTTGGGTCCCCTATAGGGAGCAGGGTGGCAGGATTGAGGGCTGAGATCACCTTAAAAGTGAGTCGCGGTTCATTGAGGAGCAGGGACTGATAGTGTGTCAGCCTAGAGTGTGAGAGCCATCTGACTGGTGGTTGCCGAAGGACACTCTCAATGGCATGAGAGGTGGCAATGGTCAGTGCTTGGCCATGGGTGAGCTTGTCTGCGTCCTTGACTAAGAGAGTTACAGAGGCAATAATGCAGAGGCATGCTGGCCACCCCGCTGCCACAGGGTCCATCCTTTTGGACAAATATGCCACTAGCCTGTCCCAGGGTCCCAACTTTTGGGTGAGGACTCCCTTTGCTACTCCATGTTTTTCATCCACGAAGAGCAAAAATGCCTTTTCGGGATCGGGCAGGGCCAAGGCCGGGGCTCTCAGCAAGGAGGTGCGCAGTTCCTGAAAGGCCAAGTCCATGTCTGTTGTCCATGACCAAGCCTTGGACTCCCTAGCCCCTAAATAGAGGGGCTTCGCGATTTCAGTGAAATTAGGGATCCACAACCGACAGTAACCCACCGTCCCGAGAAACTCTCAGACCTGCCTAGGTGATGATGGGGTAGGAATTGTCAAGACGGTCTGGGTCATGGCCCCAGTGAGCCATCAAGAACCGTCTTTCAAGCGATAGCCTAAAAATATTACTTCCGTGCGGGCAATGCACGCTTTCTTCGTGCTGACACGATACCCCGATTCCTGAAGGCAGGTCAGAAGTGCTCGAGTAGCATCTTTACAGGAATCTTCGGAGGGGGAGGCGATGAGGAGGTCATCGACGTACTGCAGGAGGGTCACTTCAGGACGTGCAGTGTGGAACTCCTCCAGATCCCGAGCCAGAGTATCGCTGAAGAGGCTTGGGCTGAGTTTCAGTCCCTGGGGGAGTGTAGTCCAGGTTAGGGAGACAGTTGGGGACCCAGGGGTGTGCCACTCAAAGGCAAAGATGGGTTGGCTAATGGGTGCAAGCGGGAGGGTAAAGAAAGCGTCCTTCAAGTCCAAAGTGGTGTACCATATAAGGGAAGGATGGAGATTGCTAAGCAGTGTGTAAGGATTGGGGACTGTGGGATGGATGTCCTCGATCCTTTTGTTCACCTCCCTCAGGTCTTGGACCAGCTGATAGTCATTCCACCCAGGTTTCTTTACCAGCAAGAGAGGAGTGTTCCAAGGTGATTTGCATGGAACCAGGATTCTGGCCTTCAGAAGGCGGTCGATATGGGGTTGAATCCCTCTCCTGGCCGCTAGGGGCATTGGGTATTGCCTGACCCGGATGGGCGTGGTCCCGGACTTGAGGGGGATCATGACCTGGGCTTGGCGGATTGCCAAGCCAACCCCCGAAAGCTCTGCCCACACCCCCGGGTGAGCCGCCACCCAAGGTTTAACATGGGATGGAATGTCCACAGGAATGGGGTCAGAGAACAATCAGTGCTCATCCTGAAGGCTCACTGTGAGCACGGTGAGAGGAATCCCTTTGGCATCAGTCAAGGCCACTGAGTCTTGGTGAAACTGTATGCAAGCGCCTAATTTATGCAAAAGATCTCTACCCAGGAGAGGGGCAGGGCTATCAGGAATGACTAGGAAGGAGTGGGAGACCGCATGGGTCCCCAGATTCACAGTTCGTTTAGTGGTCCAGGGGTATTTGCGAGAACCCGCCACTCCCTGGACCACGGAAAATTTGGAGGAAGTCTTGCCCAGGGGATGTTGGAGGACTGAGTGTTCTGCCCCCGTGTCCACCAGCAGGGGAATGGGAGTCCCCTCAATGCAAGCTGTTACCCAGGCCTCAGGGAGGGGGCCTGAGACCCGTCCCCCTCAATCCCTTTCAGCAAAGGTTAGGGTCTGTCGTCCTGGGTGGCTAGCCAGCGGGGGTGGGGGAGGAAATCTCCTCCTGGGTCCGCAAGAGGGCACCCTGTGGAGGCAATCCCTCTGCCAATGGCCCGGGTGCCCGCAGTCAAAACAAGTGCCTTTGGGTTGGGGATCTGGCTCTGATTGCCCCGGCTGCCGACGGAGGGCTGCAGCTAGAATACGAGTGTTCTCTTGTTACAAAGGGCTTGGAGTTTCCCTTTGTGGACCTCCAGCCCTAGGTCCACTGCGCGGGACTTAAAATCCCCAAAGTGTTGGAGAACCAGGTCAATAGGGTAGCTAGGAGAGTTACCCATTTCTCTTGTGGTAGGGTGGCCAAGAAGATAGAGAGAAGAATGACAGAGGAAAGAAGGATCAAGAAGAAGAGACCGCGTGGTGTCAAAAAAAATCTGTGGGGAGCAACCTCCAGTTGAGCCTTCCGAAGGGAACGGGGAGCCCCAAAAGGCCAGGGCCAGCCAGGCCAGAGGTCCCTCATCCACCCAGGACTGAGTAAGGCATCCCTCAGTCAGTCCTCGGTGTCTAATCTCACACTCAAGAGGACTCGAACCTCTTTCTACTCTGGCGGTTTCACCGCTTTTCCGCCCGCAGGACTCGAATCTGCGCACCACAGGCTTGAACCTGTAGTCTCACGAGGCTTCCACCTGCAGAAAAACTCCTGCGCACTCCCGGCCGCAGGTGGGGCTAACTCAAAGGACTTGAATCTCTTTATCCCCAAGACCCTTCGGCCAGGGAGCAAAGGAAGCAACTCGCGACTCACGGGACTCAAACCCGTGACACAGCTAAATTTGGCCGGAACCGAACCTGAGCAGGAAGGGGGGAAGGGAAGGAGGGGACGGAGAGGAGGGGTAGGGAAAAGGTATAGGCACTCGCTTCCCCGATTTCTCAACTGTTCTCCTTTTGGAGGAACAGAACCGTGATAATTTCCGGTCCGGACTCAGAAACAGGTCAAGGAGAACAGCCAGTGTCAATCAACCCCTCTTGGGTTAGGTATTCACCTCTTGCTGGAGATGGACCAAGGTGCTTAGGCATAGGCGGCCGTATAATCCCGGCCAGGCAGACGCCCTGCTACCCATATGCACAGCGTGGGCTGTTTTTCCTTGCCATCAAGGCACCCAGTCACTCAGCAGACACACATCCAATCACACAGGTAATCCTCACCTCCAGATACTGGTTCCGGGATTCCAGCCAATCGAGTTCCCAGGCTCACTCAGGGTGGCTTCCACTCTCCGTCTGCCATTCCTAGGGCGTATTCCCAAGAGGACGAGCCCCCATATGTTAGGGTCCTTTTTGGGTGAGCCCAAGGAAACAAGACAGATGATGCAAAGTGCACAGAGAGCAGGGCTTTATTAAGCTACACACGTTCACACATGGGGGAAGAGACCGAAAGAGTGGTCTCCCCCCCCTCGAGTAAATTCCCAACACTCTTTATATAGTTCACAGCAAACTTAGAGCAAAAGGTGTTTATCACGCAAAGGGCATGGTCTATGGTCTATCGGCTTGCGCAGGGGCCCCTTGGATGGGTTGTATACAAGGTCTTATCTAGAGTACACACTTCAGCTTGCAAGGGGTCTTATCTAACATACACACACAGCCTATAGGTTTGGGCAAGGGTCAGTTTGGCCATCCACTACAAATGGAATCGATCTTCCAGACTTAAAGAGGAAGAGATAAAAAGGCAGTCATCAAGGTTTAATAATCTCGGGGGCAGCTGGATAGCTCAGTGGATTGAGAGTCAAGCCTGGAGATGGGAGGTCCTCGGGTCAAATCTGGCCTCAGACACTTCCCAACTGTGTGACCCTGGGCAAGTCACTTGACCCCCATTGCCCACTCTTACCACTCTACCACCTATGAGCCAATACACAGAAGTTAAGGGTTTAAAAAAAAAGGGGAAAAAAAGAAAAAAAGGTTTAATAATCTTTAAAGACAAAGAAATTTTCTACGAAATGGTTACTCTCTGGAACTTTACATTAAAAACTAAAAAAATTAGGCCGCAAGGGGTGGCCTTTTCTTTTCAGAAAAGCAGAATCCATAAGGATTCCCACAAAACAAAAAGACTTAACAGAATTATTAAGGACAAGCTTAAGATTACCTTTAAATCAGAATAGAGTACTTAAATTACAATGGCTGTCCATCTGCCCCTTTTTTTCTTACCTTTTCTTACCTCTCACCAGTGGCTCCAAGAAAAGATTGCCTTTGAATCAGTTATATTCCAAACATCTCTCTTTTGGCCTAAGGCAGAAGCCAGCTTTGAAGAGAAGCTTGGACTGTTCAATTAAAACACTCAGGGTCTTTATTAATTACAAAGTATTTCCCCAAATATTTCTTGTCCATTTGCAATAACAAATCAGGTCTGCAGTTTACCAAACTCTAACTCCAGAACACCCTCATGTTAATCAGAAAAGTCCTTATGTTCTCTAGACAGAATAAGTAATAGCCCAACAAAAAATGTGGAATTATATCATTCAAAATAGTTAATATCTAGAATAAAAATGTATTTCATTATTGTGGAATGTTGTGTGCAGATGCAAAGCATGGAATCCCTGCAAAGGTACAGGGATAGCCTCACCCAGAATTCCAGGGGAACCCCCTGGAGAACTTTGGGTGAGGGGCAGTTGAGAAGGGTTGGAGACAGTTAATTTGGTGGGAGTGGATGTAAGCAGACACTCTGCTTGCTACTCCTGACTTGGGGGTTCTCCTGAGGTGGTAATTGTAGCATAAGCCAGTGGTTTCTACTCATAGGGTTAGCCTGTTTGTTATTACTATTCTTCATTAATATAATTATATAATTACTTAGTGATTAGAGAGTAAGATATTTATCAATAGCAAGAGAGCCAGTTTCAGTTAAGTGCTTCATCCCCTCTTGTGGGGTGGGGGAAGGGCAGCATCTACTTAGCAGTTCAGGGTTTCCTCTCTTTATCCTAATACCCTCATTTACCCTTTCTAGTTTTCCTTGTTATTACTTAATATAACCTTTATCTTCAAATCTGGGCCTGATAATTATTTGGGAAAGATACTCACAACTCAGTCTGAACATCTAGTTTGAATCCTGTTGGCTGTCAGTTTAAGATCTTCTCTGTCCTCAACTGTTAGATAGCTAGCTTACTCTCTAATCACTAAGTAATTATATAATTATATTAATGAAGAATAGTAATAACAAACAGGCTAACCCTATGAGTAGAAACCACTGGCTTATGCTACAATGGCCACCTCAGGAGAACCCCCAAGTCAGGAATAGCAAGCAGAGTGTCTGCTCACATCCACTCCCACCAAATTAACTGTCTCCAACCCTTCTCAACTGCCCCTCACCCAAAGTTCTCCAGGGGGTTCCCCTGGAATTCTGGGTGAGGCTATCCCTGTACCTTTGCAGGGATTCCATGCTTTGCATCTGCACACAACAGAAAGAGCTTGATATTAATCTGGTTCTGGTTTGGGAGGTACTCTCTTTCAAAGAATGAACAGAATCTGATGAATATCTTTAAAAATAGAGAAATTTATTGAGTTGAATTGCTGGGAGGCAGGCGCAGATAGGAACTGCCTCTCAGGGGACAGTTCCAGGTCAAATTCTGCCTCCTTGAAGAGAAGGGTTCCAGGATTTTTATACCTTAAGGAACAGGGTCTATTTGACTTAGAAAGAAAGGTAGGGAGGGGGACAAGCAAGGGTTATAAACAAGGGACATTTGGTGAAATAGTGAGATGCTTTGGAGTTTGAGGCAGAAGCACAGATATCCTGATCATAAAGGTGGGTGAGTTGCCTATCTTGAGGAACCTAGTGATGTTTGAAGTGCAAACAGAAGGTATATCTCTGTGCTAAGACCCCTATCATTAAACTAGTGTAAATGCATCCAAAACAAGGGGCTTTTGTTTATTCAGTCATCTCTTTGGTTGAATTATAGCAGGCTTTCTTCAGCCAGCACAGCATGCATGCAAGATTGGGAAATTCCTCATAGCATCTTTGACCTAGGATTTCTCTAGAGTCTTGGGGTGTCCAGGGGACCCTGTGCCCCAATGTCATCATTACTAGTATCATTAAAAAATTAACTGCTATCAATATACAATATTTTCCATAGTCACCATATCAAAAATTGTAAGGAAACTACTAAAACATTAAAGTTATGAGTCCTGGACTTTCCTTTGAATCCTGCTGGAGATTCTGACAGCCAGATCACAAGTTCCTGTATTTTCAGCTTTTGGAGGAAATAACACAGTTAGTACAACTTCAGACATTATTGGCTAACATTTAAACTGTAAGCATTTAAGGTTATTATAGAGAAATCTTCATTTAAAAAATACATTAGAAATACAATATAGACAGAATCCAGAACAAATCCAGAACTTAAGTTCTCAAGCTTCTATAAGAAACTTTTTCACAAAAAATTTACAATCATTGTAAAAAATCCTTAAGTTGTAGCATTTCATGTCACGAGGAACTTTCCTTCATTTTAACTGGTCCAAAACTTTGATTAAATAAGTTGAGGTTTAATAACCTAAGCTCTAACACTCCAGCTTTATTTCTATTAAAAACTTCAGCCAACTATCAAAACAGATTCTTTTGTACTGCTATTTCATCTTTAATCTGGACCATTCCATCCCTTCTTCTATACACAAAACCAAACAAACTGAATTGGACTCCATTTTTGGCCAAAAGAAATGCTTAGGGTCAGAGTTAGGCAACTTTTATCAATTATCTCAACACCTCCAGTCTAAATACCTTCAGGCCTGGTCCATAATATGAGGACATTCCCATCAGCAATCCCCTCCACAGGATTTGCTGGAGTAGACACATTTCTGTGACTGCCCATGTTCAACTAACTTCTGATTAAAGACTCTTCCCAAATCCATGAATTCATTGTCAAGAGTTTGTTTACCCAACCAATCTGATAAGTTAAGTCTGGACTGGCATTCAGTGGGTTCTTGTGAGCACCACACATCTTGAGTCACTGGCTTAGGCAGCAACAACTTCATATCTCACTGAGGCCTCCAAATAAATTAACTTTGAAAAACACAAAACCACCAAAGTAGTTAGAAAGAACAAATCTTTAATCAGGATAAGAAAGATAATACTCTATCTGCCACTACAGAGTCAAGCACAAGATACTACACAGGAACATGGTCTGGGGCTCTGGGAACACTGTCTCCAGGAAAACGTACCTCAAAAGGGTATTTTCCAATGAACTGAAGAATTTGGGATCCCATATACCAGTGATGGTGAACCTTTTAGAGACAGAGTGTCAGGCCCCGCCCCACCCTGGCCAAGTGCCTTAGACCCTGTCTTAGCCCATTGGGGTGTCATCAGGCACAGTAGAGAGGAGGAGGGGAGCAGCTCTGCCCTCTGCCTTTCTAGTAACAAACTTGGTGGTGGTGGGGGAGGCCGCCCACATGCCCAAAGAGAGTGTTCTACGTGCCATAGGTTTGCTATATACACTGGGGAATGAAGGGACAGAAAACACACTGATTTGGTTACAAGGAGCCTTGGGAAATAGGCTGTATTCCTAGGCTGGGGTACCAGGGAGTGGCCTAAGAGGAGGCTAAGAAGACAAAAGAAAGGGTACCTGAGGTTCAAGTATTTGTATCCCTCCTATTATGGGTGCTTAATGGTCTATCATTCAGTTTAAGACAAAGGTCAGTCAGGAAGTTCCCTGAAGGCAAGTTCCCTAGGGACAAAGGTAGATTTGGGGTTTCCATAAAACAGAGTCAATTATGTACACACACACACACACACACACACACACACACATACACATTCCTATATTCATGCCATTGGCTCCCCCCCTCCCCCCGCCCCCCGCCTCTTTTTTTAAAGCAGACTTTTAGTTCAGTTTTCAAGCAAAGTTCAACCAGAAAATTCAGAGGTGCTTAATGGGCTTGGGAAATGTTGAATTCAAATTACATAGACATTTCTTTCATTCTAATTACGGTAAAATTGTGTACCCAATTTAGATTTGTGACAGTAGAGGGGGCCCTTGTCTTAAGAATGTTAGCAGCAGCATTCACTAGAAAAAAACTAGAATCATGCTACCCAGATACAAATATATTAACAGATATTTTGTTAACAGCAGTAAGAATTAATCTACTTACAAATTTCCTCAGTTCCAAATGAGATTTGGTAATTATAGTATTGTTTTTACTCATGCACTGTCTATTTTGCCTTTGTCTTGACTGTGAACATTATCTTTAGTCTTAGGAATAGGGACTGTATTTGAGGCCAGAGATTGGCAGGGGAAAATGAAGTTAAGAGTATTTAAGAATGGGGTTACCAGAAATTCCATTTTTTATTATAATTATGATAATTTAAATGAAGTAATATTTAATGACTGAGTGCATGGCATTAGACTGAAAACCTTCACTTGGGAGTCAAAGCTGATCTCATTAAATGGAATAGTTCAGTCTATACTTTAGATTTTCTTCAAATTAAATTCAAGAATGCCCTATCAATAACAACTGTCCAACAATGAAATAGACACCATTATGAGATACTGTGTTCCCTATCATATCCATGGGCATATTAAGCAGAGAAGTAGATTATTATGGAAAGATTCCTTCATGAATAATAAGCTAACTAGGCAGTATAGTGTTGTGGATTTGGAGGCAGGGAGATCTGAGACAAGTCATTTAACTCCTCTGAATCCTGGTTTCTACAACTGTAAAATAGGAAAATAATAGCACTTATTTTATTGAATTATTGTGATGATCAAATGAGAGAATGTATGTAAAGTTCTGTGCAAACCTTAAAAATATCTTATAAATGACAGCTGCTATTATCTCTTATAACAGTGGAATGTCAGTTTGTGGCACTCCTCAAAAGGGACTTAGAGGCATAGCTAGGTGACTCAGTGGATAGAGAACCAGGCCTGAATTCAAATTTGACTTCATACATTTTTTACCTTTGCCACCCTGGGCAAGTCACTTAACCCTAATTGCCTACCTCTCTTCTGTTCATACTTAGCATTGATTTTAAGACAAAAGGTAAGGGTTTAAAAAAAAAAAGGAGAGGAGAGGGGCTTGGACCCAGAGCAAAGGAAGAAGGAGGCAATGTTGCCTATAGGCTCTTTTTCTATTATTCCCTAAACCACTGATGGTGAGCCTATGGCACGGGTGCCAAAGATGGCACGCAGAACACTCTCTATGGGCATGTGGCCACTCTCCCTACCTCCCCTGCCAGAATTTGTTACTAGAAAGGCAGAGGGACTTGGGTGGAGTTGCTCCCCTTGTCCTCTCCATTGTGCCTGATGACATTTTTCACATCATCTGTCTTCTTCCCAGCAGCCAAATGGGAGCACTTCCTCCCTCCTGTAATATGTAGAAATGAGATATTATATAGATATATATTTAAGGTGTGGTCACCAGGAATCAATGAGATCTAGATTGATTCCATAAAACCGACCCAAGCCAGGATCAGTTTTATGATAGTTTATTTACAATTAGGAAGGTTGAAGGTAAGAAGAGAGAAAGAGAAAAACTCTGGTCCGGACCAGCGAGGTCTGGACCGAGTGAGAATTAAAAGATTAATTAAATTAGGCTACTAGCCACAAGGCCTTAGAAATTAGAGAGGCAAGAAACCTACTTGAAGTAGAGAGTCTAGAAAACACCAAGGTAGGCCCAAGGAAGTCAGCCTAACTTGCCCACGTGACAATTCAGAGGGGAAGCTGCCTGAGGTCTCAGCCAAGATCCTTTAGCACTGTAAAAGTGAAATTTGGGAGATGTCATCCAAAAGTATATATATTTTCTATGGACACATGGAAATTGTCAAAGTACATTTCCTGTGGTCCAACGGGTTTCCGTTTCCGGTTCTTTGGGCGTGGGGACGCCTATGTCTCCACGCAGAGAAGAGTTTAAATCTCCTGGGTTAGGGGGGAGTGGCCTCTTGGCCAGCAGACTCAGGAAGAGAGGTAACAATAATGGCTGGGGTGGCAGTTTTAAATTCTTATAAGCACGTGGTCTAATAACTTTATCTAATGAGCATGGCTTTAATTAAAATACTAATATATATATTTATACCAGCATTTTATACCAGCATTTTTTATCCTAATAATTATGGCAACCAGAAGTTTGGAAATCGAATTTTCAATTTTCCAGATAGCCTTTCAGAAAAGATAGCCATGCCTGCCTTTTGGCCGTCTGGCTCAGCTCTTTTGAGCACTTTTTTAAAAAAGGAAAGTGACTTTCCTTGCCATGCTTTTGCTAAAAGCAAGAGCATGTTTTTGCCTCCGGAGGGACTCAGCCAGCCAGTCCAGCCCAAACCACCTAGGGGGGGAGGTCAGGCTAGCCGATTCGGGCTTTTGGCTTTAAACTAAAATGCCAGAGCCCAGCCAGTGTGTCTCTGCCGTTGATCTCCATTCCTGCCGTGCTACAAGCCTGCCAGCATTCCAGTCCCTGTGATCTCCGCACCATTTTTCTTGCTGCTGATGCTGCTAGTGCTGACCTTCCACTACAACCCCGAGCCCCAACAGAGAGGCCCGCCTGGTTGCTGCCTTTGCCGAGATCTCGTTCTCCAGAGACTGCTTCATTTCTGCTGCTAAAGACTTTGGTAGTATATTCCACTTTCTCCCTATTTCTAGCCTTCCACGTGTTTCTCTAAAGACCTAATTTAGCCACCCACACAAGCTCTCCACGTGGGTATTTTCTACAAAACTGACTTTAAGTTTTTCAGAGACTTCTGGTTAAGATGGCAGCAGAGGAAGGAACAGCTGCTCGATCTCTTCTGACCGAAGCATACAGAACTCCTCAAGGGGAAATAAAAACAAGTCCAGAAGAACAAAGAAACCCCACAACAGGGCGCAGCATTGAAGGTACGCAGAATCGGGGCATTTCCACGCTATAAAGGGGTGAAACAGCTCTCACTAAAACTCGAGAGGAAGAAGCCCCTCCCCCACCCCCCACACCGCACACCTCGGCACAACGCCAACGCACAAATGTGAAAAACAGGACTGGGGCAACCAGATAATCACTGGCAGCCCCGGGGCTTATACCTGTGTGCAGCAAGACAAGGGACTCCAGGTGGCTGGGGGCACACATGGACTTTCCCCAGCGTCCACATGGGTGAAGGCACCGCCTCAGGCCAGGACAAAGGCCTCTAAAACACGACCTCTCCCAAGCGCAGAAGGCATCGCCTCAGGTGCGAATAAAGATCTCCAGCCTACGGACTTTCACTACCTTCTGCAGGGGTGAAGGCAGTGCCCTAAGAGCATCTGCGCAGACAAAGGCAGTGCCCTAGGCTTGAATAACTATCTCCAGCCCAGGCTTGGATCTCCAGTGAGGACACCGTGTGGACCAGAGCGTGGCAGTGGAAGCAGCCCCAAAGACTGCTAAAGGAACCTTGGGCAGAGGGGCAGACCGGGAACTACCAGGAGGCCTGACCCCGAGGACAAGGAGACAGGAGCCCCCAGGAGCTTGCAAGGCCCAGGCAGATCCTGAGTGCAAAGACAAAGCTGAAAAGGGGCGGGGCTAACAATGGCCAGCAATAAGGAAGTCCAGAAGAAAAAGACTATCAAGAGAAACTCTGGAACACTGGACAACTTCTACACAGAGAAAATCCAGACAACAGAGGAGGGAAAACAAAAATCCAAACCTCCCCCCAAAAATGAAAGCTGGTCACAAGCTATGGAAGAGTTTAAAAATGAAATGCTGAGGAAAATGGAAGAAATATGGCAAGAAAATAACAGTTTAAAAGGCAGAATTTCGCAATTGGAAAGTGAGACAAGTCAACTGAAGACCAAAAATGACCAGATTGAAAAGGAAAACCAAAAAATTATAGCCGAAAACCAAAACATTAAAGCCGAAAACCAAAACATTAAAGCCGAAAACCAAAACATTAAAGCCGAAAACCAGTCCTTAAAGGCTAGAATCGAACATTTAGAAACCAATGATCTCTCAAGACAACAAGAACAAATAAAACAAAGTCAAAAGACTGATAAAATAGAAGGAAACATGAAATATCTCAATGAGA
>NC_058131.1:445699596-445762366 GCF_016433145.1 Gracilinanus agilis | reverse complement strand
TTCCCCCCCCCTCCTTCTTCTTCCCTTAACTTCCATGCATTGGCTCCTTGGTGAAAGAGTGGTAAGTGGTAAGTGGGCAATGGGGGTCAAGTGACTTGCCCAGGGTCACACAGCTGGGAAGTGTCTGAGGCTGCAAATAGGAATCTTCTAAGGAAAGGATCCTTTCTCTCCTGGGGAAGACTAAATTATAATCTGAGCCAAGCATGTAACAGAACTATTACAGGCCTACAGATATGTGAAAAAGGTACAAGATGAATGATTTGATGGAGAGACAATACCTATGGTCTCTGAGAGAAACAAAATAAAATAAAATAAAACGCCTTAGGATAAAGATGGTAGTATGTATATGATATAGAAGAGCCCAGATCTCCGTGGGGCTTAGAGATGTACCATGCTAAAAAGTAATAAGAATCACCTGTCTACTCTATTCAGTCCTGGGATCCACATAAGGACCCTTAGAATCTTGTGGAGACCCTGAGACAGAGGAAGTCAGGGTAAGGTAAGAAATAAAGATTTTTATAACCGAGGTTAATTTATCCCACAAAACTAAGTATAACCTTCCAGGGAGGGAAATGATTTAATAGAATAAAGGTTTTCCAAGCTTTCCTAATGAAAAGGCCGGAACTGAATAGTCACTTTGAAATAGAAATGCTGGCATTTTTTAATTTAAAGGAGAAGTGCTCAAATTTTAATAGGGGAATAAGAACCTTAATGTCCATCCTGTTTGCTGGCCTCAGCCAGGCCACCAAGAGACCAATGGCTGCAATGGCTATGGTGATGGAGGTGGCAGCGGGGAAGGATGGACTGTGCAGCTTTGAAGGGCTACCAGAGAAGCTGGAAAGCATGGTGCTGTGGCTCCAGCAGTATGGCTCAGGCATCGTGATCATGGCCAAGTACGTGAAGACACAACGCCTCTTGGCCAGGACATACATGTTGCTGCAGAGATTCCTGTTGGAGCTGGGAGTCAGTCTGGTCCCGTAGTCACAGATCTGGAGGAATTGCAGCACTATCATCTCATCAGTGTTTCTGTATAAGCCAAGGTACTGAAATGGGGTCAAGAAAGATTATCTCCCTCCTGATTACCTAGATAAATATAAAAGAGGATCTCATGGATTTGAATTTTGTCCCTAATAAAGTCAGCGGTCATTGATTTACATATATTCTCTTATGTTTTAAGTTAGGTTTAATACTTTAAAATGTCTCTTGGTTCAAAGACAAATTGAAAAGGTTCTTATTTGCTTGACATTTTTGTTCGTTTGTTTTGAATTTGAGAAGTATGAACATTTCCTTGTACAAAGAAGTGAGGAAAACCAGGTTGGTTTATGACACTGTGAAACTTGATTATATATATATATATATACATATATATATATATATTTGTTGTTGTTGTTGTTGTTGTTGTTGTTGTGGGAGAACTCGAGAGAAAATGTGAGCTGGGAGGGCACTGTCTGTCAGGAATGACAGACTCCAATAATTAACTTAAAAATAGAAAGATTTATTAAGTTGAATGTAAGTTGAATGACTGGAAGACAGGTACAAGAGTAGACACTGCCTCTCAGAGGATATGGATTATTATAGCCTTCTGAAAAATGGGGTTATATGACCAAGGATGGGGTGATGGGGTAATGTTACTATATAACCAGGGGTGATGTTTGTGTCTTGAAGAAACTAAGGGTAGTTCAGGGGATGATTAGATGTTTTAGATACATTCTGATGCTTATCAGAATAGAACTGGGAGGTTCTGTGATCTGTGTTCATCCAAAATCTAGGGGAGAGTCCAAGAGGAATGTTTCTCTTAGGAATCTTTCCTTATTGTGGATTTCTGATGCCCAGAGTCACCTTTTCCTCAGCAGGAGTTCAAGGAAAAAAGGAATTTCCTGCATTCTAGTGTCCTGGAATATTTTTAGTGTGTCCAGGGGAAACCCCGAATCTTATGCTATCTCTCCCCTCTCTCCAGAGGCCCAGGCTGAAGAGGTGGCAAGGGTTGCAATGGCTTCTTGGTGGCTCCCATGAAGGCTTTTACCCTAGAAACAACTAGAGAGGTAATTGTGTTACAGATACAGGGTCCACATATCAAGATGCCTGTGACTATCAATATTGGAGTCAGTAGCCCCAACAAATATATATTTGTGGGTGAACACTCAGAAGGGAGGTTGAAGACTGAGGGAGAATGGCTGATGAGGGAAAAGGAGAGGGGAAACAATAAAGAAAGAAATACTCAAAGACAAAAGAATTGCAGCAAACATGTAGTCCTTACAGGGAGTAGGCTCTAGCCCAGGGGTCAGCAACGTATGGCTCTCGAGCCATATCTGGCTCTTTTGAGGGCCAGATATGGTTCTTTCTGCAGGAGCCATAAAGTCAATTTTTTTTTTCAGGTGCTGTTACAGGAGCACGCACTGTGAGCACTGTATGGCTCTCACGAAATTACATTTTAAAAAGTGTGGCGTTTATGGCTCTCATGGCCCAAAAAGTTGCCGACCCCTGATATAGGTGGAACTGAGCTCTGATGGAATAGAGTTCTGGTGGAGAAGAACTTTCTCTTGTTTGGGCATATTCATTTTTATTGGGGTTACAAAAAGGAAGGGGGGAAGGGACAAAGGTGGTCTGACAAGTTAGGTAATCATCACAAGATACACATTGCAGGATCCTAAAACAATAGATATAGCTAATGCCCCAAGGAGTATAAAATGGCTTAAGGCATATGAGTTTGTCTGATAGTTTATTGTTGTTGGTACTGAGATATCTGGTCAGTCTTCAGGACTAGGTCACAAATTAGACAAGGTTAAGTACTGAACCAAGGGCATAGAATTTATCCTGGTAAAAATGAGCACATAGCTCACAAGCATGTTTTTTGAGTACCCCTAAAATATAATCAAGGTTTATACTTGCCTGGACTGCTACATATCTCCCTTTAATTTTTATTAAAAAAAAATGATGATGATTAGAATGAGTAATCTAAGAGAAAACTTAAAAAATCAAAAAAATCAAAAAGGAAAAAGGAAAAAAGGAAAATTTCAAAAAGGGTTAAATTAATTATTGTGTATAGAAATAATAAAAGAAAATAAAAATGTAAAATATAAAATGAAATCTTGTGATTAAAATATTCTAAGTTAAAAGAATAATAATAAAAAATATTTTTTTAAGTCTGGAAAATATGTTAACATGATCAGTAGGCCCGAATTAATCTGAAATATATGTTCCACAAGCCTGTGGGACATTTGTAACAGTATAGCATTTTACCCATTGGCAGTCAAGGCTGTAGGAAGTTGTCAGGCCTTTAAAGTGAAAGAAGGGTTTGAGGTAAAAGGAAAGTCTTATTCCTTTAGTCCAGTGATGGGCAAACTTTTTAAAGAGGGGACCAAAGGAAAGGAAATGCTCATGTGTCAGTCTGTTTCTAAGGCAACTCTTTCAAAGTTTCATTGTATTGTATTCTACTCATTATATTAATCAGATTAGGAATAATGTCCTGGGGCAGGATAAAACATTTCAGGGGGCCCGCATCTGGCCTATGGACCATAGTTTGCCCATCACTGCCTTAGTCTGTTTAGGGATATTGGAGCCAAGATGCCAGTCACATAGAGATTTTTTGGAACTTTGGTACAAGGTTGTCCTGTGTTTGAAGGTGTCAAAACATCTCACCCTTTTACCTCCAACCAAGACCTTAGCAACTGATATCCATCCATCTCATATGGATTTCAGGTCTCTTTAGATCTTAGGCTTTCTGGCGAAGTGTAAGGGCTCTATTGTGACTCCTACTTCTGAAATCAGACATGATAATTTGTACCAGTTCCATGATGTTTAACAAATGCTTGCATGTTCCTACAGTCTCAAACGTTTGGGTAAGCATATAGGACCAATATATGTAATGAATTTAACCTACAAAATCAAAATCTTTTTTTTTTAAACCCTTACCTTCCATCTTGGAATCAATACTATAGTTCCAAGGCAGAAGAGTGGTAAGGGCTAGGCAATGGGGGTCGAGTGACTTGCCCAGGGTCACACAGCTAGGAAGTGCTTGAGGTCAGATTTGAACCTAGGACCTCCTGTTTCTAGGCCTGGCTCTCAAACCACTGAGCTACTCAGCTGCCCCCTAAAATAAAATTCTTAATACTGATTTCAGTGTACTTCAGTACTAAAAAATATAGAGAAAAAATAAAATTAAAAAAGGAAAGAAAAGAAAAAGATAAAAAATCAAATGTCCTATTGTAAATAAAAACAAAATTAATGATAAAAATTTTAAACTTATGGCTCACATTCCATGTGGCAATATTTTAGCCAAGAAGAGGTTTCTCCCTCAAAGATTGAGATGATGATTCACAGTGTGGGTGTACAAGATTTTTTTTTACCATATAACAGTTTTCAAAAAACATTAGTACAACAATTAATGCAAATTTAAAAAAGAACCAATTTTCCCAAAATTATAACATTTTATATGTTTGTAGAACCATTATATCCCCTTTTCAATTAAAATATAGAATTTTTTGATTAAATGCAATTTCAAGCCAAATAGGTTTGTATACAAGCCTAATTCTAGTAAAGACATGCTTTTTTGCAGACTGTGAATAAAGCGATTAAGACAATTATCATATATACATTTTGTTTTGTTTTGTTTTGTTTTTTTAAATTTTAAACCCTTAACTTCTGTGTATTGACTTATAGGTGGAAGATTGGTAAGGGTAGGCAATTGGGGTCAAGTAACTTGCCCAGGGTCACACAGCTGGGAAGTGTCTGAGGCCAGATTTGAACCTAGGACCTCCCCTCTCTAGGTCTGGCTCTCAATCCACTGAGCTACCCAGCTGCCCCCTCATATATACATTTTGGACAATAGAAACTATTTCTTTTGCAAGTGAACAGTATCCAATATACTATTATGACATTTCCAATTATAAAATTTGTTTTCAGATCAAATTTGAGCAACAAGGAACAATTCCAACAAAATAATTGCAAATAACATTTTGTACAGTACAATTTAAAATTTTAAGGTACATGAAAAGAGTCAATTTCATTACAAATATGCATTGACATTTAGAAAATGATTGTACGTAAATTAATGATAGTCTTTTGGCAGGTGGACTGTCTTTTAGTAAAAAGTTAATCTGTGTGGATAGTTCATTAAAGCTGTTCTTAAGTCAGTGGCTGTACCTTATTTGTTCTGCTGTTTTTCTGGGATCTGGTTGCTGTAATGTCCTGTGGTTGGTGTGGTGCTGGACAGACATCTACTTTCTCTGCTCTCTGGGTTGGCCTTCTCTGGGAATGCTTGATGACTTTGGTTTTCTTCCTTATATTTTCAATATCCATGAAAATAGAAGTAGAATCTCAACCCCAACTGAAAGACTCACTGGGTTTATTAAATCTATTTCTCTTGGAAATAATTTGCTAGAAAGTGTTTGATAGTATCTTTTTTGTTTTTGAATTTGGGCTTTTAAATTTCTTTTAGCCCTTTTTCTAATTGCTTGTTTTTTTGAATTTTCTAGGATACCAGTCTCATGATAGATGTTCCATAATTTGTCCAATTGTGCCCATCTCTTGCTGGTATCATCATTGTTATTCCAATTTTTCAACTATTTTGGAATGGTCAAATGTGCAAGATTGTTTAAATTGCATGTTTCTCCATTTTGAGCTTTAGCCCATACAGCATGAGAGTAATTATCTCCTATCATAAATCTATTTTTCATTTTTCCAAAAGGAGCATATTGTAATTCATCCATTTGCCACAATTGTGCAGGTCTTAAAACCTTGTGGTTAGCTCCAGAATATGGAACACAAAATTTATATCGCCAATTAATTTCACTTTCTTGTATAGAAAATTGAGGTTCAATACATCTGGCACTCTGATGTAGCAGTGAGTCACTGACCACTAGGCAATTTACCTCTGAAATTTCCTCAGACAGAGGTCTAGGGAGATTGGTGTGAGAACAAATGTATGCTATAAAATTTTTATTCTGTCTTTGCAAGATAGTATTCATTGTGGTGTGAAACAACAGAAGAAGTTCTACATCTTGCATTAGTTTAATTTTTTGCAGCCTTTAAAGAAACAACCAGATAAACAACATACCATGACTCACATATGATATTACAGGTCTGTGTTATGACTTTAAGCATGTGTCTAACTGCAGTCAATTTTGCTTTCTGCAAAAAACTATACTGTCTGCATTAACATGACACGATTGTCTAACATTGTTTCTGCTTTCTCCTGATTTGATGCAGCAGTGAAAGTATTCACAGCATCAGCAATAATGTGCAATGATGTTATTTTTGAAAAAATAATCAGAGCTACATTCATAATTTGCAAGATTTTGCTACTAGGAATATTTACAAAGTACCTTTGCCAATATGGACACATACTGTACAAGTAACATTTGAACTTGTATTTGTGCCATTGGGGTGTGAATAGTATTAGGATCAGAACCAATTAATTGCTGAAATCTGTTTCTAATCTGAATATCTACTAACAACAACAATTTTACATAACTAGGAAGTGGTTAATCTGCTAGTTAAAATGATAAACAATATATATCATAAACCAACAACAAGCATCATCTGCAATGGGGATAAATTGGAAGCATTCCCAATAAGATCAGGAGTGAAACAAGGATGCCCGTTATCACCTCTATTATTTAACATTGTACTAGAAATGCTAGCAGTAGCAATTAGAGAAGAAAAAGAAATTGAAGGTATTAAAATAGGCAATGAGGAGACCAAGCTACACTCTTTGCAGATAATATGATGGTCTACTTAAAAAATCCTAGAGAATCAACTAAAAAGGTAGTGGAAATAATCTACAACTTTAGCAAAGTTGCAGGATACAAAATAAATGCACATCAGCATTTCTATATATTACCAACACATCTCAGTAGCAAGAATTAGAAAGAGAAATGCCATTTAAAATCACCCTAGACAATATAAAATATTTAGGACTCTATCTGCCAAAACAAACACAGGAATTATATGAACAAAACTACAGAACACTTTCCACACAATTAAAACTAGATGTAAACAATTGGAAAAACATTAATTGCTCATGGGTAGGATGAGCTAACATAATAAAAGTGACCATCCTACCCAAATTAATTTACTTATTTAGTGCCATACCTATCAAACTACCAAGAAACTTTTTTTATTGAATTAGAAAAAACTATAACAAAGTTCATTTGGAAGAACAAAAGAATATCAAGGGAAATAATGAAAAAAAAAAGTGAAGGAAGGTGGCCTAGGAGTACCAGATCTTAAAATGTATTATATAGCAGTTATCATCATAGAGGATCAGTGGAATAGACTTGGGATAAGTGACCTCAGCAAGACAGTCTATGATAAACCCAAAGAGCCGAGCTTTGGGGACAAAAATCCACTATTTGACAAAAACTGCTGGGAGAACTGGGAAAATGGTATGGGAGAGATTGAGTCTAGATCAACATTTCACACCTTACATCAAGATAAATTTAGAATGAGTGAATGACATGAATATGAAGAAGGAAACTATAAGTAAAGTAAGTGAACACAGAATAGTATACCTGTCAGATCTTAAAACCAAACAAGAGTTAGAAAAAATTGCAAAATATAAAATAAATTATTTTGGTAACATTAAATTAAAAAAACAAAACCAATGCAACTAAAATTAGAAGGGAATCAACAAACTGGGAAAAAAGTCTTTATAACAAAAAACCCTGACAAAGGTCTAATTACTCAGATATATAAGAAGCTAAATCAATTGTACAAAAAATCAAGCCATTCTCCAATTGATAAATGGGCAAGGGACATGAATAGGTATAGATATCCAGCTCTATATTTCCAGGGGTACTGAGTGGTGTTTAGTGGGGTCAGATTGAAATAGTATAGAGAAAGAGCATGGAGAACAGTCAGAGACTATCAGTTAGTTCATAATTGCTCCAACGTGCCATGGAGTCTTGAGTTTAATATATACTGATTTCACACAAAGAGCATAGAGAAAGAATTACAGCTGTGAAGGGGATACAAATTATACAAAAACCCATTAGAGTCTTAAAGGTAGAAAGATAGGTCCAGGGTCAAAAGCCAAATTCCAGCTGCCAATTAGCAGGATGTTAATTTGGGGAGCAGTAATATATTTCATAGATATCCTAAATAAAATGAATCCTGTACTCTTGATTTACAGGATTGCATCTGGTCAGATAAAGTCTTGTCTAGCTTTGTCTGGTTCTGACCTTGACTAAGTAATATTTTTTAGAGTTCAGGCTTCTTAATTATCAAGGAGAGAAATTGTTAACTCTGTGCCTACTGGTTTGCTAGGAACTTAAAGCTTTTCAATAAGGCTATAATGTTTTTCCAATAAGAAAAGGTATGGATCATAAAAGGGATGAAAAGAGGACTCTCAGATTTTTATCTTTTTCACTCTGTTTCTCTTATTGGCCTACCACAAATAGGCAATTTTCAGATAAAGAAATCAAAACTATCAATAAGCACATGACAAAACAACTCTGAGGTATCATCTCATACCTAGTAAATTGACTATTATGACAGCAAAGGAAAGTAATAAATGTTGGAGGAGATGTGGCAAAATTGGGACACTAATGCATTGCTGGTGGAGTTGTGAATTGATCCAGTCATTCTGGATGGCAATTTGGAACTATGCCCACAGGGCTTTAAAAGACTTTCTGTCCTTTAATCCAGCCATACCATTGCTGGATTTATACCCCAAAGAGATCATAGGGAAAAAGACATGTATAAACATTTTTATAGCTGCACTCTTTGTAGTGGCAAAAAACTGGAAAACAAGGGTATGCCCTTCAATTGGGGAATGGCTGAACAAATTGTGGTATCTACTGGTGATGGAATACTATTGTGCTCAAAGGAATAATGAAATGGAGGAATTCCATGTGAACTGGAACGACCTCCAGAAATTGATGCAGAGTGAAAGGAGCAGAACCAGAAGAACATTGTACACAGAGACTGGTACACTGTGGCAAAATGGAATGTAATGGACTTCTCTACTAGTGCAATGACAAAGCTGAGGGATTTATGAAAAAGAACACTATTCACTTCCAGAGAAAGAACTGTGGGAGCAGAAACACAGAAGAAAAAGAATTACTTGAACACATGGGTTGATGGGGATATGATTTGGGATGTAGACTCTAAAAGACCACCCCAGTGCAACTATCAATAATATGGAAATAGATCTTGATCAAAGACACATGTAAAATCCAGTGGGAATGCGTGTTGACTACGGGGGAGGATGATGGGGTGGTGGTGGTGTTTTGGGGTGGAGAGAAAGAACATGAATAATGTGACCATGGAAAATTTTTCTAAAAAATAAAAAAATTAAAAAAATTTGAATCCATTTAATAATGTGCTCATTCCGATGCAATGCATCAATGAGAAGGTGTCTCATCTTTAAAACTGAGGCTAGAAAAGTTTGAGAATGATCAATTCTAAATGATTTGGTTTTGTATAAAGCTGTTTCAAGTTTTTGTAAATCTTTCTGAGTCTCAGGTGGAAGTTCTACAATTTAGAAGAGACAATTATCTTCTCCTAAAATATCAATTGAATCTTTCAGCTCTCCTGTGTTTCATTTTTAAAAATGTCTTAGCCAATTAATATCATCTAAAAGTTTCTACAAATCATTCAGAGTTTCTAAACAATTTCTAAAAATTTCTATTCTTTGTGGACTAATGTCCTGTTGCAAAATAATTGTCCCTAAATATTTAAAATTTGGATATATTTGCAATTTCTCTGAAGCACTGACCAATTTAGGTTTTTTATGCAAATAACTATACTGAGTTTTAACTTTTCTGTTGACTAATTCCAGCATTTGTGGTACAAACTTTTGACACAAGGAAAAAATGTTATGCCATCTTCACGTCAAGATTAATTTATCAATCTGTTGGAGTAACTTTCTTTTTAAAGGCCATAGATTTGTCCAAATATGTTTGGAAGTAAGCCATATGGTTGGACCAGTGAATTTAGCTTCAGATGTAATTAAAAGCACTAAAAAGTCTTTTTGCACTATGGTGCTTGTAGTTAATGTTAACCTCATTGAAGATAAAATATCTCTTGTCCAAAGAAACCGTGGTATATGAAAAATACCAGAAATTTTTTTACTTTTTATGTAAAGGAACCTAATTAATCTTTGCTTTTTGATTTGCTGTGTCCATTAAAAATCTGCAATGTTTTATTTTGAATTTGCATTCATACTAATTCCTTAACAAAGATCTGTTTGAAAATAAAATCAGCTGAGAGCTTTTTGTCATTACTAATTAAAAAAAATGAAAGGCTTTGGGTGTAATTTGTATCTCTCCCTTACAATGCTTCTTTTTTTTTTTTTAAACCCTTAACTTCTGTGTATTGGCTCCTAGGTGGAAGAGTGGTAAGGGTGGGCAATGGGGGTCAAGTGACTTGCCGAGGGTCACACAGTTGGGAAGTGTCTGAGGCCAGATTTGAACCTAGGACCTCTCATCTCTAGGGCTGTCTCTCAATCTACTGAGCTACCCAGCTGCCCCATCCCTTACAATGCTTCTTAATAATTTCAGGGAAAGTTTGTAAATTCTGAGGAATGAGGTTTTTGCTTTGAAACAATAGTTGAACAGGATTGTCTGGGACTGTTTTAAAGAAATTTACTGTTGTCTCCCAGATCCCCTTTTGATATGCTAAAATTGCACTGAGTTTTGCTGGTAAAGTTTCTTGCTTTGGCCATTTGAATGAGAGCAAAATTTCTGCTTGTTTTAAAATTTTCAAGCTCAATAGCCTTTTCCTTGGTGCCCTAAATTTTAGAGGGGCTCAGGACTACCTGACCTATTATTTTGTTTAATTTTTTTAATTTGAAAAATTTTATTTAATATTAATTAAGAATATTTTTCTATGGCTACATGATTCATGTTCTTTCCCTCTTCTCCTTCCACCCCCTCCTATGGCCAATGAGCAATTCCACTGGGTTTTACATGTGTCATTGATCAAGACCTATTTCCATATTACTGATAATTGCACTAGGGTGATCATTTAGAGTCTTCATCCCCAATCATATCCCCATCAATCCATGTGATCAAGCAATTGTTTTTCTTCTGTGTTTCTACTCCCACAGTTCTTTCTCTGGATGTGAATAGTGTTCTTTTTCATAAATCCCTCCAAATTGTCATTGCATTGCTGCTAGTAGAGAAGTCCATTAAATTTGATTGTGCCACAGTGTTTCAGTCTCTGTGAACGATATTCTCTTGGTTCTGCTCCTTTCACTCTGCATCAATTCCTGGAGGTCATTCCAGGTCACATGGAATTCTTCCAGTTCATCATTCCTTTGAGCACAATAGTATTCTATCACCAACAGATACCACAATTTGTTCAGCCATTCCCCAAGCAGAGGGCATCCCCTCATTTTCTAATTTTTTGCCACTGCCAATTAGTTTAAATGTTGCAGGTGATTGGGCATAGCTGTTTGGCCTGTTGTCTTGTGAGATATGGTGTGGCCCAATGCTATTCTTTGGGACACTCTTTGAAAAATTCAGGATACCACCTTGGCTTTAATTTGGGACATGATTATTTAAAATGTTCAGCTTCATGGTAGATAAAGCAGACACGTTTTGTCTTTTTAAATCGAGCTGCCGTCAGATTCTTGTGGTCTAAACTTTTTATGTCTTGGCATGCTTTTATAGCCTCTTGGTGAGGAATTGTCTCAAAGAAATCTGTAGCATTATGTTTTGTAGTTACAATTTGCCATGCTCTTTTATTAGCTAGCCCAATTTGATTAAAGGTTTGTTCTGAATATAACAATTGCCTATTTCGATATTAGAAATTTGGGGTGCTTGATTTTAATATTGAGGTCCATGATATAAACTTCCTGTGGACGTTTAGGGGACTTGAAAACTACATTTCCCATGATTCCTCTTGTGTAATACAGGTGGGCAGGAAGTGTGATTAAGTAGACAAAGGTATAAAGCCTCAGAACTTGATTGAGACACTCTCTTTCCTATGAAGCAGGGAGAGTGAAGGTATGGCAGGCATTTTGAATTGGATCTTAGCAGGCACGTGGCCTTCTTCTTAATTACCAATATAGCTTTAAATAAACCATTAATATTTTTGAATATATCCATCTATATCAATTTTATTCATAACACTATTAAGATTTCTAAATTCACCTGTGCCAGTTAATTCATCATAGGTAATATACATGTTTTTTCTTTCATTGATTCTAGCTTGTTCTTTACATAATTCTTTAAATAGCCACTTCCACGTTAAGAAACCTTTGGCAATGAGCACAGATTTAATTATTGAATACCATTGATCTGGCATTACTGATCTTGTGCATCAGCTCTATGGAGACAGGAGCCTCGTTACCTTGCTGAATTACACCGTTTCTGAGCTCTTCAAGAGTCTGGAATGCAACACCTTTACACGTTTCTGTTTAATTCTGCATTCTCAGGATTATCTCTAATTTCTTTTGGAGATTCTGATTTTTCTGCTTTCTTCTCTAGGGTTAGGATGACTGTAATCCTGCATTTAGTTTTGAGTGGAGGTTGAGGAGGAGTGGTTTAGGAAGGAGCATTGAGATAATCCTCATAAAGGGGAGGGTCATAGTAAAATGCAGCTTCCTCAGCAGCATTTGAGGGAATTACAGATATGGGGTGAAGTGAGGTAGGGGCAGTTACAAGCAGAGCATTAGCTTGAGAGAGCTCTGTATGCTCTGAAGCTAGCATGTATGGGGTGGGATGAGAACTGGTAGAATCTAATAAGGTTTTAGTTTGAACCATGGAATTTTGTCTTGGCATTTCTGGTAAAGCCATTCTGACTAGATTGCATGTGGTCCAAATTGCTGGGGATACTCTGTGTCCTTTTTTCTCACTTTGTTTCATAGTCTGCCCTATTAAATTCTATTCTTGTTTAGCAAATATTCCTTGTTCTGGAAAGTCAGGACAACATTTTAAGATAACTTTAAGTAACACTTGGAGCTTAGCCTCTGAAATCTCAATTCCTTGACTTAAGTGCTAGCGACTTTAACAACCTTATATAACAGATGAAGTGGGGTACTTCACAACACAAGTCCAGACACCCAGAAATTCAATAATTGAAACCATTATTTATTGGTTAAAGAAAGAGGAAAAAGAAAAAAAATTATTATTATTACCAGCTGGGACAACCTTCCCTAGTGGAAGCTGTGCAGACTAACATTACAATACAGGTTATATAGGTTTACATGATACAAGGCTATCCGGGTTCTTATTTGTCAAGAAAAGCCTCACCACAAACACAGGTAGTGATAAATAGATAACACTCAGATCATTTAGAGGATATTTGCTTTTCACATGTACCTAAACACTCATCCCTAGTTAGCTTATATGTTTACCTTGCATTTCATCCTGACCTATTTGTTTGTACTTAAACAGTCATCCAAAGTTAGCTATGCCCCTTTGTTGTCCATAGGGGAATTTGGACTCTGACCCACCACTTGCCTAGGTTGCTTGGCCTCCTGGAGGGATTAGGTCAGTTTCCTAAATAATGCAGGAATGGATTAATCTACTTCAATTCTACTTTATTCTCTAACCTATTTCATTTATTCAGTCTACTTCACAGGTGTGAGAAAACAGTTTTTGACCCAGTCACTCCAGACTTAAAACGGCAATTCACCTCACAGGCCACGTGCAGGTCTGCTATTGAATCTCCAACCTTGATCTGTGCCATCTTCCTGATGCTTGAACCACAGGGCGCCAGTATGAAGCCATCCACTGTCTAACAACTTCACAGAAATTCCTAGAGGGTAAAACACTCAGAAAAGGGGACCAGGGACTGAGAGAAAAATGGGCGACAGGTTAAAGTCTAAGGGAAGGAGAGCATAAGGTAAGAAGAAAGACCTAAAGACAAAGAAAGTTTTGACATGAAGTAGTCAGACACTGAGTTAGCTCTGGTAGAATAGAGCTTAATTAACTCTTAGCCTGACATACTGGTGTTTTTATTGGAGTAACAACAGTAAAGGGGGAAGGGAGAATGATAATCAAACAAGTGGTCTGATACATTAACATTATGAGGTAATCATCACAAGATATAAACTGTGGGATCCCAAGACAATAGATATAGCTGAAGCCCAGATCAGGAGTTCATATGGCCCAAGGCACTAAGTTTGTTTGATACAGACGTTAATTGATTGTTATTGGCAAAACAAGGGGACTGAGATAGCTGGTCAGTCTTCTGGAGTGTAGCCTCAGGGATGAGTTAAGAATTTGACAAGGTTAAGGTTTAACTTAACTCTAGGTTACAGAATTCAATCATTAGAAATGTCATGAGTCAGCTTTTTGAGCACCCCTAAAATGTTATCAAGATTACTATATGCCTGGACTCCTAGAATTAAGATGATTAAGAATAAAAGAGGCAAGTAGTGTATAGAACCATGATGTCCCGGAGGATGAACCAGAAAACAACTCTTTGTGGGTCTGCCATCCAAGTGGACACTTCATATAACTCATAGTTCCACTTTATAGGAGTTCTTAATATAGACACAACTTGAACTATATATATTATATACTCGATAAGTATTGTAATATAGGATTTTAGCATTGCCATGTTGGCTTAGGGCAAACCTGTCAGTTGCCCTGGATGGAATGTTGAAGAGGGCATGAGACATTTGGCAGATACCAACTGGCAGTTGAGCTGAGAATATAAAAAGCCCTGGAAACCCAGAGCTGGGTTCTTCCCTGACCTGACTTCGACCTGACCACTCATTTACCCCTTCCCTGGGCCCGGGTGTCAGGTGTAAAAGGTGGTGGGATTGAATAGGGTGGCGGGAGTGAGAACATGGGAAATTAGGATTTAGGACCCAAACAATTAGAGCAACACAATATTATTATTTATCATCATCTACAAGATTAGCCAATAGATCAACTCAATTTCCTAATCAGAGACTGCTTCACTCTGGCCAAGGGCTACGTGTCCTAGATCTGTCTAGACCTTCCAAGGACTTTCTTACCAGCTTTAGCCAGATAAACCTCAACAACAGATTTTAGCATTTCCTAACCCTCTCACCACTGCCTTGTTCCTTCCCCAGTTACCAATAAACCCCATAGCCTTAACCAGTGAATCCTGTGGTTATTTCCCTCCCATCAAAGGCTAGGAGAATAGGCAACAGGCAGGGATTCCGAGCAGTTAGGGCTGGAACAAGCTCCATTGCTGAGGGCAGGAAGCTCTACATCTACTGCCTGCCAGACTGCCATTAACCAATAAGAGGCAGTTTGCTCAGCAGGGAGGGACCAGCTGCCTGATATCTTAAAGGAGTTTTGTGGCTAGCAGTGAGGTTTCACTGAGCACTCAGTTCTCAGGGTTTGGATCCTTTACTTCCATAAACAAGCTTCAGGCCCAACTGAGGTTGCTCACTCCATCCTAACAACCAGCACTATCCTCCTGCTAGCCTGTTACCAGCTCAAGGCCCCTGTTGACCTGCTCATCATTACAGTATATACCCTGCAGTTCCAACATTACCCTGCATTGTCTACTTCTGAAGTTTATGCTCTATTTTATTCATTTTTTCAATGTTTCATATTAATGCATTTTTAAGATATGTTCTTTCTTTTTTTGGGGGGGGGAGGAAGGAAAAAGACTGAGGACAGCATTGGTACTTGTTCTCTCTCTTTGGCGATTTGGAGCAGACCAGGATGGGAGGAAGAGGTAACAGGGTCTGTGTATTTTAAACTAACTCTTAACAGGCATGTGGCTTCATTTTTCTAAATGGCTTTCAATAAACCCTTTGAAATCATGATATTTTTAATTTTATCACTCTATATTAATTTTATTTCTTACATTTAGTGTAAAATGTTATGGTCAAAGTTTTTTGTTTGTTGTTGTTGTCTGCTTATTTTTACAACTATTTCTTGACTTTGAACTTTATGTTAAAGTTGTCTTCTGCTCTCCTTGGGGTGAGGAGACACTGTCTCACACTTCAGGCTTTTTTTTACACTGCTGCCTTCAGAGCTAGTTCTAGGGAGTCTGCAAGTTTTCATACTTCTAAGGCAGCGTGATTCTAGGACAGGTATGGTCACTGCTTTCCTGGTCTTTGCCCAGGAAAGGTCCATGCTCCTCTACAGCCATAAGTCCTAGAATTCCTCTCTGTCATTAAAATGTGACTAGGGCTCCTGTTCCCTTTTGACTGACCACAAGTGAAATGATGCACCTCATAAAGCAAGTCTGGACATCCAGAAGTTCAAATTAATGGAACCAATATTTATTTGTTAATATTTTGATTAACAAATGTACCTACTAGCCAGGACAGACTTTCCTAGTGAAAGCTGCACCAGTCTGAAGTTACAATGCAGTTTTTATAGGGTGCAAGATACAAAACAATGTTCATTAATGAGACATAACCTTGATGGAGCAAGTAAGCCTTATCATCTAGAAGCCAGATGCATCATTAGCGTGGGGTGTAGGATATTCTATTGTATATCGTATCCTAGACTGGCTTCTTTATTAAAAAGGGAGTTACTTTCTTATGGATACTGACCGTGTGTTGTTTTGGTTCTGAGCTGACTGACCTTCACAGGAAAGCTTATGTCTGATTTCTGCTTTCCCCAGGGAGAAACAGGTTTTCTTATCAATGACTTAGTTTACTTCATTTCACAAGCATTCCTTTCTGCCTTGAAACTTCAACTTGGAATATCATATGGGCAATGAAGTTGCCAAATAGCAGCTGATCCTGTACTCAGTGCCAGTTCAGGATCCCCTGTAATCTTTTTTTTTTTTTTGATTAGTTGCCCAATTACCTTACATCTCAATGCAGAGAATTCCTGAAGCTATTACTGCTGCTCTTGCATCTGTCTTTAAGGTGCACAGCTAGTATTGAGCTCTTGACCAATTCACATGCCAGTATCACAGACTTCTTTTGCCAATCTCCTATGTTATCTTGAGCTGGAAAAAATGCTTCAAACTGACTTTGTTAGCTGTGCCACTCTAGAAATCAATCTGATTTTTTTTTAAAGTTCTTTGGAGGGGAATGTTGAGAGACTTTGACTGGGTTCCTGTCTTTACTTTGTCATCTTAATTCCACTCCTTTTACAGAATATTTAAAGAAATGATTGTGTTTTCTTTAAAAACTGCCTTTTTTTTGGAGGTAAAATTGCTTTTGTCAGGCAGGTGATTTCTTGTTGGTGTTAGCATATTCACTGCCAAAGCCTGGGAAATTGAACTCACTGAAAATAACTAAAAACTTCCCAGAAAGTGAAATACCTTAAGATTCTCAATGGAAACAAAATATCCTAAGACTGATGAAACCATTTAACTAGAGAGTTTGAAATCAGGAATAGTAGATAAGATATCAGACCCACAATTAGAAGAAAGGGATAAGTTAAGAGATCATACATCAAAGATTTCAGAAGCAAAGTGAGGATGTCTAGGCTGATTATGATCCATTGATAGTGTCATTAGATAGAGACAAAATGGGGTTATTATGGTGAATGATGGACTTAGAGTTAGGAAATCTGGATTAGATTCCTGGTTCTGATGCTTACTAGCTATATGATCCTGGGTAAGTCACTTTGCCTAAAGGGAGGTTCTTCTTCATCTGTAAAATTAAAATAATGATGCTTCACAACTTACCTGAATGGCTTTTTATAAAGAAAGCACTTTCTGAACCTTAAAACATGATAGAATTATAACCTTTTAGTATTAGTTTATGACATCATACAACTACAAAACAGAGCATCCCAAATCAAGTTTATTTTCAAAATTAAATACATGTTTTTGTACACATGGTTCAAGTCAATAAGCATTTATTTCAGCACCTACTAGTCGTTGTGTTAAGGGCTGGGGTTACAAAGAAAGTAAAAAAAAAAAAAAACAGACTCACTCTCAAGGAGCTCACAGTCTAATAGAGGAGACAACATGCAAACTATTTACAAACACAGTATGTATAGTATAATCTTAGAGAGAAGATAATCTTAGAGATAATCTTAGAGAGAAAGCACTAGCATTAATACAACTGGGGTTGAGGAGCAGCTAGATAGCATAGTGGATAAGTGCCAAGCCTGGAGTCAGCAAGATATGAGTTCAAATCCAGATGCAGGTACTTATGGAGCAAATCACTTTACCTCTATTTTCCTTAATCCACTGGAGAAGGAAATGGCAAACTACTTCAGTATCTTTGCTAAGAAAACTCCATGGACAACATGGCATGCTATGATCCATGGGGTGATAAACAGTCAGACTTGATTGAACAACAACAAAACTGCTACAGTTTTGGAAAAAAGAAACAATTTTAATATTTCATAATTTTATTTAATACTTAACATGTAACATTTTAATTAAATCTTTAATTTAATAATATTCAATATTTATTAAGTTCTTTTAAATCAATGAATCAATAAATATTATGTGCCAAACATTATGTGCCTACTATATGTCAAACAGGCCTAAGTGCAGGGAATGTAAAAAGAAGCAGAAGAGAGTCTCAAGCAACTAATTATCTAATGGAGAAGACAACATACAAATAAATATATACAAAATTATATATAGGATAAATGAGAAATAATTAACAGGCATTTGAATTAAGAGGGGTTGGGAAAGGATTCCTGTAAAAGGTGGGGTTTTAGTTGGAACTTAAGGGAAGTGAGATCCTATTTGTTTCCTGAAAAAAACCGCTTTCTCAGACAGAGTTGCTCAGAATCAGTTAATTTTGTTTTTTGAAGTCATGTTCTGCTAATTCTTCTCTTAGATAGACATAATTGCTTGGTTTGGTTTGTCCAGGAAGGACACTAAATAATAACAAGCATCCCAGGGAGTCATATTATTGTTTCCTGTTTCTGAGATTATTATTTGTTTTTTAATCTATTTTCCTTTTTATTTAGGTCTATGTTTTTTATTCTGTTATATAAAGTAGAAAATAAAGGGTAGTTAGAAAAAGGAGAAATAAAGGAGAAAGGGGAATAAACAAGCAGATATGGAAAGAGAGTGAGAATGGTAAGGATAAGAATTGTTGGGAACAAAAGAGACAAGATAGAATAGTTAGTGACTGATTATTCCTTGGCCTCTGTCCACTTGATGGCCTGGAGAAGAATGAGCTTCTTCATCTGGCTGCAGATGTTGCTACTTGGAATTTTTTTTCCCATTTTTAATTTTTAATTTAAAATATTTTTCCATGGTTACATGATTCATGTTCTTTCCTCCCCTCCTCCCTTCCCCCTCCTGGAGCTTTTCCACTGGGTTTTATCACTGTTCAAAACCATTTCCATATTATTACTATTTGCAATATAGCGATCATTTAAAGTCTACATCCCCAATCATATCCCCATCAAACCATGTGATCAATCATATGTTTTTCTTCTGCGTTTCTACTCCCACAGTTCTTTCTCTGGATGTGGATAGCATTCTTTCTTATAAGTCCCTCAGAATTGTCCTGGATCATTGCATTGCTACTAGTAGAGAAGTCCATTATGTTCGATTATGCCACAATGTATCAGTCTTTGTGTACAATGTTCTCCTGGTTCTGCTCCTTTTGCTCTGCATCAGTCCTTGGAGGTCATTTCAGTTTACATGGAATTCCTCTAATTCATTATTCCTTTGAGCACAATAGTATTCCGTCACCAACAGATACCACAATTTGTTCAGTCATTCCCCAATTGATGGACACCCCCTCATTTTCCAGTTTTTTGCCTCCACAAAGAGAATGGCTATGAATATTTTTGTACATGCATTTCACCCCTATTATCTCTTTGGGGTACAAACCCAGCAGTGGGATGGCTGGATCAAAGGGTAGGCAGTTTTTTAAAGCCTTTTGGGAAATTTTTTGAGAACAATATAAGTAGCCCTTCCTCACTCCAAGCCTTCTTGCTACTAGAAAGATCAAAAAATCCATTTGATTTTTTAAAATTTTCCAGCATGACATGTTGGAGGCCCAAGTGTGGAAGGGAAGAAATATTTTTACTACTTGCCTTTTCCCTTTTTTGTCTTTTAGGAAAAACAGAACATCAAATGTTTGTGGTAGATGAGCTTTTTTGGGGGTGTTTTACTGTTGTTTTAGGAAATAACAATCTAAGGATAAAGAGTACACATCCTCCTTTCTAAAGCAAAAAGTTTTATGTGAACATAAAGTTATATTATAAGAATAGCTGTTACTTATGATATAAAAGCTAATTTTACAAGTCCTTGGCATTCCTATAGTCATGATGGTTTTTCTATGAATGAATAAATATACTTACCTTTGTCTACAGAGATGAGAAGTACTGCATCTAAGAGAATTAACACTGTATCTTTTTTGAAAAACCTTTCCATGCTATTGTTAAATAAATTTCTTTTGTTAAATAGCCTGGGTCTGGGGCCAGCTAGGTAGATTGGGAGATTGAGAACCAAATCTAAAGACAGGAGGTCCTGGATTCAAATTTGGCCTTAGAAAGCTCCTAGCTGTGTGACCCTGGGCAAGTCACGCAGCTCCATTGCTTAACCCTCACCACATTTCTCCCTTGGAACCAATATACAGTGTTGATTCTAAGATCTTGTAAGGTAAGAGTTTTGAAAAAAATGGCCTTAGTCAAGTCTAGCCTAAAACATTTGGTACATCTAGCAAGACTGTCTCAAAATGATCTAATGGCTAAAATGAGGGAAGGAAGATATGAAAAGAAAAGATGTTCTTGTTTTGTTTTGATTCCTGTCTTTTTGTGCTTAGGGATTATTGGTAGCCTAACTTCATTTACTCCAAGGCTACCTCTCTGCTTGTTCAAGCCATCCCATTTCATTCATCCTGTCTCCTCCAATAGATTGTTCTCTCTGTCTTCCCTGTTCTCATTTTTTTCCCCCAATATGTCTTTTGCAATTGGCTCATTTCCTGGTCCTTACAAACATGACCATGCCCCCATCCTGAAAAATTTCACTTGAGTCTTCCAATTTTGCTATCCTCCTATATCTCTTCTTCCCTTTATATAGCTAAACACCTTGAAAAGCCCATCTACAATAAGTACTCCATTTTCTTGCCTTTTATTCTTTTCTTAACTCCTTACAATCTGGTTTTCAATTTTATTCTTTCACTGAAACTGTTGTCTCCAAAATTACCAGCCATCTCTTTTTTTAAACTTTTATTAATATTTATTTTTTAGAAATTTTAAAAGCTTTTTTTCCCTTTTTTTTTTTAAACCCTTAACTTCTATGTATTGGCTCCTAGGTGGAAGAGTGGTAAGGGTGGGCAATGGGGGTCAAGTGACTTGCCCAGGGTCACATAGCTGGGAAGTGTCTGAGGTCAGATTTGAATCTAGGATCTCCCAACTCTAGGCCTGACTCTCAATCCACTGAGCTACCCAGGTGCCCCACCGCCATCTCTTAATGGCCAAATCTAGTGGCCTTTTCTTAATCCTCCCTTGACCATTTTGTAGCCTTTTTACACTGTTGGTCATTCTATCTTCCTTGACACTGTCTTCTCTCTAGGTTTTTGGGACTCTGCTTTTTCTTGGTTTTCCTTCAACCTATCTGACTGCTCCTCTCTTTTGCTGGATCTTTCCCAATATTATACCGTTAAATGTAAATATACCTCAGGGTTCTGTCCTTATCTTCTTTTCTTCTCTTTTTAAACTTCTTTACTTGATGATCTCACCAATACCCACGTATTTAATTACTATCTTTATGCTGATGATAATCTACCCATGGGGAAGGACAATCCATTTGTTGACCTCCAATCTCACATCTCTAACTACCTTTCAAATAACTCCATTATGTTCTACAACCTTCCCTATTATTGAAGAGAACAATACAACCAACCTTCCTAGTTCCCTCAAGATTGCAATAAAGAAATAATCCTAAGGAATCCTCCTTAACTACTCATTCCCCATATCCAATCCTTTGCCAAGGTCTGACTATTTTGCCTTTGCAACATCTTTTGAATATAATCTCTTCTGTCCTCTGATGTGGCTACCACTCTACCTCATAACCTCGATTATTGAACTACTGGTATCAAGTCTGTTATAAGTCTATTCAAATCTCTCCACTCTAGTCCATACTCCATGCAACCAATAAAGTAATTTTCCTAAAGCACAGATCTAATCATATCACGCTCTCCCCCGGTAAACTCCATTGGCTCCCTATTACCATCTAGGATCATATGCAAAATGTGATGTTTGACATTCAAAGCCCTCCAAGCTCTTCTACATTTCTAGTTTTCTCACCTTACTCTCTGACCTATATTCTTCAGTCCAATGACACTGATCTCCCTGTTCCACAAGCAAGATACTCTATCTCTTGATTCTAGGCATTCTCTCTGGCTCTTTCCCATACCTGGAACACTGTCATTCACCAACTCCAACTGCTCACTTTCCTTTAAATCTCAACTAAAATCTCACCTTCTATAGGAAACATTCACAAACTCCTCTTAATTCCATTGATTTCCCTCTTATTTCCTATTTATCCTGTATATAGCTTATTTTGTAAATAGTTGTTTGCATGTTGTCTCTCTCACTAGATTGTAAGTTCCTTTAGGTCATGAACTGTCTTTTACCTCTTTTTTAAATCTCTATGCTTAGCACAATGTCTGATGCTTAATAAATGTTTATTAATTAATTGGTTGCCCTTTTGAGAAAAGCACCTCCTGAGTGTCAATATGCTTTGGTTGTGGATCTCCCCTGTCACACCACTATTAAGTCATGGGCAAAAGCAAATGGTAAATTTTGAGTTGGAGAACAGCACAGCCACAGACACTTAAATTGGATATACATGAAGAAAGGTACTTAGAGGCACTCCAGGGATGGCAGGACAAGATTCAAGAGGAGTTTCAAATATGTTCCTGAAATATGAGGCTAATAAGGATAAAGTCAGCTTATGGGTGAGCTAATAAAGCTGGGTCACAACATCCTGGATAGGATGTTAACGACCCTTTATGCTGCCCAGGTTTAAGACATTACCCCTGAAGCACCTGCCCTATCCAAGTCTCCTGTAGTCGGGTTTGAGTAACTTCTGAGATGAATTCCCTTAGTACAGTGATGATGAAACTTTTAGAGATCCCATCCCACTCCCCAGAGACCTGTGTGCCATGTCATCCCCTCCCCCACACAAGGGAGGGAGAAAGTGCTCCCATTGGGCTGCTGGGCAGAGGGGTGGGTGATGTGAAAAAATGTCATCAGGCACATGGAGAGAGGGAAGGGAGCAGCTTCGACCGAGTCCCTCTGCCTTTCTAGTAACAAACTCTGTGAGGGAAAGGGGGTATGGCCATGTGCCCACAGAGAAGGCTCTGTGTGCCATCTTTGGTGTCTGTACCATAGGTTCAACATCACTGCCTTAGTACAATGGTTTCCATTTAGTGATTTTTAAACTACTTTTAGGGATGAAAACTAATGGCACCATAAACACTAAATAACTACATGATTATGTTTCAAATACATTTTTCCTCTGTGACAACAATTATGTTTGTTTCTATAGTGATCTGCAACTATCATGTTTATGTGCACAATAATTGGTGGTGTTCAGGCAGAGATTAAATAAAACTTTGCTTCTAAGTGTGAAGTGTTTTTGAAGTTTCTTGACCTGTCAAAATTTTATTTCCAAACCATCTCAAGAGTTCAAAATTTGAGTGGAAACAGATTCTCATGGGAAATAATATACATTTTGTATACTGCAATAGAATAGCCACCTTGTTTCCCTCTTTTCCCTGTAATTATACCTTATTGGTGGTGTAATCAAGTGATTAATATGTTTTGAGCATTTGTTAATAACACAAATGTCAGGCTATCTATGGTCAATAGGAATAGGCATTATAAACCATCTTGAAACCATCATGAACCAACACAGATTCTCTGTGGAAATAAACCTTTTTTGTCTCTCATTAAAGTATTAAAAATTCCCTCCTCCCCCAATTTATTTATGTATTTATTTATTTTTCCATGGTTACATGATTAATGTTGTCTCCCTCCCTTCTTCCATCCCCCTCCCAGAGTTCACAAGCAATGCAAAATAAAAGAAAAAACTTACCACCCATTCACTTATCCTATCTTTGTTACCCCTCTTTCTTTCAGATTAGCAGAGAGATTAATTTGAGAGGAAAATGAGGTAGTGGCTAAATATTGTAGCTTTAGAGGCGTTGAATCGGGAATAAAATTGTCCAAAATTTTGGTATTAAGGTTTGCTGTTTTAGGTCAGGTCAAGACCCCAAAATTAAAAAAGGCAGGAACATTTTATGTATAGGGTGGGAAATTATGAGACAAATTCCCCAATAGACCTCTAGGATATTCAGGTTTGCAAAGTATTTCACATGCATTATCTCCTTATATGAAAACAACTATAAGGGTCAGAAGGAATAGCATGAATACCAGGTCCACTGGACAAATAACTGTAACTCCAATATTGTCCCCCTTAACAGATCAGTATATTGATACCCAGCTTCAACATAAAATTAAAAATAATTACTAACTGAAGTTCTCAGATTGGTGGTTACTTGATTTTATCTTTGAGGAATTCTCTTTGAAGTTTTTTTTGACATGTTATGGAATATGAACTATGTATATGCAGATTAATAATATGAAAGATCTACCTGAAGCCATGCACGATAAGGGGACCTGTTGGATAGTGTCAGAAGAGCTTTTTGTGACCCTTGATTCTGTTATGGGCAGAATACCCTTGCTCTTTGGTGCCTCAAAGGAGGTGAAGTGGATGAGATACCAGGAAGATCTTTGCTATCTTGTGAAATGGAGAGAACCCCGGTTCTATCAAGAATTCCTATCTGAATTACTCCCTTCCTCTGCCTCCTCATTTCCTACATTCATTATACTGATAAGAGATTAAGAAAATTATGTTACCAGGCTTACTCAATCCATTACACATTTATGTTATTTAACTTCAACTGAGCCTTCATCACAGTAAGCCAATCCTTTTATTATTCTTTAATTGATTCTTTATCCCATCCAAAAAGGCTACTTCAATCTTTTCTTCTCTCCTTATGTTTCTCCTATTTCCTTCTCCTCATGCTCTCAGCTGAAGATATTCTTTACTGAGACAAGAGATATTATTTACTTTGAGATCCATCATCTCCCTTTATCTCTATCTCAAAACCTTTTGATATCATTACGTGGCTAATTTGGTGCCCCTTTCCCTCACCAAATGCCTTTAAGTCCATCCCCTTCAGTTGTCTCTAGATCGTTCCCCAAATTGCCCTACCTCATACCTAATCTTCAGTCTCTTTCTATATATTGGTTCCTTCCCCCTACCCTTCCATTTCTTAGCCAAATTGCTAGAAGAAGCTAATTTCTTAAATGTCCTCTTTACTTTTCAATCTTTTGCAAAATGGCTTCTAAATTCATCACCCCCCAAAAATTGCTCTTTCTCAAGTTCTCATCATTCTTGACCTTTCTGCAGTTGACACAACTGATCACCATTTGCTCCTGGATCCTTTCTCTTCTTTGAGTTTTTCTTAGCACTATTCTCTCCTGATTCTCTTATCTATCTAGCCACCTTTTCTCCATCTTCTTTACTGGCTCATCATCCGTATCACACTTCATAGCTGTGAGTGTGCCTTATGGCTCTGCCTTAGATTCTCTTCTCTTTCTAAACTATTTCACTAGATTTAATTTTTCTATAGTTGAGTCTTGATTTCTACTTCTGCATCAATAGCCACTTCTGTATCAATAACTACCTTTTCATTTCAAATTGGATATTGTATAGACACTCAACATATTCATTATTTCCACCCAACTGTCACCTCTTCCAAGTTTCTCTGTGTCAAACTTACCATTATCCTTCCAGTCTCCCAGGCTTATAACCCTATATTAAATATATCACCATATATTAAAATACCAAATGTTGCTATTCCTCCTTCTATAGCGGTGATGGCAAACCTATGACACGTGTGTCAGTACTAACACGTGTAGTCATTTTTGATGACACGTGGCCACATGCGGCCACATACAGAGAAGTATGGGGCTGCATGCCGAGGATGAAACATTTGCTGTAGTGTAGTGTAGACACTCTGTGCACTATAGTTGACAATTCTACTTATATTAATTTTCCTATTTTGGTTTATTAAATACAGTTATATATTACAATTATATATTTTTTGTTATTTAAACTATAAATTTTGCAAAATTATGTTTTTTTCTTGAAGTGACACACCATCCGAGTTATGCTCAGTTTTTTGGCGAATTTTGACACACCAAGCTCAAAAGGTTGCCCATCACTGTTCTATAACATGCTTAGTAGCTATTTCTTCTTTTACTTACTCACAAAGCCACCAGCTTAGTTAGGGCCCTAATACTATTTTGGTTGAAGTATCGTGATGGCTTCCTAATTAGTTTCCCTGTCTCAGTTCTTTCTATCTTCCAATCTGTCCTCTATAGAGCTGCCAAAATGATGCTTAGGTATGTACCTTGAAGAGAATGAAAATCCCTGACCCCTGGTCATTGTGTCCCAGACACTAGAATTATTCAGTATTTATCTAAAGAAGTGATTAATCTGGGAATTTGATTAATAAGTTTGAATGTAATGTATTTAATAGCTTTTCTCTGTAATTTCATATTAACTGCAGTTTCTGTAACTTCTTTTTCTGTAACTCACTGAAAGCCTGCATTTTGCAATAAGGTCTGGTCCTATCCAGCCTGTGCAGAGGGTGACTCATGGAGCATCCTCCAAGTACCTCTGGGCTAAAATTTTGTGCTCCTTCCTAACATGTATAGAAGACATATATATTTTTTATTTTAAAAAATTTTTATATTTTTCTGACTTAATTTTATTTAAAATGTTTTAAAAAATGCTCCAACTCTTAGTTTGGCTTGCAGAGAATGCTTGCCTTATGGAAGATGGAAGACTTATCATATAAACCATTTTGCTTTCTAATGCATGAATAGCTTGGCTGTGGGAGTTGTCTGGAGGAGTGTCAATCCTCAGAGTATAAAACTAATTGAAATTTAGGGTATAAAACTAATTGAAATCTCTCAGTCATTTGTCTGTAAGTGGGAGGAAACATAAAGACCCAGTGGTCTCTCTCAATGAACCTGTTGTTGACTTGGAGTTTTGCCTCTTTATTTACAGACTCAGGACAACCTGAACATGTTACTATTCTCCTCCATAAAAGGCAGTGGCTCCCTATTACCTCTGAGACAAAGCATATCCCTGTCTAGCATATAAAGTTCTTTATAGCTTCATCCCAATCTACCTTTCTAGTCTTAACACACATTTCTCCTTTTCCTGTACTCTGTGATTTAGCCAAATTGGTTTTCTTGCTGTTCCTCAAATATGATACTCCATCTCCCAGTGACAGACTTTTGCATTGCCAATCCTTCAAAGCTTGAATGCTTTCCCTCTTCAACTTGGCTTCACAGAATCCCTTAGTTCCTTCGAGATGCAATTAAAGTACTTTGTGTCCTATCTTCATAAGCTATCTAATATCTATTCTGAATTTATTCTGCATAAGCATACATATATGTCGTCTCATTCAACAAAATAAAAGGTCCTTGGAATCATTTTATTTGTGTCTCTCTAGTTGCTAGTATAAATAGTGTCTGTCACTTGTCACACAGATAACACTTGTTGAAATTTGGTGAGTAATTGATTTGTTCTGATCTCACTATTTCTGCTTATGACATTACTATTTAGTTAGTGGTTTATATTCATATTCTTGGCTCATCTTTATCTCCTCCCTCTTTTTTACTTTTTTATCCAACTAAATTCAACAAAGATATATTAAGTGGGCAGGCACTGTGCTAGGCACAATAGGATATAAAGACAAAAACAAAACTGTACTTGACCTTTAGGAGCATACATTTTAGTAGGATAATGGGGTAACATTAAGCCCAAATATGCACAAAGTAATTTCAAGAAGGAGACATCAAATAACAAAGGATATTAGGAAGGAAGTAGCAGCTGATCTATATTTTGAATGAAGCCAGAGAATCTAGGAGTTAGTTCCATACCCATGTCTCTCAACTCTATCTCCTCCTCCCTATTCCTACTGCCACTGCTCTAGTAAAGTTCCCTATTACTACATACCTGGATTATTTCATTAGCCTGTTATCAGTGTTTCCTTTCTTTCATCCTGCCCATAACAAAAGAGTAGTTTCACTGTCAGAATAATCTTTTTCATGTATTGATCTGGATATGCTTCTCCTTTGGTTAAAAGCTTTAGTGATTCCCAAATGGCTTACTAAAGAAAACACAAACTCTGTTGTTCGGCATCAAGGCCATCCACAATGTGGTACCATGCTGCCTTTGGCATCTTGTTTTATATTATTCCTTTCTGCAACATCATACTACAGCCACCCTGGACTTTCCATGCCTGCTCCTTCAAACATAAATCAAACTGCATTTCTATGACGCTACATGCTTTTTAAAGCCCAAGTTAAATGCCACAAAGATTTCCTATGATTACCCCTGTCAGAAGCATTCCTTTTCCATTGGAACTCACAGAGGATTGTTCTAAATCTCTTTTATCACTATAATATTTTATATTATGGTCATCTATGTTTGTTTTATCCTCTTATTAAGCTTTACCTTTTAAGCAGGGACTATCTTACTTTGTTTCTCCCCTAAAATCAAGCATAATGCTTTTCATACAATAGGGCTCTTAATAAATGTATTAAAATAAATGAATAAAGAAATACACGTATATATATATATGTATACATGTATCTACTATTTCTTTACCTCTAAGAATATTTTGAAGATTAATTCAATTTTCCTCAAACATTCCTAATTTCTGGAAGAAAGCACTCTACAAATATATGGTATTATTTTCATATATATTATCTATTTGAAGTTAGACATCTATCTTCCAGACTGTTTTCCTCTTCCCAAATTGCAAAATGTAGTTATTTATTTGCCACAGCCTTTAGAATATTAAATATAAAATGACTGTGACTTATCTTGGGATCTGTTTTCTATCTGAACTACATTAAAACTGAACTACATTAAAATTTTTTTTTAAAAGAATGAGATGAATCACTATCATGACATCATCATCATTATCATCTTGTGGAATTTTTCTAATGATAGAAAAATGTCATTTGGATGTAAGTATAAAATTCTTAATGCATTACAAGGAAAGATTAAGATTGAACATTTTGAACTTGAATCTATAGGGCAAACTGAACCAATAGATGGAGGTAATACTTGGTTTCCTTTAGGCATAACCCATTAAACATAATGCCATCAAGGAAAAAAAATGGTGACTGAATATATCAAGAGATTTACTAGCATTCCAAACATATGAATAAATTAATAACTACACAATATTAATCTTACCATGAAGACATTGTGGGTTCAATTCACTGCAATAAAGTAAATACCACAATAAAGTGAGTCACATGAAATTTTTTTTGGTTTTCCAGTGCATATAAAAGTTATGTTTATACTATACTGTAGTCTATTAAGTAGGTAATAGTATTATGCGTAAAATATGCATACCTTAATTAAAAATATTTTATAGGGGGCAGCTGGGTAGCTCAGTGGAGTGAGAGTCAGGCCTAGAGACAGGAGGTCCTAGGTTCAAATCCGGCCTCAGCCACTTCCCAGCTGTGTGACCCTGGGCAAGTCACTTGACCCCCATTGCCCACCCTTACCACTCTTCCACCTATGAGACAATACACCGAAGTACAAGGGTTTAAAAAAAATATTTTATAACTAAAAAATGCTGACCATCATCTAAGCCTTCAGCATATCACATTTTTTTTTTTTTTTTTTTTGCTGGTGGAGGGTCTTGCCTTGATGTTGATAGCTGCTTACTAGCTGATCAGGGTGGTGGTTGATGAAGGTTGGGGTGGCTGTGAAAATTTCCTAAAATAAGATAACAGTGAAGTTTGCCAAATCAACTGAGGCTTCTTTTCATTTGAACGCTTAGAGGCCATTGTAGGGTTATTAATTGGCCCAGTTTCAATATGGTTGTGTCTCAAGGAATAGAATGACCCAAGGAGAAGTAGAGAGATGTGGGAATGGCAGGTAAGTGGAGCAGTCAGAACACACATATTTATTTATTAAATCTGCTATTTAAAACAATTATAATACCAATATCAAAGATCAGTGATCGAAGGTCACCATAACAAATATAATAATGGTGAATTATCAATAATGAAATATGAGTAATGCTTGGAATATTATGAGAATTACCAAAATGTGATGCAGAGACATGAAGTGAGCACATTTTGTTGGAAAAATGATGCCAATAGGAGTTGCCCAATATAGCGTTGCCACAAACCTTCAATTTGTGAAAATACAATATCTGCAAAGCTAAATAAAGTGAAGCACAATAATACAAAGCATGCCTATATATTATTGGAACTGTAAAATAAACTATAACAGATTTGGAAAGTATCCTAACAAAAACTTGTATAATATTAATGAAACACAGGGCAGCTACCCCAAGGCAGCTATGGAAAGATGAATATCTCCTCATAAAAAAGTAGTAAGACGATTGATGGACTATTTTCAGAACACATAATAAAACTTACAGAAATGAAATACTTAAGGAACTTAAGCATTCAAAATTTATAGAAACATAATTTTGAAATAATTATACATTACTTAGCAGTTTAGAATATTTTATGTAGTCAAAATGCCTTGTCTCCAGATAAATGATGACAGTGTAAGAATAATAAAGAAAATGTTAATTATGTTTAAATTTAAGATTAAATTTAAAAGTGTGTCAGTATACTTTTCTTTCTTTTTTTTTTTTTTGAGAGGCAGCTGTTAAATATTTACCAATATACCATTGCTTAAAACCAAGAATAACTTGCCTAGGAGAACTGAATATAATTACATGACACTGATTACTCTGGTTTCCATAGCCTGAATGTCAGAAAGGTTACAATTTACTTCTCCCCAGATTTCTTTGGTACTGTTAAGGAGATTGGAGGGTGTCTAGGCTCTCTGCAAGTGGTTCTATCCTCAACCAATAGTGGTCTTTCAATTACAGTCAGGACAATATGGGAACATTTACTTCACAAAGTATAATCACAAATATATAGACTCTTCCAACTTGAGGCATAATCCTTCTTCCCTCTCCCAATTTATACCAATTTATACCCTAAGGGAGGGAAATTTTCCTAGCTTAGCTCAGTTCCTATAGACCACAGTCCCCTTTGATGTCCAAGCTCCTTCTTGGGCTCAAATCCCAGGCACCTTGACTTCTCACAGCTTCTGTTAGACTGGCTGTACCATCCTGCTTGTTATTTTTGCTCCAAGTTTTCTATGGGTTGAACTTCCAAGTCATGGGAGTTATCTCAGGTACCTAAAACTAAGGATGACAAATAACAAAAAATAGAAATAAACAATCCCCTATCTATTTCTTGGAAACAGGGTAAAAGACATTGAACAAAGGAAGAAAATCCTTCCTCTTTCACCAGTTCATTCATGGCATTCTATGCCATGGCATGCCATGGGCAAACTAGGATCTTCATCCTCTGAACTCAGCAGATAAGAATTGCTGAAAAGAACACAGCAGAATGTTGGGGAAAGAGAAGCCCCAAAACCCCAATTAGGTGTTATGGCAGTTTTTTTTTGAAACCCTTACCTTCTGTCTTAGAGTCAATACTGTGTATTGGCTCCAAGGCAGAAGAGAGGTAAGGGTAGGCAATGGGGGGTCAAGTGACTTGCCCAGGGTCACACAGCTGGGAAGTGTCTGAGGCCAGATTTGAACCTAGGACCTTCCATCTCTAGGCGTGGCTCTCAATCCACTAAGCTACCCAGCTGCCTCCTTATGGCAGTTTTAAAAACAGAGGCAATCAATGGCTATTCCCATATAGACAGCAGGCCTTCATGTTAGCCTCACTAGCCTGAACTACAATTATATATCAGGGAAAATATTTGTTTTTGTTTTTTTTTTGTAGGAAAAAGTGGTTTTTCATGTGGAATATAATAAAATCTCAAGACAATTCATAGACAAAAAGGTTAACTCTCATGTATCACCCATCTCTGCCAAAAGTTTATGTGAACTGCAGGAGAGGAAACATATAAGAAAAACAACTACTTGAACGCATGGGTCGGGGTGGACATGATTGAGGGTGTGGACTCGAAACTACCACACCAATGCAACTACCAACAATTTGGAAATTGGTCTTGATCAAGGACACATGACAAAACTAGTGGAAATGCGCATCGGCCATGGTGGGGGGGCGCGGGGTGGGGGTTGAAGGGGAAAGGTGGAGCATGAATCAGGTAACCATGTTAAAAATGAATATTAATAAATGTTAAAAAAAAAGTTTATGTGAACTGTCTATTCACTCAAAACCAACACACTGTCTCCTTAGAAATGTTATCCAGGTTTTTCCAAGATGAACTCCAGACTGCAGTTTTGTCTTAGAATATCCTCAGATGGTTCTGTCAATGATTATAAAACAGGATAAAGTCTCCAGAGACTGTTCAAATAGCAGAGGAAAAAGAGTGGGGAGAAGCTATTAGAATTCTCTCTTCTTACCTCTTAGCTTGTGATCTTCTCCTCCTCAAGCACCCCCCAAAACTAACCTCCAAAGTTTCCCCAGTGGCCTCTCCCACCAAAGTCCCCTTAGCTTCCTCTACTTCTTCCTCCATCCTGGAGCCTCCATGATGATTGCCACCACAAATTTCTTCTTGGCTTCCAAAGCTACTGGGCTTGGTCCAGTCCAGAGTGACTTTGTTTCCATCAATCTTCTATATTCCATGACTTCCTTTGCAGCTTTAGTATCTTCTTGAGTTGAAGTCCACAAAACTGAATCTTTTTGATGACTTTTTCTCCTTGTTTGCCTCCTACATAGCAGTGAAATGAACCTTTCTGTTTCTTTTGTTGTGTCTTTGGACAGACCTTTGATGTGCAAAATTTTGTAGGCCTAGCTCCTTGGGGTTGCATTAGCTATCCTTTCAGCTTCAGTGATGGTTCTACCTTTAATTTCTACATCGTTATAAAAATTCAATCTTTTTTTTTGCATTTTCTACAGAGGCAAATTCAATGAACCTTTTAGGTGGGCCTTGGTTGTTCTGGGGAAAGCTGATGGATGACACTTTCTCAAATATTTCCTGCAGATTTTCTTTCATGGCCTTGTAGGCAAGGTTGTTCAGCACCAATTTCTTTGAATCTGCTGACTTGCTGTTTCTGCTCTAGGAATTCTTCTTTTCTCTCTAGTTCTTTTGTTCTTGACTTTTTTTCCCTGTTGTACTAATTAAATTTTAATGGTTTGACTAAAACATATGACGATTATAAATAGTAATGGTGGTTGCCAATTCAAAGTATTATTGCTCAAAGTTGAAATAACTTTAATAGCTTTTATTTACAAAAGAGATGGAAAGGGTAAAAGCAGAGAAATACAAAAGGGTAGTGAAGACATATATTGCTCTGGTGCTCGACTCAGCCAGGACTTGTTGACCTTCAACTGGAATTAAACTCTCTCCAAAAGACAGGAAGGGAAAGCCAGGTATCCACTCCCCAAAGTTTCCTCCAAGAGGTAGGTCAAGACGATGACTTGTACTGAAGATGACTCCTGAGGCTGACTTTATTCTTGAAGCTCACTTTCTTATTGAAGCCCACTTCCTTCTTGAAACTGACTTCCTTCTTGGAGTCAAATTACCCAGCCCCAGAAATTCAGGACCTTTTATAGTGGCTTCTTGTCCCTTCCCCTGTTCAAAAGGGCCAATCACAGCTTCCAAGTTGCCCATCATTGCCCAGGGGGAAGTGGGAACCACTTCTTACCTTCTGGAGAGGTGAATATTCATCAGAAGGGTTTACAGATTCCTGGCTGTTTGAGGTGAAAGGTGGAGAGCTCCTCCACCTAGTGCTAAGTAAGGTGTTCAAGGTTTTGTTGATTCAATTCAAAAGTAGACAAAGGAGAGTTAAGCTTGTCTTCACAATCTGGTGAGGTACTAAGTAGGGGTACTTGAGTTATTGTTAACCAAAGTGTTAACTCAAAATAGACAAAGGGAATAAAGGATTCCCTTTCACAAGTGTAAACTCAGAATTGGACAAAGAGAACAAAGATTTCCCTTTTACACTGTATAGTCCAGAATGCATACCCACCCATCAGTCTCAGTCCTCTGCTTCTTTTTCTAAGACCTTGTCTACATCTGCTTCTGTCTTAAATTCAATGTAGGCAGTTTCCTTTGGGGATCTTATCCTTGATGTAGATCAGTCTACCTCAGTAGAATTTTCAAACATTTCCTTGAGCTCCTCCTGAGTTGATTCTTGATGAAGGGTATCCTTATAACTTGATCTTTTTTGTTTTCTTTTATTTTTTCCAACTTCATTTCAGAGCCATGCACTTTGGAGTCAGTGAGTTCAAGAACTTTTTCCATGTCTTCAGCAGATTCAAATTCCATGTAACCAAACTTCCTGGTGATCCCAATGTGGATGTCCAATAGCAAGGCCTCTTTTTGCAAAGAAGTCTATAATGTCAATTTTTAGCATACAAGTGGCTTTTGGCTCATGTTACTAGCAAAGAAATAGAAATTAATAGATGTTTCAGCTTCTAATTTCTGTTTTTCTCATTTCTTTTTTCCTCTTTCCTAGTGCTTTTCTGATGGGTGATTCCTCTTCCCCTCCCTCCTTTCTTGTCTTTCCACCTTTTCCTCATCTTCTTTCTCATCTTCATCTTCCTCCTCAGATTTTTTGGCTTTCCCAGCTTTCCCGGGTAGCTTTCACAGAAACCGCCTTTCTTTTGGTGGGGGTGGTGTCCATAGTTGCTTCTTCAGAGACATCCTCATCCTCCCCATCACTATCCTCTTCTTTCTCATTATTATCCTCTTCTGTCTCATTTTTAGTCTTGTTTGGCTGGAGTTGCTCCCACTTCTTTGGCTTAGGGTTCCTCAAATTCTTCATCCCCCTTATCTTCATTGCCCTCTTTCTTAGCATTCTTCCCATTTGGGGGGGGGGGTGGGGCTTCTGCTTCAGCTGGAGTGATTGCTGTTTTAGCTCTCTTCTTGCCTGGGGTGATGACAGCTTCTTACCAGAAGTTGTAGCTGCTTTTTTTTTTTTAGATTTTTTTTAAACCCTTAACTTCTGTGTATTGGCTCCTTGGTGGGAGAGTGGTAAGGGTAGGCAATGGGGGTCAAATGACTTGCCCAGGGTCACACAGCTGGGAAGTGAATGAGGCTGGATTTGAACCTAGGACCTCCCATCTTTAGGCCTGACTCTCAATCCACTGAGCTACCTAGCTGCCCCTCATAGCTGCTTTTTGGCAGACCTGGTGGTCACAAGATTTTTGTTTTGTTTTGTTTTGGTTTTGCTGGTGTAGACACAGTTTTCTTACTCTTCTTCTGAGAGACTATAATTTCTTTTCTACTGCTTTCCTCTTTATCTTCTGACATGTCTTCATACTCACTCTTTTGTGTCTCCTTTTGGAGAGAGACAATTTTTTTTGGCTCACCTTGATTTTTAAGCTTCCCCATGGCAGTAGGAAATAACTGGGTGGTAGAGTGTTCAGATACATAGGTGGAGTCCAGGCAGTGTTGGTGACCTGTAAGAGTGCAGAGGAAAGTCCATTCACAAGAAAACTTTTTTGGTGGAGATTAAGACCAAAGACAAAAGCAGAAAATAGATTTTTAAAAAACGCTTACCTCCTGTCTTAGAATCAATACTAAATATTGGTTCTAAGGCAGAAGAAACTAAGGGCTAGGCAATTGGGGTTAAGTGGTTTGTATGAGGTCACACAACTAGGAAGTGTGTGAAGTCAAATTCAAACCCAGAACCTTCTATCTTCAGTCCTGTCAGAAAATTGATTTTAAATGCATTAGAAGATTTTAAATAAGTTCTGATCACTAAAGCTGAGTAGAAATTTTCAAATACAAACACAGGAGTCAAGAGACAACTAAAAATAAATACATTTGAGCACTTGGAACTTCAATATGATGAAGTGCTTACAATCTAATACAGAGAGAAGAAATAATGGGGCCTTCCAAATTCAAATGTTTTCAAATGGGAATATTCAAGAGTAAAGCAAACTTCCTGTTCCTTTTAAGGGGATTTAACTTGAGGAAAAAAGAAAAGATCTAGATTCTAAGGCAAGTACTTTAGATTCTTTATATAACTGAAATGATAATGACTGAAAAAATTATGGCATTAAATGTTATGGAGTATTTTATATGGTAAGAAATGACCAATGAAATTATTCAGAATCCTGAGTAGCATGAATTAGTGTAAACCGAAGTGAGCATATCTAGGAGAAAAATTTCTAAAAGAACAGCAACATTATAAGGAAAAATAGCATCAAAATAGTCAAGAATTCTGATAACCTTCTGACAAAGTGAAGTTGTTCAGAAGATGCAGAGAGACATATATTTTTGGATATGACCATTGTGTGGATTCATTTTACTTGACTGCTTATGTGTTATAAATTTTTTGTAAATGAGCTAGGTGAAATTACAGCAAAACCAGAAGAAGTGAAAAAAATACTCAGAACATATTATATACAGTTATATGTTAAGAAAACATAACCCAAAAGAAATAAAAGAATACATTCAGAAAAATAAAATACTCAACTTCCAGGCTAAGACAGCTGCAGAGTAGAAGTGACTCTTCCCACTACTGATCACAACAAAGTATCTCAAAAGGACAAAAATCCAAATCAAATGAGGAAAGAGACTCTACCATAGGGCTCAGCCTTGAAGATAGTCAGGGATTGGGCATTTCCATGCTATAAAAGGGTAAAATTACACCTACCAAAGTGTGAGCTGATCACCCCTCGGCCCCCCTCCCCACTACCTACTACTCCAGGGTCAGAGTGAAGGCCAGGGCAATTTCTAAATTATTGGGAGCTGGCTGAGGGAACCACACTCTTACCCCTGAAGACAGTTTAAAGCCATGGCAGCAAGACTTGGGACCCACGGAGTGCAAGAATGGAGATAGCACAGAGACAGGCTGTCCACAGCAGACACCTTGGAGACTTGAGAAATAGCCTCTGGACAAAAACCACTCTGTGAGTGCTATCTGCCCTCCTCACTCAGACTTCTGGCTAAGAAGGGAAGACCAGAAAAGGTAAGCTACAACAGAGAAAGCCTCTGACATTGGTTAACTTCTATGGAGAAAAGGAGCAGAGTACAGAGGTGACAGCAAAGAGTGACAAACAAGCAAACACATCCAAACTTTCCAAAAAAAAAAAAGGGAAATTGGTCACAAGTTCTCATTAACTCAAATTGGAGTTCAAGAACCAAAGATGGAGAAACAATGGGAAGAAAAGTGGGAGAAGGAAATGCAAGTAATTCAAAAGGAAAATAACAGTTTAAAAGGCAGAATCTCCCACTTGGAAAAAGAGGCACAGAAGTCACATGAAATAATAAGCAAATTGGAAACAGAATTGACCTGCTGGAAGCCATGAAAAGCAGGATAGACCAAACTGAAAAGGAAAATTAAAAGTTCATAGCTGAAAATCACTCTTTAAAGACTAGAATTGGGCAAGTAGAAGCTAATGATCTCATAAGACAGTAAGAATTAATAAAGTAAACTCAAAAGAATGACAAAATAGAAGGAAACATGAAATATCTCATTGAGAAGATGACAGACCTAGAAAACAGGTCCAGGAGAGACAATTTGAGAATCATAGATCTACCTGAAAACCTAGAAAAAAAGAAGCCGTGACATCATATTACAGGAAATTATCCAAGAAAATTGCCCTGATCTTCTTGAATATGAGGGCAAAATAGACATTGGAAGAGTCCATAGATCATCCTCTATATTAAATCCTCAAAAGACAACTCGCAGAAATGTAATTGCCAAATTCAAGAGCTTCCAAGTCAAGGAGAAAATATTGCAAGAAACCAGAAAGAGACAATTCAGATATCAAGGAGCCCCAGTCAGGATTATACAGGATCTGGTGGCCTCCACTCTAAAGGACAACAAGGCTTGGAATATGATATTCAAAAAGGCAAGAGAACTGGGTCTACAACCAAGGATCACCTACCCATCAAAACGGACTATATACTTCCAGGGGAAATTATGGACATTTAACAAGATAGAAGATTTCCAAGAATTTATGAGGAAAAAACCAGAACTAAACAGAAAATTTGATGTCCAAATACAAAATTCAAGAGAAACATGAAAAAGTAAACAAGAAAGAGGGGAAAAAATTTTAAGGCCTTCAGTAAGGTTAAATTGTTTATATACCTATATGGAAAAATGATACTTGTAACTCTCAAAAACTGTATTCATAATCAAAGTAGTTAGAAGAATTATTCATAGGTAGAGGTTGGGGTACTAAGTGGTTTAAGATGATATGTAAAAAAAAGTGGGGGAGAGGGAAATAGAAGATGGCACCAAGAGAAACTTGAAGGAAGAAGAAAAATAGGATAAATTATACCACATAAAGAGGCACATATGAGGGGGAGGGGAAGAATACTATTATAAGAAGGAGAGGAAGAGAGTGTTAATAGGTAATACTTAACTTACTCTCAGTGGAATCAATTCTGAGAGGGAAGAGCATCTAGATCCATTGTGGTATCAAATTTTTATAGGGAAAAACCAAAGGGGGCAGTGGGGTGGGGAGTACCAAAAGGGAGAGAAAGAAATGGGGGAGGGAATTTAATAGACCCTAAAGAAAAATAAGAGGAGAATAAGAAGGCAGGGGATGGGAAGGGAAGTAAAAAAAGGGTATGGATTAGATTAAAAGCAAAATAAAAAATTATGTGGTATAATTTAGAAGGAAATAGTGAAAGAAGAAAGGGCAGAACTGGGAGGAAATCAAAATGATGGGGAATACATAGGTGGTAATGTGGGATCCATAGTTCTGAAAGGGGTTCAAACTGCAGAGAGGGGTTCAAGCTGCATCACAGAATTCCATAGTGCCCCCCAGAACTCTAAGAGAGGGGGCAGCGCCAGGTCACCCTTCTTGCAGGTCCTGATTCTTGGCTCTGGGCACACATACTCTCTGTGTAGCTGCTGGAGCCATCCAGTCTCTGACAGCCAAGACTGCTTTACTTTGTTAGACCTTCATGCAAGACCACAGTCTACCTTAGTTTAGCTGTTTAAGTTTAGAAAGAAGATTATTAGGGGCTTAGATAGGAGGTCAGCTATATAAGATACATTTTTCCCCTTTGGGGGCAAGGGGCTGCTTATTTGACATAGCTATTTGTGTAAATGAAATTAACTCTAGCCCATTCATAGTCAAAAATCTACTTACCCTAGGCATCTAGATTATATCATCCCCACCTTCCTCAGGGGAAGTGGAGATAATTTAATCACACGTGACAATAAGTATCAAATCAAGAACAAGGGACTGCCCTTTGGGCAGTCCAAATCAGTGTAGAGGCTGCCATTGGTCCACTTGAATTAGAGGTGACCCAAAGGAAATGTCAAGAGACGCTATCTCTTTAAATACGTGGGTTACAACCTGGTAAAGTTAGTTGAGGAGTGGAAGGAGTTCAGGAGTTCAAGAGTTCAGGAATTCCGGCTTTGGACTTGGTGCTGAAGGTGCTCGGCTGAGACCTCAGAATGCTTGTACTCTGAATTGTCCCGTGGGTAAGTTAGGCTGACTTCCTTGGCCTACCTTGGCGTTTCCAAACTCTGCCTTAAGTAGGCTTATAGCCTCTCTGATTTCTAAAGTCTTGTGGCTTGTAACCCAGTTTAATTAGTCTTTTAAGCCTCTCTCTGTCCAGGCCTCTTCAGGCCTGGACTGGCCTCTCCCTCTCTCTATTTACCTACCTTTTACTTTCCTAATTGTAAGTAAACTACCTTAAACTGGATGTTGACTTGGGTCTATTTTAAATATGGAATCAATCTGAATTGTTGATTCCTGGCAGCTACATTTTAAATACATATTTATAAATACCTAAAATCTCCCTCTTACATATTTTAGGTAGCTTCCCCTTACCTATCATTCCTAAACCATTTCTCCCCCTTCCTATTCCCAGATATCATTAAGCCCTTGTCATCTAGGAACTGTGTCCGGATACAGATAATTTGGGGAAATACTCACATCCTCCATAAGCCAAGTTCCTCTTACTAGTGGCTCTGAATTTGATCCTAACTTCTGAGCCAGTGGGCTGCTCCTAAGACATCAAGCCTCACCTATTCTATCCTGTGGGGAAATAATACATACAGAGAAAGATATTATCACAAGGGGTTTAATCTTTATTCACTTACCATCTTGGCCCAGAAGTTACCAAGCTAGATCATCCTCCATAATCAGACAGTTAACTGACTTCCAACTGCTTACAGGGAGGGGGAAGAGGTGAAAGAGTACTTCACAGGCTCCTGCCCTTCCCATCCAGTCAAGTCTGCCTGCTTCTCTAAAGACTGGGGATTGGGGAGATTTCACTGCCATCTCACAGTTTCCCTAATCCTACAGTATTCATAACTCTGAATGTGAATGGGATGAACTCACCCATAAAATGGAAACAAATAGCAGAATGAATTAGAAACTAAAATCCTACCATATGTTGTCTACAAGAAACATCCTGAGAACACTTTAAGATAGACTACTGAAAGAAATAATGATATGGTACCTGAATTTACTGTCAAGATTTCAAGAAAGAGACAGAGTTTAGTTGAGCAATTTTAGTGTTTATGGGACAAGCAAGTTAGCAGATGAGTAGAAAGCTACTCTGTCCTTAGTTGTATGTGGATTCCCATACAGCCTTTGCTTCAGTAGTGGAATCATTTTTCAATAGATTATCAAATTGATCTGTGGTCAGTAATCCTATCTTTTTCTTCACAAACTTCTTCTGGAGTTTGACCTTCCCCTAATCTCTCCGCAACAACCTCTCATGTTCTTCTGCTGGCTTCTTCACACCATCATTATTCAAATGAACTTAGTCTCAAAACATTTATTCTTCCCTTCAAACTTCTGCTTGAAGCAGAATCATGTTCAATATTCTACTATATATAAGTTGGGGACTCTCCTCAACTGATCTTTCCAAGGGACTGGAAAGAATGGGTTCAGAGGAGGAATGTAATCTCAGTCCCAAAACTCATTGGTATGGGACTCTTTCCTTATTGGTAGAGATCAATTCTCTGTGTCTGCAAAAGGGGCAGGGTAGAATTAACAAGAGCAGGAAAGAGGAGTTCTTCAGTTCTTCCATTCACTTTGGTTTTGTAGATTCTTATTGCCTTGTGAAGTAATTTGCTTCTAATTGTCCCTTCTAATTTTTAAAGACTGAATTTTATCTCTGACTTTTTGATCCTCTTTTCCCTTTTGTTCTATTTTTCTTTGTAGAACATTGTTTTTATCTTTTGCTTTCTTGTCTCATTTTCAAGCTGGTCAGTTCTGGTTTTTCGGACACTATTTTCTTGTTCATGTACCTCTTTCAGACGACTTATTTTGCTTTTTAAGTTCTTTCTCCAATTTTCTTCAATCTCTCTTAATTGTTTTTTGAATTGTGTTTTGAGTTCTTCCAAAGCCTGGGTCCAATTCACTGGAGTTCCTGAGTTTTTGCTTGGTGTTCCTTGATCCTCCTCTGTTCCATTTGTTCTTTGTTCATTACCTGAATAGAAGCTGTCAACTGTAATTTTTTTTTCCTGTTGTTTACTCATGTTTTCCTTCTTTCCCCCTCCTTGCTTCTCTGTTTATTTGTTGGATCTGTGAGTTTGGGCTTTTCTGCCCTGAAGGGGCTTCTTCTTTGTTCTGCTGATTAACTGGATTAGGCTGATGGAGCTGACCTGTTGAATTAATGTGCCCTGAGGCCAAATCTTTCCCAACTGCCAGAAGAGGCTGAAGGTGAAAGTGAATATGTGGAGGCTGAAGGTAGTTACCCTCCTCTCTACTCCTTTCTGCCAGCTGCCTCCCTGCCAGCTGCCTAGTCAGAGCCCTGAGCTTCTTGTGGTGCTATCAAGGTACTCCATTCAGTTTTCACTTTTGCCCTGGAATCCCATAGTCAGCTGGAGTCCTACTGCAGGTCTCAGTACAGTAGGTAGGGGAGGGGTGTTAGATATTTCCCTTATACTGGAGAATTCGACTTTATTGATGTACCTTTCAGGTTGAATAGAGTAGGAGAGATCTGTGGCTCTGTTTTGTCATTGAGTTTGGCTTTTAGTACACTTGCTCTTCTGGTTGTTTGCCAGCTCTGTGATTTTGAGCTTTTCTGCCCTCTGGGGGCTTCTTCTCTGCACTATTGATAAACTGGATTAAGTCAGTTGAGCTGATCTACAGAACTGAATGTGCCCTGAGGCCAAAACTTCCAGCAGCACAGGCTTAAGATAGAGGTGTGGAGGCTGAAGGCTGTGACCAGCCTGCCCTCTTCTCTGCTTTTCTTCTCCAGCTGACTCTTTTCCAGCTGTAGTTAGAGCCCTGAGCTTCCCATAGTTGTGTTAGTAAGGTACTTTGTCCCAATTGGAGCCCTCACCCTGAGATCCCACTGACTGCCCGAGTCTCAGCACAGCATGTTGGAGAGGGGCACTGGAACCTTCCTTCTTTCTTTTCCTTAAACCTAAGAATTCAACCTAGTCTGCATACCTTTTAAGTTGAATTTAGCAGGAGGGTCTTCCACCTCTGTCTTGTTGGATTTGGTTTTCTGTCCCCCTTGAAGCACTTTATTTTTGATTGGTGTGGAATGGTTTTTACAGAGGAATCAATTTTTGCTGCTTCTAAGCTGCAGTCTTACTCTGTCCCCATTCCAATAACAGTTGAATCTGCAATTGCTTCAGGCATTTCTAGATTTCAGCTTTGAGAGCTGGATAATGTCAGCTCTACAGCTGGTTGACAAAAAAGACTGTGGGAAAAAGTTGACCAGAGAGGAGGAGGAATTTTCAGTCTCCATTATGTCCCTCTCCCCAACTTACTACACTAGCTACTTTAGGAACTTCCCTTTGGGATCTAGGGTTCTCTTGGCTGGGAATATCTCCCTGGGAAAACTTCTTTTCTCTGTATTGTCTGATATATATTTTCCTATATATACGCTTTGTGATTTTTTTAACTATTAGATTAGATAAAGAGTTTCTTGGAGAGTTACTATGTTCATTGTAGAACTGTTTTTTTTTTTAAACCCCTACCTTCCATCTTGGAATCAATGTTGTGTATTGGTTCCAAGGCAGAAGAGTGGTAAGGGCAGGCAATGGGGATCAAGTGACTTGCCCAGGGTCACACAGCTGGGAAGTGTCAAGGTCAGATTTGAACCTAGGACCTCCCGTCTCTAGGTCTGGTTCTCAATCCACTGAGCTACCCAGCTGCCCCCATGAGGTCAGATTTAAACTTAGGTCTTCCTGACTCCAGGCACAGTACTCAGCTATCTAGCTACCTCCTGGATTTTGTAGCAAAAGGGCTTTTTTTTTTTTTTTAAATTCCAGAAGGTGATCTATGGATTCTTGCAATTGGCATTTTGTTTTTCTGTGTTTAGAATTCTGGGTAGTTTTCTTTGTATTGTTTGCATCATGGTGCTTACATATTTTGACTTGGAGTATTCTTCTGGGAACTCTATAATCCTTAAATTATCTCTAGATTTCCTGTAGAAATTTCCTGTAGAAATTCTCGATTTTTGTTGTTGACTTTTACTTCTCTTAATCCCTGTTGATTTTCACTTCTGTGTATTTTATATAGTTCATACTATGTACCAGGCACTATACTAAGCACTTTTCAGATATCTCATTTGATTCTCACAACTAGGTGGCAGAGTGGATAGAGCACTGGGACCTGGAAGTCAGGAAGACCTGGGTTTAAATATGGTCTCAGATACTAGTTCCTTCATCCTGGTCAAGTTGCTTGACTGCTTTCTGCCTCAGTTTCCTCAACTTTAAGGTGAGGATAATAACATTTCATACCTTGCAGGGTTGTTGTGAAGATCAAATGAGATAATATTTGTAAAGCACTTAACATAGTGTCTGACTCCTTTCTTTCCTTCTCTTCATCTCTTCTTTCTTTCCTCCTGGTTTGTTCTGCCCCAAATACCGAAGGGCTTCAGATGATTTTCTTATGTAGTCTTCTCTTTGACTTTCATTGCTTGTTCTGGTGTGTGTTTTGTCTTTTGTTTGAGTGTTTTTATCAAGTGTTTTATCTAAGACCTTTCATATTGCCATATTAGCCAGAAACAAATCCACTCTTGTGGCTGAATTGATACTAACACACAAAAGGAAAGAGAACTTGGGAATTTAGTGGTTTGGATTGTGTTGTTAGTTGAGTTAACAATTTATCAGGGTTTTCATTATAAAGTACAAGAAATAAAAACCTTAATTCACTCATGTCCAGTATGGGACTACAAATATCCATTGTGAATTCAGGGTATTTCAACAGTGGCCTATCAAGGCAGCTGAGATAAATATGTAAACGTATTTTTAGCTCTTAAAGGAAAGCATCATTTTCAGAATTAATTTATGTATACCAGACAAATGGATAAAAATACATTGATTTGACATATATTCCAAGTTCCTAGAATTATTTAATTAACTATATAATTTGACAGTTTTATCAGACATATCAAATGATTTTTTTCCCTCATGGTGAAAAACCACAAGTTCTAAAAGATCCTATCCAAAGTACAAAGACTTATAAGCATAGGTCCAAATATAGAACAATATTGTTGGACTGCTCACACTGTGCATTAAATACATCAACTCTTGTGATTGGAATGCTGCTAACACGGAAGAAAAAAGAATTTAGAAATTAAATGGCTTGGTTTGTGCTGTTATTAGAGCTAATGATCTGTCAGTGTTTCCATTATAAATCCTTATTTTTTTCAGGGTCTTCTAAATCAGCCATAAACATTTTTCTCCAGTATATTCCTCAGGATTTTTGTTTTCAACCTAGAACACATACCTATTTTGGGAGTGTGTGTCTTTTTACCAGGATTCTGGGGGGTTAAGGGAGTTGGCCATTTTAAAGCAGTAAAGTGGTGAAAAATGAGGGAAAGGTGATAATTGGTTACAGATGATCTTTTGATGCTGCTGGGACTAAAAGTCTGCTCAGTTTACTTCAAATTGGGGATGTGCAAAGTTGAAATGACATTCTTCTTAATTTGTGCCAGTAATAGTAATTCACAATATAAAGACCAAGGGATGAAAGGGATTTGGATAGTTTCTCTATGTGCAGGAATTGACCTAATTTTCACAGGTTTTGGAGTCTTTGGGGACCTTCTGGAAGCTCCTAAATCACCTCAAAATTATGAAATGGAACATTCTTTGTACCTGATCCTAGACAGATTCCCCCCTCCCCCCCCCCTTAGACCCAGCTGCTCCAGCTTGTTCTAGTCTCAGAGAGGTAGCAGTTGAGTATAGATAGAATTAACATAGATTTTTTTCCCTGGAGCATATCTTTTCACATGTGTGACTCCTAGATTGTCAATTTCCAGGTTTAAGGTATTATGTAGGCCTAAATCCACTATTTATCTAGAGGACATGATTCAAATTAAAGACATTTAATGAAACAGTATAGAAGTTTGTAATAGAAAAATGACCTAACCTTGAAGTATTATCTATCGCCTATGCATAGGAATCACAGATATGGGTATAAAAGGAAAGAATATATGGAACTAGAGCATGTGTTTTGATTTTATGTCTCTGATGCTATTTGATCATAATATCCTTTGGTTATGTCATCAAATAGCTTTTAAGTGAGTCTGCTCCTTGCTTTGTACAGTATTCTCTCTGGGTCTGTTTGCTTTCCTGATTTTGGTTTTCTTTCTTTAGTTGCTATTAATTTTTGGACTGAGAACCTGATTATTCTATTGGTATCCAGCTTTTGGCTGTTATTTTTTGCTGAGCTTTGGTATACTGGGCTTAGATGTCTTTTAGTGCATAGTGTCTTCTGAAGCATGGCTTCTAGGTCCTAGCTTCTAGACATTACCTTTTTAGGATCATCTGCTAGCTATAGAGTGGCTGGTTTCCTTTTATTAAAGGTAAGCTGATAGCTGATAGCCCTTGTACTTAGCTAACAAAAGACAGTTAGGATTCCAAAAGGATAAAATTAAATCTTGTCTTGACATCTTTGTCTGCTCAGAGATGATGATCTAGAGAACCTTCTCAGGGTTAGATAGTCTCCAAATTCTTGTTGGATTAGTATACCAATGAATTTTAGTTTAGCTAAGGAGACCAGCTTATATTATATCTAGATAATGTATCTTCTTGTCTTTATTGTGAGTATCTATCAGGAACAAAACTCTATTGTTTTGGTGATATATTTTGATCAAAATGTTACTGTTTCTCAACACTGATATCTTTATTGTATATTGGAATGCAATAGGAAAATACCCAAGCCTCTCTACTAGCACCTGCTTTCTGTAGATAGATTGCTATACTTTAAACTTCTTCTCACTTTCCCCAACCCTAAATGAAATTTACATTTTATTATTAATCAGAACCTTGGTCTTAATCTAAAGAATAACCTTCTTCCTGGGAACTATAGGTATCAGGGCAAATATGTGGGAAAATATTTTTTACGCAGTCAAATATTTTTTTATGATATCTTGTAATATTGACAGCCCCAACACAAAATTTCAAACCACACAGAATACTTTGAAAATTGAATAAGAACAATCTTTCAAGTGCAGTTATCAGCCACATCATCTGATTTGTGATATATAAATTCATTTAAAGATTATTCATTTGTCTTTTTGTTACATTAAAATACCTAGATGCTTTTCTCCTTCCTTCTCCTTCCCCTATTAGAGAAGGTGTCATCTGATAAAAAGTAGAAAACTGGGAAAAAAATTTTATAGACAGTCTCTCAGATTGAGGTCTCAGTCAAATATATAAGAGTATGAGTGCCTGAACTGATAAATGTGCAAAAGATATGCATAGACAGTTTTTGGGTAAAGATATCAAAGCCATATAGGTATATGAAAAAATGCTCTAAATCATTGAGTCAAGAAATGCAAATCAAAATCAGCTAAAATGATAAAAAAAGTAAAATGACAAATGTTGAAAAGTATGTGGAATAATAAGGATACTAAAATACTATTGGTGGAGATGTGAATTGATCCAACCATTCTAGAGAGCAATTTGGAATTATGCCCAGAGAGTTATAAAACTGTGTATATTTTTAGACCACTGGGACTGTTTCCCCAGGAGATCAGGGAAAAAGGAAAAGAACCTATATGTTCTGAAATATATATAGCAGTTCTCTTTGTGGTGGGCAAAGAACTGGAAACTGAGAAGAAGCCCATTAATTGGGGAATGGCTGAATGTTTATGGTATGGTTGTGATGGAATACTACTGTACTATAAAAAATGATCAGCAGGCTAATTAAAAAAACAAGTCAGAAAGAACTACATAGGATAATGAAGAATGAAATGATTAGAACCAATTTATGCTTCAAGTAATAAATCTGTAGCTGTACATGGTATTCTTTTGATTTTTTTTTTATTATCACCTTTCCCACAAGCATCCTTTTCCATCAGGGAGTGCATAGATAAATAAAAGATATCTTTCCAGTTAGCAGTAGAGAGCTGATGAATTTTTTTTTTTCTTTTTAAAGGGTTAGGTTTTATTTTTTGCAGGTGAAGCAACAATTGGAAAGTATAGCATGGGGTAGCTAGAGGACTCAGTAAATACAGAACTGGAGATAGGAAGTCTTGGGTTCAAATCTGTCTACAGATACTTCCTATTTATGTGACCCATGGCAAGTCACTTAACCTCAATCATTGTCCCCCCCAATATATACTAAGATGAGAAATTCAGGGAAGGCCTATCTATTAACCAGACAACCAAACAATAAATCAATAAATATTTGTTAGTATTATTAGCTTGTGCTAGATATGATTCATGCTCTCAAATAACTTTTATTCTGTTCATGGAGAACAATGCATATATTATATGTATGACCTCTAAGGTTTTTAGGACCCTGGACAAATATTTTTTGTAGTGTCCCTGTCTGAAAAAAATGATAAAACATGTATTATAAAATTCAAGGGCCCATTGTGAGATATTTTGATTTATTGATGAATATTTGGTAAAAAGATTTAGTTTTTAATTAGTTTTTAACATTCACTTTTTTTTGTTTTGTTTTGTTTTTAAACCCTTGTACTTCGGTGTATTGTCTCATAGGTGGAAGAGTGGTAAGGGTGGGCAATGGGGGTCAAGTGACTTGCCCAGGGTCACACAGCTGGGAAGTAGGACATTCACTTTTTCATAAAAATGTTTTGTTAAAATAAGATACATATCTGAAATGACTGTCTAAATTGTATTACTATCAAAATCTAGGCGACTACTCATACTACAATTTTGTGTAGCTTACAGATCACTGATATTTAAGATGAATCACCACTGTCCTCCCATTTATTCAGAACACTCAGATGTTCAAAGTCCTCAGATCTTCCAGGAAAATGATTTATACCATGATGACTCACCTTACTTTCACCTGACTTTCATGAATATCCACAGATTCATTTTCAGAAAATGTTTTCAACACCACTTGATACTTGATATCTAGAAGTAATAATACAAGGAACAGGCTGTTGTCAATAATATACACTCCAAAAAAAATACAGAAATCTTGCCCTTTTTTCAAAAATATGCTAAAAAGAAAAGTACAGTGAATAAAAACTTGATTACAGTTCAAAACTGTTTTCTTATGTTTAAAAAGGCACTGATAAAATTTTTTCCTTAAATAGATAATTTTGAATGTAATTTCTATTCTTTCTTATGGCAAAATTTAAATTGTTATTCTTTAATATCATTTCTTGGGTTGGCAGTACAAATAAACCTGAGAGAGAATGAAATGTTGCTATTGTTTTCACATTTCATTGGGCCCTATTTTTTAAAATATAAAAATCAATAAATTTTTCTCAAAATTCAAATGATACTTTTTGCTAAAACATATAACAATTTTCATTAAATATATAAAACTCATAAAATTATAATTTGAGAAAATGAAATCAAGTGGAACTTATTTTTCAATTTTTTCATAGTAAAATTATATTATATTTTGTTTTTTGCATTATTATTTATAATATATTAAACACACAAACATGAAAAGCACAAAATTAAGATCTGTATGACTACCTGGCCTCTAACATAATATTAAGTAACAGATTATATTATTCTACACAGTAAAACAAACATGCACACTGTGATGGCAGCAATCAATCTGCCCTCTCTTTAGAGTGGGGTATTTTTAGATAGATTATTATAGTTATAATATAAAATATGCCATGAATATCAGTACTCTCAAATTGAAATATACTATATTTTACATTGTAAACCTGAAATGTCTATTATATGTCAAAAGATAGTTCTTAAATTTGGAACAATGTGAGCCATATTTTAGAAATATAATAATAATAGATATTTCCAGCCAATGGATGTAAGCCAAAGTTATAAGAGAAATATATTATGGTTGCTGATTCTATGCTAGCAATAAGTTGCAATAAAAAACTTGTACTGAGGACAATATTGGCAGTAATATTCTGGTTTTCCAAACTGAAGTAAGTGACAAAACATTGTTATAAGCTGTTAACGGCTTTTAATGTCTTTTATTTGCTCTTAGAATTTCTAACTTGTCCCTCTCTGCTTCCTTAAACATTATGGATATTTCACCAAAGCTTTTAATATTTCACACTATTTTTCAAAATGCTTTAAAAATATAATTATTAATTTTATTATTGTAACTGTAATATAGGTAAGATGATCTTCAATGACTTTGGAAGAGAGAGGGAGTCTAACAACTCTATACAACTTTGTTTTACTTAAATCCAAATTACAAGCAAGTCATGATATCACTCCATGATGTCTTTAGTACTCTTTGTAAAGAAAGAATAAACAACTAGAAATCTAACTTGGTAAGATTGAACCATTTCTTCTGTGAATTACTATAGTTTGCTTGATAGGATTTTATTCAAAAATTTTCAATATTAATGATATTGGTCTATGGTTCTCCTCACTTTATCATTCACTGGTCTAGGTATTAGTGAGAATCAGTCAACAAACATTTACTGAGCACATTATGTGCTAGGTGGCAAGCTAAGTAATGGGGATACAAAAATAGGCAAAAGACAGTCACTGTCCTCAAGGATTTTACAGTTTAATGGGGGAGAAAACAAGCAAATAAGTATATATACTATTTCACATATATACATATATATGTATATGAAATAATTAAAAGAGAGAAAGCATTAGAATTAAGAGGGATTAGGAAAAGTATGTAGATGTATGCAGAAGAAGGGAAGTCAATAGACACAGAGAGAGAGAGAACAAATGTTCATAGCCATAGGAAACAGCTGGAGAAAAAGCTTGGGGTTGAGTGATGAAGTATCTGGTTCTTGGAATGGCAAGGAGACCAGTATCACTTTTAATATTTCATTTTTTTGCTTCTCTTCTTTAAGATTGCCTTTTCTTTCTGTTTATTTGCATTTCTAATTTGTTGTGCTTTCTTCCTCTCTCTCTATCTCTCTCTCTCTCTCTCGTTCCTGCTGTGTAGGGTATCAATTCTACTTTCACAATACTTATTTTTCTCTTTAACCATGTACAAACATCCTACTATGATTTCACGATCTTTTGGGAAAACACAGAATCCTCAAATTCATCAGGTATTGATTCATTTTCATTTATCTTGGGATATTTATTCAGAGATGTCTAGGCTAATTTAGTCCATCTGTTATTAATGTCCATCTGATATTAATATGTCCATCTGTTATTAATATCTTGCCTTTTAGTTTATCTGCTAGTGCTCAAGGTCTTTGAGTTTTAAAATCGTTGGTCATTTCCCTACATTCTCTTATTACTTTCTGATTTCTTCCCTCTTGATGGAGTTTTCCCCAGAGACAGGAACTCTAAGCTTTTCAATCTTCTCCTGTACTTGTTTTGACAGCCTCAGTTTCTACCCAAGACGACCTTTATAGGGATAGAACTAGCCATAAGTGGAGTCCTTTTTTCAGGCCTCAGTGAGACACATACACTCTATTCAGGTCTGGTTCCTTCTGTTCTTCAGTTTTCTGACAGAGTACTCTTTAGCACAGAAAGGCATTGCCATGCTGTCATCCCAAGTCAAATATGTTTCTAACTTTTAGATTTTGATTTTCTGTAGGGCAGTGCGAGACAAAGTTGTATTCTGTTGCTTGCCTATTGGTGTGGTTGTACCAGATATTGTCTGTCTGGAAGGGTTTGATTGTTGAAAGCCGTTAGATGTAAAGAGCCAATTGGAGAAATAGGGTCAAATTTAGAGCCTGTTATCTGGATTCCCTACGTGACCAATCCAGGCTGAGGCAGTCTTTGTGTTTGGTCCTGGTCACCTGAGCCCTGAAAAGCTCTGGTACCAGCAGGTAGATTAATCCAAAAACAACTTGACCCCTCCAAGAGGCTATTAGGAGTCATTTAGAGAAACAGAGTCTGTAATAGATGTTTTATCTGGATCCCATTACAAAATCATCGGCAAGTAAAACTGCGTGTATGATTTTTCTGCACTGCATGTCAGATGCAGATAGAATGGACCATCTAAGGTAAAAATCTGAGGCTCCTCTTTTGACTCATTTTTAGATCCCCACATTCTCTCAATATTCTTATTGGAAAGCTTTGAGTCCTTAACCAGACCAGCAGCTACTGAGTTAATAATTCCTCTCCTTGACAATTTCTCTCCTTGATAATTAAGAAGCCTGAAACCTAAAAAATATATTACTTAGATAAGGACTGGAGCCGGACAATTTAGTCCAGACTATCTGACCAGGTGCAGATCTGCAAATCAAGGCAGAACGCAATTAGTAAACATCTCCATGAAATTTATTTCTGCTTCCAGAATTATCCCCTACTAATTGGTGGTTAGAACTTGGCCCTTGTCTTTGCACCCATATCTCTATTTTTTAGGCTTTAATGAATTGTGTATGATTTGTAACCCCTTCACAGCTGTGATTCTTTCTTTTTGTTCTTTGTTTGAAACCAGTATAAAATAAAGTCCAAAATCCCATAGCGTGGGATCAGCATGGGCTAACCTCTAGTTTGGCTGTTCTCAGTTTCTTTTTCCTGTCTTAGCAATCCGACGCCGTAAAACGCCACTCAGGACCCCTACCATATAGAGCTGGTCCTCTATATTTGATGAATTAGAATATAAAGGAGGCTTTCCCTATTACTGTTTCATCAACTTGTTTCTTGTTGGAATTCTTGGAGTCTTAAACCTTGGAGACAGCTGAAATTGCTATATCTCTTGTCCACAATTCCTATTTTGAGATGTTTGAGAGACAAATTTGGATCAAAGAAAGCATTTAGTTCACATGACCCTAAAGTGATTCAGGGCTTTTTGAAGATGCTGATAGCTCTGGCTAAGTAGCCAAATAAAAAAAAAGTCTCTTTTCAACCATATGGTTGGCCACCTGGAACCATTTATAGAACATCTACACATGCTTCATTGTCTCTCCGTAGTACTTACCTGTCATCGCAATTCTCTGGATCTATCTCCCTAGCATATTTGTCAAGCAAGCTGATAGGGTTTGTGAGTATACTAGATCTCTATTATACACGAATATGTGGAGCTTATAGATGGGAAACCTTCTTACCAATGTAGGACAGCATTTCCTCTGCAACTTAAAATTACTTTAAGTACTGTAAAGGGGAATTCTTTGTTCTCTTTGAGTTTATACTTTTGAAAGGGAATCCCTTATTCACTTTGCCTAGTTGGAGCTAAGACTTTGGTTAACAATAACTTCAGTACCCCTACTTAATACCTTACTAAATTGTGAAGACAGGATTAACTCTCCTTTGTTTACCTTTTGATTGAATCAACAAAAGTCTGAACTAGGTGGAGGAGCTCACAAACACTTAGAGCAGTAATGGGCAAACTTTTTAAAGAGAGGGCTAAAGGAAAGGAAATGCTCATCTGTCAGTCTGTTTCTAAGGCAACTCTTTCAAAGTTTCATTGTACTGTATTCTACTCATTGTATTTGCCAGATTAGGAATAATGTCCTGCAGCAGGATAGAACATGCCTTAAGGCATAGAGTAATTCATTACATGTACTTCAGCATTTTTAACTTTGTTCAGGTAAGAGTCACAGGTAACAATTAATCATGCAGTAATAATTCTACCTCACAGCCAGATTCAGGAATAACCATGTGGGAACATTCCTATTCAAAAGGAAAGTTGGAAGGATCCCACCTCAGCTGTGCTGAGATTGTGCCTTCAACTTTTCCCAAATAAAGATCTCTGCCTGTGACGTTCAAGGTCACACATCTTCTGAGTAGCTTGCAGCTTTTTCTCTCATTGCTTTATTGACCCATTAGAATTTAAAACTCAAAATAATATTGATTGCAGTCTCAAAAGCTTTAACTTCCAATGGTAAGTTTCATTTATTGCAGCTTATTGAAAATGATTAAACTTACTCTCATGGAGTTTCAATAATAAAACAGTAAAAGTTTACTCAGGCTCACAAACATATAAGACATTTCATTTAATTCTCTTCTAAGTCATAAATTCATCCTGGCATAAAATGAATCATTAAAAATCATTTCTATATTATAAGCAGATTTGTATATTCTCAGTAATTCATTTTTATTATTTAGAAATTCTATAACCTAAGCAAGCTTTTTGTAACAGGGCTGGTGACTTTGTTCACAGATTGAAAACTTTTAGATAAAGAAATTCTGCAAGGTTTTTCCTTTAACTTTTCTACACCATAAATACCAACTTTTCTTTTCTCTCTTTTTTTTTTATATTTTTCCTGCCCTTAATGAGTCTCACAACTCAATAATGGACTGTATTGATAGAATTTCCCCTAAATTATTACCAATATATATCTGGAATTCTTAGGAGCACTTGGACTTTGCCTCGTCTTTACCCTTAAATTTTTTTCTTTTTGTAGTGGGGAAACAAGACAATTCTTAAAATTCAATTAAACAAGTAACAAAATAGGTGGAAGTTTACAAATTAACCTTGGCTCAAAACTCATTTTAGCATTTAAAGCAAACTTTTTTCACTCAAACTCATTGTTTCATGCATATTACAACTTTCTTTCTGCCTGAACTCCTCATGTTCCTTAGAATTTTCACATTACATTTCTCTCAGTGGACTTTAATTAAAAGTCCTTCAAATGGACTTTGATTAAAGTCTCTGAACAACCTGTTGCGTTTATATTCTAATCAACTTCTCTTCCCTTATTTTACTTGCTTTCACCATCATAATTCAAATAAACAACTTCACTAAGTATTATTTTTACTTTTAAGTCATGCCCAATTAAACACTTCTAAGATTTCAACATCTAGACAGAGATCTCTAAGAACTCAAGCAATTTCATAGTAAAAACAGTACTATCTATTGCATTTCTAGACAGTTTAAAAAATTTGCATCATTCCTTCAGCACTTAAAGCTATCACTGTAATCAATGATCCAAGGAAACCTAGATTTTAAAAGAATTTACCATTTAAACACTAGTTCCAACAGAGAGCCTTCTCAAATTTATTTTAGGTATTAATTTTATCTATAGTACAACTTGGTAATATGAAATAGCTTTTCATAAGATCATATAAATATGCATTTTTACCAATCACATTGAAATCTTCCTATAGGATTATACAGTATGAGATTCTTACATCTAATCAATAAAATAAGGCAAATATACAACACTTATAGTATCCCAGGTTCTGTGTTAAACAATCTCTAGTCTCCAAAGTGGCAGTTACATAATAAGTTTTAATCTGTTCCTATTAGCCCACTTTTTAAGAGCACATAATTAAATTTAGTTCAAATCTGATATTCATAAGGAACTCATTGCTTTCGGGTCAATCCTAGCTCACTCTAGTTTCTACCTTATATTGCCTTCAAATCAAACTATGTTTTAAAGTACTATTGATCAAACATATGTTTATGTTTATGTTAAACATATGTTTATGTTAAACAATGAAAACATATGAAATTCCATATTTCCCAAAAGTAATATTTCCTTCAAACATTCTCCTTTTAATAGCATTTATTTCAATAGGATTTCAAACTGAGAGACCTCCAATCTTTAGCTTACTCATTTCCTTTCTTATTTTAGCATATAATTTTAGACTTTCAATTACTGACAATTCTGCTATTCACAATGTGATAGAATTATGGAAAGTCATTTAAAAAGATTTTTAAGCAAATGTAAAAATACTTTAAAGAACAATTAAGTTCTGAAAATTTAACAAAGGGAATAACAAAATTTCTCTAAGTAAGTATCATATATAGTTCTGGTTGCTTATTTAAATAAACTTTTGTCCTTTTAGGGGAGGAGGCAAAAAATAATTCTTTTAAAAATTATTTTTATCACACAAAACACACTTCCATATTGTTCATTTAAGAGCACACTCATATATGACCAAAATCTCAAAATAAAACCATAAACACACGGATGTGAAAATGACTCAAATAGTTTTTTCTCTGGAGGTGGATAGCATTCCCCGTCAAAAGTCTTTCAGGATTGTCCCAGATCATTGCACAGCTAAGAGTAGCCAAGTTTGATCATGGTACAATGTTGCTATCACTATGTACAATGTTCTGGTTCTACTTATTTTGCTCTGTATCAGTTCATGCAGATCTTTTCAAATTTATATATATGAAATATACACATATTCCACATGCTTGGGATATATATATATTCTATAATTCTCAAAAAAGATGAAGCAAGAATTTTTTAAAAGCTTAACATTTTTTAAAAAAATGAAATGATAGCCCTTGAGAAAAAAAATTGGGAAAGGAATGAAAGCTATGGAGAAAGAATTGGAAAGAGAATCCATGATTTGGCAGTATGTAAAAAGGTTTTTCAAGGAATATACTCCCTAAAAATTATAATGAAGTCGATGACTATGAAACCATAAGAGATATTAAAACAAAGTCAAAAGGCTGGAAAAAACCAGAAGAAAATGAAAGATATGACAAAAACAACTGACCTGGAAAATAGACTGAAAGGAAAAATTCAAGAACCATTAGTCTACCTGAAATCCCTAACTTAAAAAAAAAAGAGCTTAGACATCTCATTTCATGAAATATTTAAAGAAAATGGTTCAAATTTCTTAGAAACAGAAGGCAAAATGGAAATAGAAGGAATTCACCGGTCCTTTTTTGACAAAACCTCCAAAATAAAAACTCCCAGGAAGATCATAATCAAAGTGAAGAGCTTCCAGGTCAAAGAAAAAAATAACTTAAGCAAACAGAAAGAAGTCAGATATTGAGGAGTCACAGTCAGTGGCACTTGTGCTTTGACAGCCATTATTATAAAGAAGTGGAGAACTTAGAATATGATATTCTAGAAGGCAAAAGAAATGGGCTTAACAGTCAAGAATAACTTAGACTCAGGAAAATTGAGCATAATTCTAAAGGATAAAAAAATGTATCTATAATGAAATTGAGGATTTCCAAACATTCCTAATAAAAAGATGAGAGACGTGAGTAAACTATGAAGTTCAAACATAGGAATTAAGAGAGACATAAAAAGATAAATATGAGTGAATCATGCTAATTGACTAAACAAAGATATCTCCTACATTCAAGTAGGAGATAATTAATGTATCCCCATTGAGTCCCATCATTATCTTGGAGAGAATTTCATTAGATATAGCCTGGTTTTGTTATGCCTTAAATGATCTTAAGAGCAGAATGGAAAAAGAGGGAAAAAGGAATACACTAGGGCAGGGGTGAAGATTTGGGAAAATTATCTCATATAATAAAAATGTCAATAAACAAAGAAGACAATTGAGGAAATAGCTGACCCTTCAATCTCACTCTTATTTGAACTGGTTAAAGGAAGGAAGACTACAAACACACATGGATACACATTCACATGCACACAGAGTTGAGGACAGAAATCTATTTAATTTAATAGAGAAATAGGAGGAAAAAGGAAATTAGAGGGAAGGCAGATTAATGGAGGAATTAGTCCTAAGCAAAACAAACTATTGTTGTTCATTTGTTTCAGTTGGGTCCAATTCTTTGTAACCTCGTTCGGGGTTTTCTTGGCAAAAATACTAGAGTGGTTTGTGATTTTCTTCTTCAGCTCATTTTACAGATGAGGAAATTGAGGCCAAAAGGGCTAAGTAACTTGCTCAGGATAATACAGCTAAGTAAGTGTCTAAGGCCAGATTTGAACTCAAGAAGATGAGTCTTTTGGCTTTAGGCCTAGCACTCTATCCACTGGGCTACCCAGCTGGTCCAAAACAAATTCTAAAAATGTACAAATATATTTATAGCTCTTTTGAGGAAGCAGTAGCAAAGAATGGGAATCTAAAAGAGTACCCATAAAATTGAACAAGTGGTGTATAAATGTGATAGAGTACTATCGAGTTGTAAGTGTAATCCACAACACATTGCTATGGGACTCTATTGGTGGATATCAATGCCCTGCACCAGTTTAAACAGTGGCAGAGTTGGCAAAAATTGGCAAAAAGTGAGAGAAGAGAGATCTAGTCCTTTCAGTGTAGTAAACCTCCTTGTGCTATTCTGACTTTCCACTTTGAGAGGGAAGATAGAATGATGCCAACTCCATTGAAGGTTAATGAAGAAAGAAAAAGACTCTGGGAAGAAGCTGACATGAGTAGTCAGCAATCTCCATCATGGTCCTATAACCAGCTTGCTCACTAGAGTCACTGGGAATTTCTACTTTGGGCGAAATCTGGTACTCTTAGTAGAATTGTTACCTCATTCTAAATGGGAGAGCTCTGTGTTTTGTGATTTATATAATAGCTAGGACCAATGACTTTTATAGATTACTTTTTTACTTTTTGCTATGTTATTCATTGTGGAACTAGTATTTGGTGGGAAGATTGTCAAGCCTTGGATATAAAGCTTGGGGTCATCCTTTCCACAGTAAAGAAAAGGCATTATGAATTTAGCTTGCAACTAAAACAACAACTACTAGACTAATAATATTTAAAGGAAAAGATAAATAAAATTTTAGACTGATAGTCTTTCTACCTAAGGAGAGCAGAGTGGCTCCCTGCTCCTGGAATGTCTTGGTGTCCATGGAGGAGGGTGGGGGGAAGATTCACTATAGACATATCCATTCTTATCTTTCTTTGAGTCCCTCTCCTTCCCACTACTTGTGCAAAGCAACATAATATAGTTTGTCCATTTTTATTTTTTAAATACTTATTTTTGCTTTATTGTATAGATTGAATGCAGCTCCTGTTCTTTTGGATTTACTTGGTACGTAGGAAATTTTTTCCCCTTTCTCCTAAGTTTTATTCTGAATACATATATTAAAAAAAACCATTTTTCTTGTATTCCACGCACACATTATGAAGTTCTTAATCTTATATAATTTTTCCACTTGCACACTTATCCTCTCCTTTCATACACTTTCTTATTTTGTAATGTAGTACCACAAAAACATGGAATCACTTTTAAGGAGGGTGTCATAAGAGTCATCAAAATACTTCTTACCCACCTCTTCATTGCAATGAAGAAATCTCTACCAGATTTCCATTGTAACTCTTGAATGTCTGTGTACCTTTAGAAAGAATTACGAAAGTCTTTCTTACAGTTACTTGTAGAATTTGTTGTTTCTCAATGTATTTAAAAAAATTTTGTATTTTTTTTTCTGTAGGCAAATCTACAAATCATTTCAATTGGCATTTCTCCCTCCCCTTGCCACCCCATGTTCAGGAGTTCTGCACATTTTTTTTGGGTAGTATTTCTTACATTATGGTTTTCAGGATTTTTTTATTCTGTCGTATTCTTCTCAGAGACCTATAATCCTTAAATTATCTCTATGCCTTTGAGATCATTATATTTTGCTTGAATAGAGTATGGTTTTAAAAATATTATTGGTTTTTACTTTCTTCTAGATTGTCCTTTTTTTGAATACTATCTTTTATTTATTTAATTAATTTAGAACATTTTCCCATGGTTGCAGGATTCCTTTCTATCCCTCCCCTAGCAATTCCACTGGGTTTTACATGTGTCATTGATCAAGACCTATTTCCATATTATTGATATCAATATCCCTAATTATATCCCCATTCACTCATGTGATGAGGTAGTTGTTTTTCTTCTGTGTTTCTACTCCTATAGTTCTTCCTCTGAATGTGGATAGCATTCTTTCTCATAGGTCCCTTATAGTTGTCCTGGATCATTGCATTGTTGCTAGTAGAGAACTCCATTATGTTTGATTTTACCACAGTGTATCCTTCTCTGTACATAATGTTCTCCTGGTTCTGCTTCTTTCACTCTGCATCAATTCCTGGAGGCCATTCCAGTTCACATGGAATTCCTCCAGTTCATTATTCCTTTGAGCACAATAGTGTTCCATCACCAACAGATACCACAATTTGTTCAGCCATTCCCCAACTGAAGGGCATACCCTTGTTTTCCAGTTTTTGCCACCACAAAGAGCACAGCTATAAATATTTTTGTACACATCTTTTTCCTTATGATCTCTTTGGGGTATAAACCCAGCAGAGGTATGGCTGGATCAAAGGGCAGACAATCTTTTAGTGCTCTTTGGGCATAGTTCCAAATTGCCATCCAGAATGGTTGGATCAATTCACAACTCCACCAGCAATGCATTAATGTCCCAATTTTGCCACATACCCTCCAACATTCATTACTCTCCCCTGATGTCATTTTAGCCATAGATTGTCCTTCTTGTCTATATATTTGCATTTCAAATAGTTGTTTCTTTTTTTCCTTTGGTGAGACTTACTATCACAGACTCAAGTTTTCTATTCTGACAATTATTTCAACTGTTTTGGGCATACATTTAGCCCTCACAATTTTTATTTCTCTTTTAAACAACTCAGGAAAAATGTGTTATGGTTCCATATTTTCCTCAAAATCCATAGTCCTCTGCTTGAGATTAAATAATCATTTCCCTTTCTTTTGTAGCATTGACTCATGGATTCCTGAACTCATTTTTTAGAGCTGAAGGTCGTATTTCCTTCTATTACCAATATTTTCCCTGTTAGTTTATGTGATTATGCTCAAGTGCTTTGAGTTTTCTTCCTTCTGAAATTTTAATTTTTCCCCCTATTGCTCTTTCTAGATCCCCCCCCCTCAGATGTCAGTTTCCTTAGGTGCTGGATCTCTTCATCCTCTTCCCATGCTGGGCAATTCATGGTTCAATAGCCTAGATCTCTGCCCCAATACTTTCTTAGGTGGCAGAATTGGCCCATATTGGATGCCATGCTCTTTCTTTCTGGGTTACTAAAGTGCCACAAAGCACCCTGCATATGTTATCCTGCCCCATTCTCTCTGATCTTTAGCCCAGCAGCACAGAGAACACCTTAATACTTTCACAGCCTAAGAAAATTTCTGTTATTTGGAGTCTTTATCTCCATAACACTGGGATAAAGAGGGAAGGGATCAGAGAAAGGGCTTGGTTTCTAATACAAACACAAACACATATCGTGCTTCCTCTCCTTTGTTCTTCCACTCTCCTGCAGATCTCTCTTGAAACACTAAATACTGGACCTTACCTACTATAGCCTTTGCAAATTTTTATAGTTTGTAGTTTGACATTTTATGGCACTAGAAGTAGAAGGAGGGTTAGAGTATTTTGTTGCAAGCTCATGGACTGCATCAGCTAGTGCAGCCTTGTTGCTGAGAGCATGGGGCAGTAGTGCTGAGTGAGTGTGAATTAAGTGTTTGTTGATGAGTTGGTTTTTCAGAAGAAATTTTGAATATCTCTATTTTTTGAAATCCTAAACAGTGGAGATAGCTGAGATTGTTTTACTTCTGGTGTATAATTTCTGTTTTAGAGTTTTGAGAGTATACAAGGAGGGAAATATTTATTTCTTCATCTTATTAGTTATATGACCTGGAAGTCTCCCCAGTTGATTTTTCAAAACTTTTTTTCCAATGACCCTTTGTAATTATTAAATTTTAATGGTTTGGCTAAACTATATGAAGATTATAAATAATAGTAGTGGTTGTTGATTCAAAGTATTATTGCTCAAAGTTGAAATGACTTTAATAGCTTTTATTTACAAAAAAGGTGGAAAGCCCAGCTGTGTGACCCTGGGCAAGTCACTTGACCCCCATTGCCCGACCTTACCACTCTTCCACCTAGGAGCCAATACACAGAAGTTACGGATTTAAAAAAAATTTTTTTAAAAGGTGGAAAGAGTAAAAGCAGAGAAATACAAAAGGATAGAGAAGACATTAGCCTGTCTAACTAAATATTGCTCTGGTGCTGAACTCAGCCAGGTCTTGTTGACCTTCAATAGGAATTAAACTCTCTCCACAAGACAGGCAGGGAAAGCCAGTTATCCACTTACCCAAGTTCCCTCCAAGAGGCAGGTCAAGACATTGACACCAGTTGAAGGTGATTCTTGAGGCCAACTTTCTTCCTTGAAGTTGACTTCCCTCTTGAAGTCCAATTCCTTCTTGAAGCTGACTTCCTTCTTGGAGTCAACTTCCTTCCCTGGCCCCAGAAATTCAGGGCCTTTTATAGTGGGTTCTTGTCTCTTCTTTTCACAGGGGCCAATTACAGCTTCCAAATTGTCTAGCACTGCCCAGGGAGCAATATTTGTGGGAACCAGTTCTCACCTTCTGGAGAGGTGAATACTCATCAAAAGGGTTCATAGATTCCTGGCTGATTGAGTTTCTGAGGGTGTGAATTCTTTAAGTTGTTTTTGAGCTCCTCTACCTAATTCAAACTTTTGTTGATTCGATCAAAAGGTAGACAAAGGAGAATTAATCCTGTCTTCAAAATCTAGTGAGATACTAAGTGAGATACTGAAGTTATTGTTAACCAATGTGTTAGCTCCAACTGGGCAAAGAGAATAAGGGATTCCTTTTCACAAGTGTAAACTCAAAGGAATCAAAGAATTCCCTTTTACACCTTTATTTAACAAAATTTTGTTGCATTATAATCAGTAAGAATATGATGAACATTTGTGCTTTTCCACATTTCTTTTTGAGGTTTTTATGTCCTAATACATTGTCAGGTTTTTTTTTTTTTTTTTTTTTTTTGGTTAAGGTGCTAAACACACTTGAGAATATTTGTATTCCTTCCTATTTCCATTCAATGATGGCTAGAGGTTTCTCATATACCCAGAGCTAGAAGAGCTAGAAGAAGAAAGAAAAAATATTGCAAAGAGTTGGAAGGAAAGAATTCAGACTGAGAAAGCACAAGGATCATATAAGATTTAGAAAAAGAAGTAGAAAGGTGTAAGTATAGAAAACATGAAATGAGATATTCCAAAAGGTCAGTCAATCAATGAGCATTTATTAAGCACCTTTTGGAGATACCACAGCCATTATTCCTTACTCAGAAAACCTGAATATAATCCTACAAGGGAAAAGAGGATTTTCAATAAAATGGAAAACTTCTTAAATATTACTGATGAAAAAAATTATATTTCAATTGGAATCTTGAAATACAAGTACAAAGTTAAAGAGAAAAATAAAGGAATTTTAGGTTATTCAATTGACAAAATAGAGTATATATATATATATATATATGTGTATGTATATGACAAACAAAATAGAGGCTAGACTTTTTCTATAATCCTAAAAAAAGATCTTAAAATTCTGAAAAATGGGAATTGTATGCAGGAGACAAAACAATTTTATCAGCCTCCAGGCTCTAAGATACAAAGAACTTAATCAAGTAACTACCCAAGAAAATAATAGGAGAGAAGACTAATCCCTAATTTCTAATATTCTCACCTAGCAACCCTTTCCCAACTAGTTACCATGTTTCAGGTAGAGAAGAGAGGAGCAGAGAGAATTATCAATATGTGTAATTTCATGAGGCCTGAAAAAAAGCGGGACAGTTAGAATTGCGGAACATGATATTTCTGAATACATGATTCTTCAGGACGTAGTCACAGTACTTCTGGAAACAGAGATATAGAATAAGCCTGGGGTTTTCTAATTCCTGGTATGAATTTCCGAGTCTCTACCTCAAGTCTGTGACTCTTCTCTAGTTTCATAGCTCCTATCTCAGTGAGAACCAGAGCTTGCAGGCCAGAGATGACAGGGTAAATTCCTGACTGAGAATCCCAACTTTCCAAATCCATCAGAAGAGATCTCTTCACTTATATTGCCATCATCTCTAGTAGCTTTCATTGCCCAGAGCTGTGATTCTAGCTGCTATATGCTCTTGCTCAGTTTACTTTTTATTTTTTTTTAACATTTATTAATATTCATTTTTAACATGGTTACATGATTCATGCTCCACCTTTCCCCTTCAA
>NC_058131.1:445673687-445693104 GCF_016433145.1 Gracilinanus agilis | reverse complement strand
TTTTTTTTTTTTTTTTTTAAACCCTTACCTTCTGTCTTGGAGTCAATACTGCATATTGGCTCCAAGGCAGAAGAGTGGTAAGGGTAGGCAATGGGGGTCAAGTGACTTCCTCAGGGTCACACAGCTGGGAAATGTCTGAGGTTAGATTTGAACCTAGGACCTCCCATCTCTAGGCCTGGCTCTCAATCCACTGAGCCACCCAGCTGCCCCCTCCACTATCTCTCTTCTTAAACCCCTTATCTCCTATTATCCCACCCAAGCTACTTTTCCAAAGTTACTAATGACCTCTTAGTTGTCAAATCCAATGGCCTTTTCTCAATCCTCATTCTCCTTTACCTTTTTTGACCATTCTCACCTCCATGATACTCTCTTCTCTTTATACTTTCAGGACACTACCATCCTGGTTCTTTTCCTACCTTGCTGACCTCTTCTTCTTTGTCTGTATCTTCTTCTAGATTTCACTATCTAATTGTAAGTGTCCCTCTGGGTTCTGTCTGTCTTGGGGCTTCTTCATTTCTCTTTCTTTACTACTTTGCTTGGTGATCTCATCATCTCTCAGGGTTTAATTACTATCTCTGTGCTGATGATTCTCAAATCTACCTTTCCTAATCCATTTTCTCTGCTAACCTCCAGTTATGCATCTCCAACAGTCTTTCATACATCTCAAAATGGCTATCCAGTCTGAAACTCAATATATTGAAAACTTAACTCATTATCTTTCCTCTTACACCCTTCTACCTTCCCTATTGCTGTAGGGAGCAACACCATCTTCCAAGTCCCTCAGAGTCACAATCTAGAAGTCATTCTGGATTCTTCACTATTTCTCCCTCCCACTTTCCAAGCCCTTGCCAAGTTCTATTGATTTCAGCTTTGCAACTTCTATTGAATATGTTCCCTTCTTTCCTCTGACAGTCACCACTCTAGTTCATGTCCTCATCATCTCATGCCCAGATAATCGAAATATCCTTCCGATGGGTCTGTCTGCCTCAGGTCTCTCCCCACTTCAATATATTCTCCACTAAAGTGATTTTCCTAAAACACAAGTCTGATCATATCACATCCTCCTTACTCAGTAAATTCTAGTGGCTTCCTATTTCTCTGAGGAACAAATACAAAATGCTACTTGTCATTCATAAACTTGATCCATCTTGCCTTTCTATTTTTTTTTTACACCTTATTCCCTCACACATACTCTTTGATTCAGTGATGCTGGCCTCCTGGACTTTGGAACATTCTCTCTGACTGTCCCCTTTGCCTGGAACATTCTCCCTCCTCCATTTTGACTCCTGACCTCCTTGACTTCTTTTAAGTATCAACTAAAATACTACCTCCTATAGAAAGCTATCATGAACTCCTCTTAATGCCTGTGTTTTCTTTCTTTAATTATTTCTTATTTATCCTATATATAGTTTGCTTTGTATATATTTGTTTACATTTTGTCTCCCAGGAGTTTCATTCCACTCACCCTACACAGGACTAGTAGATTTTTCAAGTATCTAATCTAAGGCCTCATCTTCTGTAAGGTCTTCATCTCCCTCACTGACCATCTCTCATAATCCATAGGAGCATTCATCAGTGGAACCCTTTCCCACCTCCAAAATAAGAATTCCCTTTTTTTTTTGTTTTGCTCCTACTCAATCTCTGCCCCTTCCTTCTCACTCACTACCTTGTAGGTCTTCTCTTTCTGAGATCATAGATCCAGCTCTTCATTTGATCCAGGCACACCACAACCCTCTATTCCTCTGCTTCCCTTCCCATTTTTATGTATCTTCCTTCGTTGTAATGCAGCAACACAAAAGAAACATTGATTCATCATAGGTAAATGTTGCCACCAGGTTTTGTTCATAAGCATCCAGTCAACTTCTTCACTGTTATCTCTACCAGATTTCTGCCTTTGCCTTAGTCTTCTTGTGTATATTTAAAAGGCATCTCTTGCTGGTAAAGAGCTATTGTCATTCTGTTGCTGTTATTGCCCACTGCATTTTTTCACACCTTCTATTTTTATTGTTTGATGGTTTTTGAAAATCAAATAATTTCTTTGGCTCTAGTTTTCTTTCTAATCATTTGTCTTTCTTCTTTATTATTGAATACTCATCTTTTGTTTTGAATAGTTAAGCTCAAATTTGCAGGATAGGTTTCTCTGGACTGTATGTATCCTGAGGACCATTGGTCTTCAGAACACATAATTCCATTCTCTACTCCTTTTTCTAATGAATGTGGAAAGTCTTGCATTATTTGAATATCTTTTCTTTCATATTTTAAAGTCTTTTTCCTGCTGGTGAGCAGAACTTGTTTTTGAATTGAATTGTTAAATTAAACCACTGTGTCTTGGAGTTTGCAGCTTTGGTTTTTTCTTTTCTTTTCTGAAATTAACTTGTAATTCTTTCAATTTGAATTTCATTTTCTGTGTTTAGAAGTTCTGGGCAGTTCTATTATCTCATTCATTTTGGCATTAAGGTATATTTTTTTCTATTGCATTATTCTGAGAGGCCTTAGGTTGTCTGCATTCTATCTGAGATTATTATATTTTTGTAGTGGTATTTGCATTGCCAATCCATTGTTCTCTTTTTTGTTTCTTTGGTAATGCTTACCATTGTAGACTCCAGTTTTTCTATTCTGCTCACTGTTTTTACTAAATTATATTTATATACTAAATTATATATATTTACATATAGTATATTTGTATACTAAGTATATATAGTATATTTACATACTAAATATATATAGTATATTTATATGCTAAATTATAAATTATATACTAAATTTATATGTATTATATAATACTTATATATGTATTTATATATTATATATTATATTTATTTACTATGCTCCCATAATTCTTATTTCTTTTTTTGGATCACTCAGGAACAGAGTGTTGTGGGTCCATACTCAAATTCCATAGAGTTATCTGTCTTCAAATGTTGGATCATTTTTCTTTGTTTTACAGTATTTATTCATAGATGCCTGAACTTCTTTACAAAATGTGGAGGCCAGTTTCTTTCTGCTCCTATTTTTTTTGTTGATTTATCAATTTGTGTTCAGTATTTTTGAGTTTTCTTCTTCCTGAAATATTCAGTTTCTTCCTCCACTAATTTTCCTTATCATTCACTTCCTGACTCTCTTCCTTCTCTGGCTTCCTTACAGGCTGATCTCAAAAGCATCTCCCTTTCATGCTGGGCAATTCAGAATTCACCTGCACCAAGTGACTTTTTGGGTGGTTAGAATTGGCTTGGTTGCTATGCTCTTTCCCACAGGCATGATAAAATGCTGGACAACCCTTTACATGCAGTGTCTTAGTTCTATTGACCTGTCTCTCTTTATTCCTTAGTTCTTTGGCCTGTCACCAGCAATTCAGAACTTTGTAGCACTGGTGTTGCAACTCCCAGCAGGCTTTTGTTCCTGGGGTACTGCTGAGCAAACTTCTTTTTTAAAAAATATATTTTTATTTTCCCAATTACATATATTAATAATTTTCAACACATGCTTTCCTTAAATACCAAGATCTAAATTATCTCCCTTTCTCCCTCCTCATCTTGCTCCCAGAGATGATAAGCCATGTGATCTGCATTCTACATGTATTATCATGCAAAAAAACTTTCATATTGGTCATTGTTGTAATATAAGAGAATACTCATATAAAACCAAAACCCCAGAATGAAAACATAAGCAAATGAATGGGAAAAATAGTATGCATTGATCTACATTCAGTCTCCAACAGTTCTTTTCTGGAGATGGATAGCATTCTCCTTCAGAATTGTCCAGGATCATTGTATTGCTGAGAGTAGCTACATTTTCCACAATTAATCATTGTTTTGCTGTTATTGTGTATATTGTGTATTGTGTATAATGTTCTCTTGGTTCTGCTTATTTCACTTTGCACCACTACATATAGGTCTTTCCAACTTTTCCTAAAATCATCCTGTTTCTTAGAGCACTTGTTACTTAGATAGTTACTTACTTAGATACAATAATATCCCATCACCATCGTATACCACAATCTGTTCAGCCATTACCAATTCAGGGAAATCCCCTCAATGTCCAATTCTTCACCACCACAAAAAGAACTACTATGAATATTTTTGTACAAGTTGTCTTTTCACCTTTTTTATGATCTCTTTTGGTTATAGACCTAATAGTGGTATTCCTGGATCATACATGCATACATGTTTTATAGAATACAGCTTTATAACCCTTTGGGCATAGTTTTAAATTGCTCCTCAGAACGGTTGGATTAGTTCATGACTCCATCATGACCCCATTTTACCACATCCTTTCCAACATTTATCATTTTCTTTTACTGTCATATCGGCCTGATAAGTGGAAGTACCTCAGAGTTGTTTTAATTTGTATTTCTCTAATCAGGAGTGATTTAGAACATTTTTTCACATGATTATTATTAGCTTTGTTTTCTTCATCATAGTATTGATTCCAAGATTAAAAAAAAGAATATAATAAGTATAATATTCTATAAAGATCTCATTTTAAGTTTATATAAATGCATACTTGTAAATCTTGTCTTTATCATTCTCCCCTCTCCCCCTCTTAGATATAATTCTTGTAAGCAATTCTTGTGGAGATGCAACCTGCCAAATGCTCCTATAAGTACTACAGTCATAGCTCATTGAGATACAGAAAACAAAGTTCTTGCTACCAAAGTTTTTGTTAATGTCAAATATCTCAGTGTCAGAAATTTATGGGACTTTAGCAATGGAAACTACATTAAGAAGAAGCTTTACTACCTACTTTGCTCTAGAAGCATGAGACTTTTCTACCTTACTTATGGCTGAAACTTTTTGATAAAGGTTGTCTTTCCTATTACAATATGTGCTTCTTGAGAGTAGGGACTCTTTTTTATTTGTATCATCACAGCTTTTGTGCATAGAAAATGCTTGATGATGCTTTCCCATTTTTTTTATAGCTAGATGTTTAATTTTTTGGGGGGGTAAAGATATCTTATTTAACATGAAATAACAATTTTCTACATGAATTTTGTGAAGTTGTATGATCAAAATTGTCTCCCTCTTTCCCTTCTCTTCCCCTTTCCAGAGGTAGTAAGGAATTTCATCTGAGTTATACATGTATTAACATGCAAAGCATATGTAAATTATATTGGTTTCTTTGTAAGAGAATAATCATATCAAAATCCCCAAATAAACTAAAGTGAAAAATTGTATGTTTTGATGCTGCATTCTGATGCCAATAGTTCTTTTCTTTGGAAGTAGTGGATAGCATTCTTTGTCATAAGCTCCTTTAGAATTGTCCTGAATCATTGTACTGCTATTTCTTATTAATTATTTTATGTGGAGGAAATAAATAGCTGTCCCTTACCTGATTTACATTGTACCTTGAATACCTTTCCCTTTTGGGAAGGTATTTGGGAAGACATGAAACAAAACCTAAGCTTTAAACAATTTTCTCTGGGGATTAAAGACATAGATGTAAAGAATTAATGTGAACATGAGACAAAAGAACCTAAATCCTCTTTTTGGAAGTCAAGTTCCTCATGGATTGATCAGATGGTTCCAGATCTAAGAGGAATTGTTTATTGGAGAAGGGGAAGGAATAGCATTCCAGTCTCACCCACCCAGGTGTTATTGTTACATCTGCACAAAATGCCTTCTAAGTGAATTGGGCATTTTGAATGGCAAGATGTGCTCTAATCATTGCAATGTCTCAGTTCCTGTTAGTAGCTGTTCAATATTTATAGAAATGAGGCAACTTTTGCTGCCCAAACCATTTATTTCAAAGTGGAGTTCCTCTTTCATTTATGATCTTCAATCTGTTTGATTTTTAATCTGTTAAAGAAAATAATTTATTTTCTGTGTGCTTCATCTTTCAGATTATGTTTTCTATTTAAAATGAGACTACTAGTGTTCATTTTCTAAACTAGTTTATTCCTTGTTCATCAACATAGCAGATATTCAATAAATAATTGGTTTTTAAAAAATCCTTACCTTCTGGCTTAGAATTGATAATAAGTATCAGTTCCAAGGCAGAAGAGTGAGTTAGAGTTAAGTGACTTGCCCAGGATGACACAGCTAGGAAGTGTCCGAGGTTAGATTTGAACTCAGGACCTCCCTTCCCTAGGCTTCGCTTTCTATCCATTGAGTTACTCCTCAATAAATAATTGTTAAATTAACTTCCAGTGTTCCAAAATTTTGAATTCACTAATAATTTGTTTCTTCCAAGTTTAGATTTGAGCACACTAAACAGAGAAAGTAGTTAATGTTAATAGTTGTGTATTTATTTTCAATTAAGCACTTTTTAAAAGCCCCTGGTCAGTTTTTCACTGCATATGGTAATGTCTCGTTAGAAGAGCTGTTTTCAGACTATTTAAAATGATATCTCATTTTTGTATCTTGCCATATTAGCTTAACAAGTACTTGAAGAGATTAAATGAATTGGCAATGTATGAGGGGAAAAAATAAAGAATAAAACTGCTAAAAGATATCACAGACTATCTCAGTTGCTTTTCTGGCTTTTGTTACCACTACTAATATCTGAGAGATATTCTGAGAAAAATTTTGGTTTGGTGTCTCAAATAAATTATGATGAAGTTAGAAGCAAATTAATTAAACAACTTATTGACTCTATCCTAATTCCTTATGTGAGACTAGGAAAGTTACATAACCTTTGGACCTCAGTTTCTCTACCTGTAAAATGAGGATAATAAAAGCATCTAAAAAGCTATTGTGAGATTTTATACATAAAGTGATTTACAAACCTTAAAGCATAAATAAATATCTATTATCATAGTTTCTGTATCTTTTAGAGATGATATTTTTTCCCTTGAACTCTCATTTCACCACAACAATGTAGTTTTCAAAAGAACAGCACAGAAAAGGATAAATATTTTTAAAGAGCTCTTTTGGAAAAATGAATACTCTTCTAATAACTTTTTTAGGATCTCAGGGAATTATGGTGCTTACCCTATACACTAAAGGGTCTTTTCCTTAATTTTAGACCATTACATAGGAATTGAGTTCATTATTCTGGATGCCTGACACTTAAAGATAGAGGCTAAGTAATCTTTCTGGTACTCTTTGGACCTATTTTTGAGTTCTAGAGAAGAAATATAACACTTAAATCTTTGTTTGACTCATGTTTAAAATTTCTCAAGAAAAGTAGAAATGTATTTAATTTCCAATGCAAGGCAGATATAGAATAGCTTTTAATTTCCTTAACACTAGTCTTTTGACTAGTAAACTATAACAGATTTACAAGTGTGTATTAAGACTTAAAACAGAATGCAGTAAATTGCTCTTATTTTCTCCCAAGAGATTGAGACTTAAAGCCATCAAAAAAGAAACAATTAGCAGGACTGCTTAATGTTTGCCTTCACTATCTCTTTCAAGATCGATGTCATCCAGGAAGCCAGGTTGAGTCCATCCTTCTGCTAATGGTGATCTGTTTCTAAAGAGCACTGAAGTAGTTACCAGCATCTCCTCCTCAGATGTAGGCTTGCCAGTGACTAAGGAATCATCAAAGTAACTACTCTGCAAAATTCTATCTCAGGATCATTATTTGGTCATGTACTTAACACAAAACCTTTTAATTAAAAATTTTTAGAAGTTATTTTTTATTGTTTATTAACCACTACCACTATAAAAAACATTTATTAAACAAATATATAAAAAAGATTATATACCAAACCACAAACTCCACATTGTTTATTCTTTGTTTAAAAATATACAAATTATGTATGCATACTAATATAAACATCCTCTGCTTTTGAGTTCCCTTTGGATTTGTTTCACTTGAATATTTTTTCTCTTTATTTTATAACTGTTATTTTAAAAAATGTAATCATTATATATATTATTCATATCCCCTTTTCTCCTCTTCATATATTTCTTTTCTTTTTTTTTTTTTAAACCCTTGTACTTCAGTGTATTGTCTCATAGGTGGAAGATTGGTAAGGGTGGACAATGGGGGTCAAGTGACTTGCCCAGGGTCACACAGCTGGGAAGTGGCTGAGGTCGGGTTTGAACCTAGGACCTCCTGTCTCTAGGCCTGACTCTCACTCCACTGAGCTACCCAGCTGCGCCTAATTATTTTTAAATTTTTTTTTTTAAATTTTAAACCCTTAACTTCTGTGTATTGACTTATAGGTGGAAGAGTGGTAAGGGTAGGCAATGGGGGTCAAGTGACTTGCCCAGGGTCACACAGCTGGGAAGTGTCTGAGGCCAGATTTGAACCTAGGACCTCCTGTCTCTAGGCCTGGCTCTCAATCCACTGAGCTACCCAGCTGCCCCTCATATATTTCTTTTATTTTCCTTATACTTCTACTATTTGTCATTTCAGCAGCAAAGTGCAATCCATTACATTCAAATATTATGATCTATTTAACCATTTCTTCCATTTGTTGTATTTGTGTTATTCCCAGTTATTTTGTCATAATAAAGCTTCCATGAAAATGTTGGTACAAACACAGTCTATTACCCTCTCAATAATACCCTTAGGGTCTATTCCTAATAGTGGGATCTCTAGGTCAATGAACATGAATAGCTTTACAGCTTTTAATGTTAATTCCATCTTGTTTTCTAAAACAAAATTCATAATTGCTCTAGCAACGTAATATTAGACCTGTTTTCCCATGTTCCTATCATTCTTTAATTTGATCACATTAGCCATTAGCCTATTTGGTTCTCAGTTGATATATTTTACCACTACCATATTTTGCTAGATTGGTCCTTAGGCAACAGACTTATTTTGCCAGGACCATATTCCTTCCAAAACAAGTCTTTCTAGCCTGGCCATACTGAAAGGAACTTTTGTTCCAGTGGAACAATCCCTCATGGATACAGAATTTTCTCTATAGTATGAAAGGATAAAAGTCTTACTGTAAGACTTTTGGAGAATATTCTCTCTAAATCATTATGTGTATGCTTAGACTTAGATCAACTACCAACCTTGTGCAAGTGTGCATGGGCTTTCCAGATAACTATCTTATTTATATTACATAAGGTTCTTTCATTTCCTTAACTCCTTTCTTATTTATTTTTTGGTTAGATATATCTAGTTCAGAGAGGAGAAAATTAAAGTCCATTGCTATTATTATATTGTTATCTATTTCCATCTGTATATCATTTCATTTTTTCTTTAAAAATCTGGCTGCTATAATAACTTGCCACTTCATTTGTCCCTTCCAATTATATCCTTTTTAGCTCCAACTCTGTCAGAGATCATGACTGCTATCCGTGCCTTCTCTGAATCAGCTGAGGCATAGTATATTCTACTCCAGCCTCTCACCTTAACTCTATGCTTGTCTCTCATTTTCAGTGTGTTTGTTGTAAACAGCACATTGTCAGGTTCTGGTTTTTTTTTTTTTATCCTTTTTGCTATCCATTTTCTTCACTGTGTGAATTCATCCCATTATACTCATCATAGTTACTAGTTGTGCATTTCCATTTATTATATTCCTCATTACTATTTTCCCTTTCTTCGTTTCTTTTTGCTGAATCCCTCCTCAGATGTCCAGTTTCCTCTCCAATTCACAGCTCTTCCAAAAATCTTCCCTTATCCTTTCCCTTTGCCCTTCTAGTTCCAAACTGTCTCACCTTTCTAAAAGTCACTCATTTATTCCTTGTCCCTTCCCTTTTATTTCTTATTCTATCCACCTTTTCCCAAATCCCTTCCTTATCCCCCAAAAGTACTCTTCTATCCTCTTACCTTATCCCTTTCCCTCTTGATATGTACTCACCTCTAAGTATTCTTCTCTTCCCTTTATTTTCAACCCCTCACGCCCTTGTCCCCTTCTCCATGTTAGTTCCTCCACTCATGCTCCTCCATATATTTCACCCTTCCACCTCCTGGTCGATTCCATTATCATTTTGATTCATTCCATTCCATTTTCTCAACCTTAAGTTTTCCATTCCTGCATGCTCTTTCAAAATATCAAGGCAATGATGCTATTTCCAGGGGGCTATTGATGGCATTTTCCCATACAAGAATCAAACAATTTTACCTTTTGAGTTGCTCATGATTAGTCTTTTACTACTTTCAATGTTTCTTATGAATCAAATTTTATGCTGAGTTCTGGGTTTTTCTCCAGGAATAATTGAAACTTTTTAGTTTTTAAATGTCCATTTTCCCCCTTATATAATTATGTTCCATCTTTGCTGGAAATGTTATTCTTAACCAAGAATTCTTAACCAAACTCAGTTTTTTTGCTCTCCAAAATGCTGTGTTCCATGTCCTGTTTTCTTTTAATGTTGTGGCTGCTAAGTCTTACCTTATTCAGACTGTAACACCATAGAATTTGAAATTTTTTTTCTTGTTGCCTATGTTCCTGCACATTTTATGGAGTCTCTTTGAGGTGGTGATCAGTGGGTTTCTTTAAATTTTTATCTTACTCTTTGATTATAGAATTTCTGGGCAGTGTTCCTTAATGATTTCTTGGAGTATGGTGTCTAAACTCTTTTTTTATCTTAAATTTCCAGGAATATGACTATTCTTGCATTGTCTTTTTTTGGTCTATTTTCCATGTCAGGTGTTTTTGTGATAAGATGTTTCACATTCTCTTCTATTATTTTATTATTTTGCTTTTGCTTTATTGTTTCTTATTGTCTTAGGAAATAATTATCTTCTCCCTGTTCAATTCTAGCCCTTAATACATTATTTTCTTCTCTGAGTTCTTATGTACTACAATGTTAGGAGTAAAGTCTGAAAAAATTACTCTTACAACCCAAGAGCAAAAATATATACAAATATATACATGAGACACTTTAAAGTTTAATTTGCATTATAACATTATTCTCCATCACTTTTTTAAGACCAAGTGATAAAAAAACAACAAATCAAGTAGTGATTTGTCATTTTTGCCAGTTTCTGAGGTGTAAATGCTCACATTGAAAATTAAACACATAGTTTTCCTGAACTGGTATGAGCTGGCTCAACCACATCCCTGCTTATGGTTCATTAATTTTATGACCAGTTACTTCAGTTGTTTGTAGAACTGTGTTGGTTTGGTGAGTTTTGTTCTATTTATTAATAGAATTGGGTAAGAAGTTGGATGTATCCCTACCAATCCCTCATCATTCTGACAACAGCAACTAAAAGGAGAGCATTTATTAAGCGTTAGCTATGCTTAGTAACATTTGCTGAAAATAATCTTATTTGGAAAAGAAATTATTAGGATTAAAAAATCATTCTGTAAACTGTATAAAATGCAGTTTAAAAGTGAGCAAAGTCTGCATTATGTCTAATAGTTTAGAAGTGAAAAGCATAGTTCATTCTATCATGGACTTTTGCAGATTAAGATGTGGAAGGGATTTGTTCAAGTTCACAGAGTCTAACTTTCATTCCACCACATCATACTGTTCCTAATCCACCATAATTTTTCCTACATTTTAGAGAAAGTATTAAATATAAAAGGAAAACAATTTCTCTATATTGCAGAAACAAATATAACTTAAATATCTCTCAATTTTACTCTCAACTTATATATCAAATTTAATTGATTAAAAACACATATTAGTGTTAATGTGACAAAAATGCTTTAGAGAAAAGAGAGCTATTTAAATTAACATTATTTGGTATTATTTCCCACAACTGCACAACTCTCTAGCAGTTTGAAGGAACTATTTAAAGTATTAAAACTGAACCAGTCAGAGATGGAATGTTGTTATATTACCCAGTATTAATTGAATAGGAAGGAAAAAAGAGAAATTTATTATTTAATTCCCATTTTAATGCAATTTGTGAGGATTTTTTTTGTAAAACAGAAGGTTTATCTTAAATAAATTGAGTTATATTGTAATACCAAATTGTTTCAGAATAGTTACTCCATTATTTTAGAAGAGATTACTTGCTTGAAGTGAAACTTACACTGAATCCTTTTTGACCTGTTTGGTATTGTGATATTGATAACTAGCCACACTTTCCAGTCACTTATCTTGCTTTTCTCTGAGTAATCTTTCCCCTCCTCTGGATCTTAATTCTGCTAATAGCACCCTTGACTGGCTGCCAGACAACAAACACAGGCAGGTGAAAAATGAATGGCTCCAGTCTGACCGCTGATAACTACCAAAGGTTTTTTATTCTTAGAATTCTCCACGAAAATACAAGATGACTGGATGACTGTCAACTACATTCCTTTTCAGTGTTTTTTTAAAAAGCCCTTTCAATTGTGGTTATTCTTGGAAAGAAATACGATTATTGATAATTTTTCTTCTTGCTTAAAAAAATAAATCCCTACAATTCCTGAATATTTGAGTTTCTTTGTTATTCAAAAACATGAGTAAGTGATGTAATTTAATTAAGAGAGATGGGGATAAGGGAAAGGAAAGGAAGGAGTAGATTCATCAAATAACTAGTTAGAATGTAGAACTTAAGAGTTCTCAGAGAGCTTTATGGTTTTAAGACTTTATGTAGTAAAAACAGATAAAAATATATATGTGCTAGAAGTATGCAATCAGTTTTAGAAGAAGCAATAATTAAACTTTATTGTTTGATGATACATGTTATATATTTTTTAGGAAAAACTATGATACAGTTTTTATTAATTGAAATCGATATGGCATATTGTGGTTGTAGTGGTACTGGTGGTGGGGAGCTTAAACTCTGAAAAACTTACTGAAAACAATTCACAGTATTCCTCTGGTGACGGGTTAATAAGATTCCTTAATACTAAAGGCATCAGGAGCAGTCAGCCAGTGTTCTGTTTGGTTCCTAAAAACTTTAGACAATTTTACAAAACTAAGGGTGATGTTGACTTCTAACTTGAGTACTATATTAAAATCACAATGAAGTGAAGCTAAAAATAAAGACTTCATTTTATTGCTGTGATTTAACTGAGCATTTGAAAAGGTGAGTGATACTAAAGCTAGAATATGATTGGCTTTGTTGAGCTATATAAAAGTATCAATTATTCCTTCAGGGAAATCATTTTAATAGATAACAGCATGTTATACAATGTTTCATCAGTGATATTTAAATCTAAATTAAGAGCAGTTGTGAGATGGGTTGCTGATTTTTCTTGTGATAAAAGGGAAATAGTTGAACAAATACGGTCCAGATGTTATCTTAATCCAGTCCTCATGTAAAAAGAACACACTATGGGACAGTAATAATAGAACATTCTACCTGTTTTTAATTTTCCTACTCTTGGACACCCCCTGTGAGAGATAGATTAAACCAACACATTATTTATGAATCAGCACTGGGCTGGAGCCTATTTTGTGTGGAATGTACAGACTAAAATTTGCAGCCATTGGTTTTTGATAAATGTCAAAAAATGGTTCGTTGTAGGTAGTATTTGAAGGAGAAACTTTTAGATAGATGTTAGTTTAAAAGAAATGCAATGAATTGGGGGGAGATTCAGACTTTAGTAAATGTTCTGATATTAATTGCTTCTTTGCTTTAGGTTGCACAATCTGTTATATGATGTAATCAAGTCAAGATCATTGAAGAAGATTATGATAAACTTTTCTAGACTCCTTGAAGTACCACCTACTTCCCTTGGATGTTCTACCTGTAGTTCTAAGCCTAGTGTGATTCCTCTATGTGGGAATCTTTCTTTTGAATTCTGAATTTCCCTCTCACTGGGGCCAAGTTGTACAATGTGAAGGAAGAATATTATTGACTACCTCATGCCTTCTATCATCTTTCCTTCATTTCACCTCACCTTGTTACAGGATCTATGTCGACATTGGCCTGTGAGAGACTTCTGAGATTACCTAGTTGTTTAAGGCTAAGGATATCATTCCTGTTGAGTCTGTGAGAATTATACCAAAAAGGAAATAAAGAAAGAAAAAAGAAAGAAAGAAAGAAAGAAAAAAGAGAAATTGATTTCTTTGTAAATCATGCAAACTTGCTCATATGTCAGGTCAGTATGTTGAAATTATCACTGAAGCAGTTGTTCAATAACTACCCTTCTTTTCTGGAATAATTTATATACAATAACTTAGTTGATTAAAATGATAAGACATCCTGAGAATAAAAACTTCCTCTAGTATTAAAGGACATGTTTTATTTTGTATTGTTCCAAAGGCAGAAAAATAATAACAATTTGAGTTATTAAAGTCATTCCTTCCCTCAAAACAATTCGACAAACCTCTGGATCTTCTCAATTGTTTTCTGCAAGAAATCAATTCTGTTTTCAAAATAAAATATTTCCATATTTATTTGATGACAATGAAACAGGGCTATGTTGTATAAAAAAATGAGCTTTCAGGGACTGCCCACACAGCTGGACCTCTGTAGAGAGAGGTGTTAAAGAAACATTTCAAATGAGAAAGGACAATCAGGATTTACATTTTTGATGACAGTCTTGGAAAGATTGCCTGATGGCACCTAAACTGTACCACTGTGACAAGTTATATCATCCAAAATTGTATAGAAAAATTTTTGGTTAGATTATTGCTTTAAATAATCATTTTTTATTCTAAAGAAATCCCTGCAGATTTTCTTCACAATATCCTACCTACCTCAGATGTGAAAGTGTTTTAATAATGATCAGGACAAACAATATATTAATGAATCTGTGTCTCAGTGAGACTCTATTTAAGTACATTCTTATTTATCTACATGCAATCTACAAATAGTTAAAAATCTGTTTTAATAATTACTTAACTCTGTGAAAAAGGCATTGCTATTAGTTACAGTAGAATATATTGATTAAAACAGAAATAAAGTTATTAATAAGGCTTTGTGCCTCCTGTATAAAACTCTATTTTAATGGTTAGAAGGATAATATAAACCCTATCATACTAGGGTATTTAGTAATCTATTAGTGCATTTATCTTTTCATCATTTGACAGGTGAAAGTAGTAGTAATACAGTTTTTAGTTTTAATTATAAAGGATTCCAGATGTAGAATGCTTCAAAAATTAAAACCAGAACTTCTCACATGTCTTTTCAAAGTAAGCCAACTTCATGTTATCTGCTTTTCATTTAAAAACATTATTAAGGCTATTATTAAGAAATACATGGTCTTTGCCTGTTCCAATAATTGACACCTTTAAAGTGATTAAACAGATTTAGAATGTGTAGAAAAGTGAATTTGTCTTAAAGAAATCATCCATTTACATATAATAGACAAATCAGTGTCCTTAATTGGCAGAAGATGTGTTAAGCTGAAGGGTGATCCTTACTTACCCTTCCACCCTTTCTTTATTTTATTTTGTATTCATGATTAAGTTTCACTTTCATTGCTTGGTTACTTAATGAAAGTTTAATCACTATAACTTAACCGGGAGTTGGCAGTCAGTTCTTAGGAGTGAATGTTTTCTCAAAAGCAAAATAACTGAAGTTAGAAAATTTTTGACCCTTTGATTATTTTGACTAATGTTTTCATAAGTTTAACTTGCTCTATAATCTTCCAGCACCCTTTTCTATAGCTGAACAAGAAATGCAGTCAAACAAATAAATGGGGCTGAGCATTTAGATGTTTGAATTTACTAGTAATTAGGTTAACTGGCAATGCTGATAAATTGGAAAAGTAACTTGGCGGGTGTAAACCGAACCTGTTTCTGAGGCAGAAATGTTAGGCTTTTATCCTCTGGAGTGTGATTGAAGGGGTGAGAAGTTAATTTGGCAGCTTCACTTCTTTGGTTTCATAATGTTTCTCTCCATCTGTCCCCACCCCCCTCTTCTTAGCCGCAATGAAGGAGGTGATTTCAATGCTTTGTGCCTGCCCTCGTACAAGGCAAGAGCATGACCCGAAACGAAACCCCTCTCCCCAGGGCACATCCTGAGCGGCAACAGCTTGGCTCAAGTGTTTCTTATGAACAGCCGGCCAGAGCACTTGATCTAAATCATACCATTTCCTTCACAGTATGTCACAGTTAACAAGTCAGTGCATCAACACAATCTGCAGATGGCAGTTCAAAAGGTGCTCATCCCCTCAGTGAGAGGGAGGGCAATGAGTGCTCATTACATGAATTTAGCCAGAGGCTCCATCAGAGTGTGAGGGAAGAAAGGGGGGCAGGCTGACCCTGAAAATGCATGTCTGTGCAAATAAATGCCGGTTTGGAGAAAGTGTGTTATTGGAGTAAAGTGTAAATAATTAAGAAAAAAATGCACACAGAGTGGACTGTGATCTCAGAAAAGAGAGGGGAATGAAATTGGTGACTGTGCCTGCTCCATTTATCTGGAAACCTTGGCAAATATAATGTAATTTATTGAGCAAAGCCCCAAAGATCAAAAGGGAAGTTATCAACAAATGCAAGCATTGCCAGGCTGTGCATGCCACAGATCTCTTGAGTACCACAGACAATATTTCTAGATCAAGGTTTACACTCCTACACAAATTACATTAACTCTAAATGTCTGATGAAGAATCTATGAGACATATTGGTCCTTTAGACATCAAAACAAAGTTAAATTGGAACCATATTGCTGAAATACTTCTTAGCTAACATTTATATTACTTCAGTTACCAAATCCAGACTAAGTCCCAAGACTCAGCAGGGGAGGACATAATATATTAGGAAGTAAGATGAGGGTGTGCACTCCTGGCCTCCTCTTATAAAAATTTACGAAAAGTTTCCTCAAACTAACAAGGAAATGACTACAAGGCCCTAAAATGTTGATTTCCAGAGGCAGATGAGGGGAGGCCTGCTTCTCTCCCCAGTCATCTGGATTTGCACTACTGAATGATTTGGGGATTAGTTTGGATTACTTGGAGCAAGACTGTCATACAGTCTCAGGTATCAAGGTATCTCAGTGAATTATCAGAGTATGAGATATATTTCAGGTGACCAAATAAGGATCCCCTATTTCTGATCTTTGTAATCAAACCTCTTTGTGAATGCTCAAGATAGGGTTACCATAAATTTCATTGCTTGGAAAGGGGGAACTTTTAGTCCTAGGTTATATTAAAAGATTGTCAGTGAAAAATATTTTCATTCAGCATTTATTTTAACATGAACATACTTGACACACAATTATTCTCCACATTTCAATTTTTCACAATTTCAATTGTAAGTGGACTTCATTTGTGATATTGCTTTTTTTTTTAAATAAAAAAAATTTGAAAACTGTCAGTATGAGAATTTTGTTTCTTTCAGATTAAAGTTTTATTATGTCACCTTACAAATGTTATGTAGACCACCCCCTGGAATTCTGGGTGAGGCTGACCCTGTATTTTGCAGGGATTCCATGCTGCCATCCTTTACATAACACAAAGATATAAAATAAAAACAAGCAAAAATATAAAGTAAAACCATGGTCAGGATTGGCAGAAATTCAGTGTTCAAGTGGACTCTCTTCTAGAATTTTTCTGTTATGCCCCAATAATTAAAAAGTCTCAAAATGATGCCTGTTCTTTTAAAGAACAGTAGTACCCCCACCCAAGGACCTTGTATGTTAAGCAATATTAATTTCCTAATGTAGAAAAATAGGGAAATGAAAGCACAAGGGAAGAATAAATTCCTTTCTAGTTTTCTCTCTTATGGGCTTGATATATTTAGAAATTCTTACCCTTTTATACTCTTATCCTTTTATATTTATAAAGCTTTTATAATTAATTTATAAGGTATAATTTTAGAGGAAAATATAATACAGTAAAAATTAATTTCTGTCTTCAATTAAGTTCTATCAGAGTTCTAAGTTGTGCCATGAAACACAAATTTATTGTACCTAGACAAATGTTTCTACATACATAACCTTGAACAAGTTACTTAACCTCTCTGGGTCTTAGTTTCCTCATCTTTAAAATGGGAATTTCAACATATGACCTCCAAGGTTCCTTTATAGCTTTATAGCTGTGGTATTAGGCCCTAACCACTACTTCAGAATAGGGGTACTTCCTATTGACCTGCTTCCTATTGACCATGTATAATTAGAATTTTGCTCCTCAGAACTCTCTTTCCCAGCTTTCCATGTTCCTTCTCACATTACATGCTAACGTAGGGAGGATATATTTTGGTGTAGCTCCTCCCTGACTCTCTCTTCTCCTGGAAATGTGGCTGAGTAGGTAAGGTGAGAGTCAGGCAGGAGAATTTTACCCATGTGTTTTTTACTTAGGCTTTCTAATTTTGTTTCTTTTATTTCTTCTAATTCAAGTGATTATTAATAAATCTTATAAAATATAATACTTGGAGCTATTGGATATTAATTTAAATCTTACAGCCATGATGTCACTTTTAATTGACTAGTGACTCAGAATTCTGTAGATCTCCTAAAGAAACATTGCCTACTTCTCAGATCTCTTTTTCCTAAGTTTCCTAAAGGCATAAGAATCATTCTTTGGGCTCAGATAGTAGATGGACAGTAAAAAGTCTTTTCTCACAGTAGTCTTGGCCTTGGGAGAGCATGGCCTGTGTCTGAGATGGAACTGCTTCTTTTTTCCCCATCATCTTTGGTGCAGACACTTGTGAAGTCTACATAAACAGATGGCATCTTTCCTCCTCCCTGGGAATCTGAGTGGCAAGACATCAGTTACTGGAGCAGTTGCAGTTGCATCAGGGTCAGTGGTGTATTGGACAAGAGAGTCATCCACATTCAGAAAGAAAAGAGCCTACTTGGCACTAATCAGGCTTTACCCAGTGAAAGTGAAGTGTAAAATAGAAAATCAAAAACTCTGTTGTAAGTGTCTCAACAAGACTTGAGAACTTGTTGAGAAGTCAACTGATACTAATCATTCTAATGCTAAACCAAAACCTTGGTAGTAGTCCAGTTTAATCATGAAGAATTTCTTGGATGTATTCTGTTGAATCCAAGGATATTATAATCAGTTTGGCAGAATTTAATTATAATTTTTAATCAGTAGTTTTTCTTCTGTGTTTTATTTTGACCTGGCTCTTTTGGTTTCTTGTGGGTACAGAGTATTCAGTATTTTTCTTTGTATTTGAAGGTTGCTTGCAGTATTTGTTATTAGTCACTAGAACTGTTAAATTTAACTATGATGTTTCTTGGAATTTCCTGAATGATATTTTTTTTCTGGAGAATCCGTGGAATGCTCTAATTAGCATCTTGTTTTCTGTGTTCAGAAGTTTGGGGTAATTTTCTAGTATTATTTCTTATATAATAGCATTCCAATTTTTTTTAACATGTCATGTTCTGGCAGACCTGCAATCCTTAAATTGTCTCTACAAATACTTTGTTCAGGATACATTGGTTTGTTTCTATAGAGATTATGTTTTCTTTTTTTTTCCATTTTTAATATTTATTAATATTCATTTTTAACCTGTTTACATGCTTCATATCCCTACTTTCCCCTTCACCCCCAGCATTCCCCCCTCACCTCCCCCATGGCCGACGTACATTTCCACTGGTTGTAACTTGTGTCCTTGTTCAGGGCCTATTTCCACATTGTTGTTAGTTGCATTTGTGTGGTCGTTTCGAGTCTACATCCCCAATCATGTCCACCTCAACTCATGTATTCAAGCAATTGATTATCTTCTATGTTTCCTCTCCTGCAGTTCTTCCTCTGAATGTGGGCAGCGTTCTTTACCATAAATCCCTCAGAGCT
>NC_058131.1:445667960-445668688 GCF_016433145.1 Gracilinanus agilis | reverse complement strand
CTTGCCCATTTATCAATTGGGGAATGGCTTGATTTTTTATACAATTGCTTTAACTCCTTGTATATTTGAGTGATTAGACCCTTGTCAGAGTTTTTCATTATAAAGATTTTTTCCCAATTTGTTGTTTCCCTTCTGATTTTGACTACATTGTTTTTGTTTGTACAAAAACTTTTTAGTTTAATATAATCAAAACCATTTAATTTATATTTTGTAATTTTCTCTAACTCTTGCTTGGTTTTAAAATCTTTCCTTTCCCAGAGATCTGACAAGTATACTATTCTGTGTTCACTTAACTTATTTATAGTCTCCCTCTTTATATTCAAGTCATTCACCCATTCTGAATTTATCTTGGTGTAGGGTGTGAGACGTTGATCTAAACCTAATCTCTCCCATATTGTTTTCCAAATTTCCCAGCAGTTTTTCTCAAATAGTGGATTCATGTCCCAAAAGTTGGACTCTTTGGATTTATCATACACTGTCTTGCTGATGTCATTAACCCCAAGTCTATTCCACTGATCCTCCCTTCTATCTCTTAGCCAGTACCATATTGTTTTAATGACTGCTGCTTTATAGTATAGTTTAATATCTGATACTGCTAGGTCCCCTTCCTTCACATTTTTTTTCATTATTTCCCTTGATATTCTTGATCTTTTGTTATTCCAAATGAAATTTGTTGTAGTTTTTCCTAATTCAGTAAAGAAGTTTTTTGGTAATTTGATAGGTATGGC
>NC_058131.1:445617255-445667866 GCF_016433145.1 Gracilinanus agilis | reverse complement strand
AGATCTGACAAGTATACTATTCTGTGTTCACTTAACTTATTTATAGTCTCCCTCTTTATATTCAAGTCATTCACCCATTCTGAATTTATCTTGGTGTAGGGTGTGAGATGTTGATCTAGACCTAATCTCTCCCATATTGTTTTCCAAATTTCCCAGCAGTTTTTGTCAAATAGTGGATTCATGTCCCAAAAGTTGGGCTCTTTGGGTTTATCATACACTGTCTTGCTGATGTCATTAACCCCAAGTCTATTCCACTGATCCTCCCTTCTATCTCTTAGCCAGTACCATATTGTTTTAATGACTGCTGCTTTATAGTATAGTTTAATATCTGATACTGCTAGGTCCCCTTCCTTCACATTTTTTTTCATTATTTCCCTTGATATTCTTGATCTTTTGTTATTCCAAATGAAATTTGTTATAGTTTTTCCTAATTCAGTAAAGAAGTTTTTTGGTAATTTGATAGGTATGGCACTAAATAGGTAAATTAATTTGGGTAGGATGTTCATTTTTATTATGTTAGCTTGTCTTACCCATGAACAGTTAATGGCTTTCCAATTGTTGAGGTCCAGTTTTATTTGTTTGGAAAGTGTTTTGTAATTGTTTTCGTATAATAGCTGTGTTTGTTTTGTTAGATTGATTCCCAAGTATTTTATATTGTCTAGGGTGATTTTAAATGGTGTTTCTCTTTCTACCTCTTGCTGTTCTAATGTGTTGGAAATGTATAGAAATGCTGATGATTTATGTGCATTTATTTTGTATCCTGCCACTTTGCTAAAGTTGTTGATTATTTCTACCAGCCCCTTAGTTGATTCTCTAGGATTTTTTAAGTAGATCATCATATCATCTGCAAAGAGTGATAGCTTAATCTTCTCATTGCCTATTTTGATACCTTCAATTTCTTTTTCTTCTCTAATTGCTATTCCTAGTGTTTCTAGTACTATGTTGAATAATAGAGGTGATAATGGGCATCCTTGTTTCACTCCTGATCTTATTGGGAAGGCTTCTAATTTATCCCCATTGCATATGATGCTTGTTGATGGTTTTAGGTATATATTGTTTATTATTTTTAGGAAGGGTCCTTCTATTCCTATACTTTTCAGTGTTTTCAATAGGAATGGATGCTGTATTTTGTCAAAGGCTTTTTCAGCATCTATTGAGATAATCATGTGATTTTTGTTTGTTAGACTGTTGATATGGTCAATTATGTGGATGGTTTTCCTAATGTTGAACCATCCTTGCATTCCTGGTATAAATCCCACCTGATCATGGTGGATGACCTTCTTAATTACTTGCTGGAGTCTCTTTGCTAATATTCTATTTAAGATTTTTGCATCTATGTTCATTAGGGAGATTGGTCTATAGTTTTCTTTCTCTGTTTTTGGTCTTCCTGGCTTTGGGATCAGTACCATATTTGTGTCATAAAAGGAATTTGATAGGACTCCTTCATATCAAATAATTTGTATAGTATTGGGATTAGTTGCTCTTTGAATGTCTGATAGAATTCACTTGTGAATCCATCAGGTCCTGGTGATTTTTTCTTAGGGAGTTCTTTGATGGCTTGTTCAATTTCTTTTTCTGATATTGGAGTATTTAGGTATTCTATTTCTTCTGCTGTTAATCTAGGCAATTTATATTTTTGTAAATATTCATCCATATCTCCTAGATTGTTATATTTATTGCCATATAATTGGGCAAAATAGTTCTTAATGATTGCCTTAATTTCCCCTTCATTATAGGTGAGGTCTCCCTTTTCATCTCTAGTACTGTCAATTTGGTTTTCTTCTTTCCTTTTTTCTTATTAGATTGACCAGTACTTTGTCTATTTTATCTGTTTTTTTTCAAAATACCAGCTTCTAGTCTTATTTATTAATTCAATAGTTCTTTTACTTTTGATTTTATTAATTTCTCCCTTAATTTTTAGTATTTCTAATTTAGTTTTCATCTGGGGGTTTTTAATTTGCTTGCTTTCTAATTTTTTGAGTTGCATAGCCAATTCATTAATCTCTGCCCTCCTTAATTTGTTAATATATGCACTCAAGGATATAAATTTCCCCCTGAGAAGTGCCTTGGCTACATCCCACAGAGTTTGGTAGGATGTTTCATCATTGTCATTCTCTTCAATGAAATTGTAGATTGTTTCTATGATTTCTTCTTTGACTAGCTGGTTTTGGAGAATCATATTGTTTAATTTCCAATTGGTTTTTGATTTTCCTGTCCATGTGCCCTCACTAATTATTATTTTTATTGCGTTTTGATCTGAGAAGATTATGTTTATTATATCTGCTCTTTTGCATTTTTTTGCAATGATTCTATGTCCTATTACATGGTCAATCTTTGTGAATGCACCATGTGCAGCTGAAAAGAAGGTGTATTCCGTTTTGTCCCTATTTATTTTTCTCCACATATCAATTAAATCTAATTTTTCTATGACTTCATTCACCTCTCTTGGCTCTTTCTTATTCATTTTTTGGTTTGATTTATCTAGATCTGAAAGAGGAATATTTAGGTCTCCCACTATTATGGTTTTACTATCTATTTCCTTCTTGAGCTCTGCCAGTTTCTCCTTTATGAATTTGGATGCTATACCACTTGGTGCATATATATTGAGCAGTGTTATTTCCTCATTGTTTATACTGCCTTTAATCAGGATGTACTGACCTTCCTTGTCTTTTTTAATCATATCTATTTTTACTTTGGCTTTGTTAGAGATCATGATAGCCACACCTGCCTTCTTTTTCTCTTTTGATGGCCAAAAGATTTTGCTCATACCCTTAACCTTGAACTTGTGTGTGTCTACCCGCCTCATATGTGTTTCTTGTAGACAACCTATGGTAGGATTTTGGTTTCTGATCCACTCTGCTATTTGCTTCCGTTTTATGAGCGAGTTCATCCCATTCACATTCAGAGTTACAATTGTTAGTTGTGTATTCACTGACATTTTTGTATCCTCCCCTAGACCCACCCATTCTTCTTACACTATTTTCTTTTAAGCCAGTGGTTTGCTTTGAGCCTGTATCCCTTATCCCCTCCCTTGATTGACTTCCCTTTCTGCCCCCTCCCTTGTTATTCCCCTCTTTTCGTTTTTTAAAGACCACATGAATTCCCTCCCCCTCCTTCTCCCCTCCCTTTTTTGGCCTCCCCACTCTCCTGCTTTCTTTGGTTTATCCCTTCTGACCTTCTCAGTAGGGTTAGATAGAGCTTTATATCCAAATGGATAATAAAGCTACTCTTCCCTCTCCAGGTTGATTACACTGAGAGTAAGGTTTGATTATGCTCTCTTCCTCTCCTTCTTATGGTAGTATTTATCCCCTCCCCTTCCCATGCCCTCTTTGTGTGTAATAGAATATCTTATTTTTCTTATTTACTCAGATTTTTCTTGGTATCCCCTACTATTCCCCCCTTCTTTCTCCCCCCCCATGTCATCTTAGACCATTTAGTATCCTGTCTTCTCCCTATGAATTATTCTTCTGGTTGCTATAATAGTGAATATTATAATAGTGTATAGAGTTCGCTACAGAGAATTGTACATAGCATTTCTCCACCTAGTAATACAGATAATTAGATCTTATTTATGCCCTTAAAGAGTCAAGCTTAAAAGATTATGAGTTTTCTTTCTTTTCCCTCTGTTTCTTATTTATCTTTTCATCTTTCTCTTGATTTTTGTGGTTGAGTGTCAAACTTTCCATTTAGTCCCGGTCTCTTTTGTGCAAAAACTTGGAATTCTTCAATTTTGTTGAATGCCCATACTTTCCCCTGGAAGTATATGGTTAGTTTCGATGGGTAGTTGATTTATGGCTGAAGGCCCAGCTCTCTTGCCTTTCTGAATATTGTATTCCAAGCCTTGTGGTCTTTTAGCGTTGAGGCTGCCAGATCCTGTGTGATCCTTATTGGTGCTCCTTGATATTTGAATTGTCTCTTTCTGGCTTCTTGTAAGATTTTTTCTTTTACTTGAAAGCTCTTGAATTTTGCTATTATATTCCTTGGTGTTGACTTTTCTGTGTCCAGTGTAGAGGGTGATATATGGATCCTTTCAATGTCTATATTGCCCTCTTGTTGTAGAACTTCAGGGCAATTTTGCTGAATAATTTCTTTGAGTATGGAGTCCAAGTTTCTATTAATTTCTGCCTTTTCTGGAAGACCAATTATTCTCAAATTGTCTCTTCTAGACCGGTTTTCTTGGTCTGTCACTTTCTCATTGAGATATTTCATGTTTCCTTCTATTTTATCAGTCTTTTGGCTTTGTTTTATTTGTTCTTGTTGTCTTGAGAGATCATTGGTTTCTAAATGTTTTCATCTAGCCTTTAAGGACTGGTTTTCGGCTATAACCTTTTGGTTTTCGGCTATAATCTTTTGCTTTTCCTTTTCAATCTGGTCATTTCTGGTCTTCAGTTGACTTGTCTCACTTTCCAATTGCGAAATTCTGCCTTTTAAACTGTTATTTTCTTGCCAGATTTCTTCCATCTCCTTCAGCATTTCATTTTTGAACTCTTCAATAGCTTGTGACCAGCTTTCATTTTTTTGGGGAGGTTTGGATTTTTGTTTTTCTTCCTCTGTTGTCTGGATTTTCTCTGTGTAGAGGTTGTCGAGTGTTCCAGAGTTTCTCTTGATAGTCCTTTTCTTCTGGGCTTCCCTATTGTTTGCCATTGTTAGCCCCACCCCTTTTCAGCTTTGTCTTCACACTCAGGGTCTGCTTGTGCTGTCTAAGCTTCCGATGGCTCCAGTCTTCTTGTCCTCGGGGTCCGGTCTCCTGGTAGTTCCCAATCTGCCCCTCTGCCCGAGGCTCCTTCAGCGGTCTTGGGGGCTGCTTCCACAGCCTCCCTCCTGTCTGCCCAGGGTCATCACTAGATGTTCTAGCCTGTGCTGGAAATCTTTATTCCACCTGGGGCAGAGCCTTCACTGGAGCAAGACGCTGGGGAAAGTCCCTGCTTTAGGGTTCTTTATTCCTCCAGGCGCAGAGCCTTCACCCGCTTAGAGGCTTGGGGGAAGTCACTGCGTTGGCGATCTTTCTTCGCTCCCGGTCAGAGCCTTCACCCGTGTAGATGCTGGGGAAAGTCCGTGCGTCCCCCCCAGCCACTTGGGGTCCCACGTCTGGCCGCTCACAGGTACAAGCCCTGGGGCTGGTAGTGATTTACTGGTTGCCTCAGTCCTGTTTTCACTCTTGTGCATTGGCCTTGGCGTTGTGTGTGGTGTGGGGGGGTGGGGGGGTGGAGGGGCTTCTTCCTCTCGCGTTTTAGTGAGAGCTGTTTCACCCCTTTATAGCGTGGAAATGCCCCGATTCTGCGTACCTTCAATGCTGCACCCTATTGTGGGGTTCCTTCGTTAATCTGGATTCATTTTTATGTCCTCTTGAGGAGTCTTGTATACATCGGTTAGGAGAGATAGAGCAGCTGCTCCTTACTCTGCCGCCATCTTCTGTGTTTTCTTTTAATATTGCTTTTTCTTTCTTCTTTTCTGTATTACCCTTCTTTTTTGTATATTTGCATTCTGGATTCATTGTTTTCTCTTTTGTTTCTTTCAAGAGGTTTCCATTTATGATGAGAGATTCTTTATTCTGCTGATTATTTCTGCAGGGCATAAGTTTAGCTTTCACAATTATTATTTCTCTTGTAAATCATTCAAGAGCATTCTGCTCTGGTCCCATGCTGTCTTGGGGATCATCAGGGTTATTTGTCTCATCAGGTGTTGACTAATTTTCTTTTATCTCATTATATTTGTTTACAGATGTCTATACTGTTTTAGATGATCCAGAGTTCATATTGTCTTTTATTACTAATGCTTTCCCTGTTAATTTGTTATTAAATGAGTTTTGTTTCTTTTGAGATCTTTTGTAATTTCAGTACTTTTCCCTTTCTTTCTTACTTTCTGACTCTTCTTTTGATGATGATTTCCCAGATCTAAACTTCAAAGCTATATCATGCACTGGGTAATTCTTACTTTATTGACCTTGGGATCTGTCCCATGTAACTTCTGGAAGGATAAAACTGTTGACAGCTGGATGCCAGTCTCTTTTTCCCAGACGTGGTGGAGTTGCATACATTCTGACATCCTACCCCAGTTCCTTCTATTCCTCAGTTCTCTGATTGATATATATTGCAGCATAGAATGCTGCCAGGCTATTTTCCTGGGCAAAGAAAGCTTCTTGCTTGGAATTTGGATTTCTGTGGTATAGGTGTGGTATGGGGAGTGGAGTACAGTTGAATATTGTTGTATGTTCATGGATTGACTTGTGCAGCATTCCCACAGCATTCCCACAGACAAGGGATGCTGAAGGAGTGTGCTAATATGTAGGGATTCGCCTTCTCTGTTGCTTCCTCACCAGAATTTTACATTGTTAGACATTTTGACATCTTAAACTATGAAGTCAATTAAAATTGCTTTAAAACTTGCACATAATTCATGTTTTGGAGAGGTGGTAAGGATCAGAGATGTCTAATTCTTTATCTTATTGGTAAGGTGACTTAATTATTTCTTTTTTTTTAAACATTTATTACTATTCATTTTTAACATGGTTACATGATTCATGCTCCTACTTTCCCCTTCACCCCCCCCCCCCGCACTCCCCCTATCCATGGCCGATGCGCATTTCCACTAGTTTTGTCATGTGTCCTTGATCAAGACCTATTTCCAAATTGTTGGTAGTTGCATTGGTGTGGTAGTTTCGAGTCCACACCCTCAATCATGTCCACCCCGACCCATGCGTTCAAGTAGTTGTTTTTCTTATATGTTTCCTCTCCTGAAGTCCTTCCTCTGAATGTGGGCAGCGTTCATTACCATAAATCCCTCAGAATTGTCCTGGGTCATTGTATTGCTGCTGGTAGAGAGGTCCATTACATTCAATTTTACCACAGTATATCAGTCTCTGTGTACAATGTTCTTCTGGCTCTGCTCCTTTCGCTCTGCCTTAATTATTTCTTAATTGTCAAATATAATAACCTTTTCTTAGTTCTCATTCCTCTTAATCTCAATATAGCATTTGATACTGTTAACCATCTTCTTTTGGATACTTTCTACTTCCTGGATTTTTATGATAACAATCTCATTTCTGTTCCTTTAATATGCTCCTTCTCCATCTGTGTTCAGAACCATACTTTTGCTGAATCTGCATCCATGCCATATCTGTGACGTGATATGTTATGGGGGTAATTTGAGGAAAGGTGTTTGGGATAAGGGAATTGAAAGGAGGATGTTGGAGACTTGGTAGGTGGACAAATTAGGCTACAGGTAGGCTGGGATTAAAGGAGATTCAAGGTATAATAGGACTGAAGTCAGGAGTATAACACAGAAGGGAAACAGAGATCTTTTTGGGAGAAGAGAAGTTAAAGTAAACAAACTAATACAGCAGGCTTACAGACTAGGACTTAGACTCAAACATAAGCTGAGGGAAACAGACTAGACTGAAATTAACAAATAGGCTTTAGTTAATTTCACAGGAAGGGACCTATTTTGAAGTAACACCTTCCTTCAAGATGGATGCCCCAGCTACCCTCTAAGCCCAGAGTATGTTGTCTCTTTCCCTCTTCTTCCCTCTTGTTAACTAACAGACAAATTACACTAAATAGGACTATTGAAACACAAAGGGTTTATTTATTTGAAAGATGTTGTTAGGAAGGTGGATTAAAGGAAAGCCCTATCAGTTATCTCAGGAACCTCAGGTGGGGGAAGGGAAGTAAAGATGGAGTCTGAGTAAGGACCTGCCTTAAACTCAATTTTATAAAATGCTATCTAAAGGGAATAAATGATGATTTGATTAAATTATAAATAATGCTGTCAATTAGATAACTCTTCACAGATTTAACTCCTCTCTAATTTCTCTCCTTATAAACTCCATAGCCACTAAGGTAAGGGAGGGAAGGCAGGGTGGTATTAGGAAAGGAAGATATAAAGGATTTATCTAAAATAATAATTTCTTAAGTAAATCTATCAATGCTAGGCTAAATTTCAATATTGAAGCTAGATAATCTAAGAGCTTGCTCATTGACTTCCTCCCTCCACGGAAGATCCAGTCAACTGCCTCTCCTCAAGATTCTAAAAGCCCAACTGCTTTTGGAACTCAGCCAAAACTAGAAAAAACTATATCCCCCAATTCTGTATACTACAGATACTGTGAATATTCCCTACAGTTTTGCAGTAGGATCTCTTCTATCCTCTTTCACTTTGTGATTCCATTATCTCTCATGGGTTCAACTATATTGTCTCACTTTTTCTCCTGAGCTGATCTTCTATCTCTAACTGACTCTTGAACTGAATGTCCTTTAGGTGTCACAAATTCAACATATCCAAAATAGAATTAATTATCTTTCCTCAAAAAATGCTGCTCTCTTTTGAACTTATTTGTTTCTTTTGAGGGCACCACAATTCTTCCAGTCACCCAGGTTTGCAACTTGGTTGCCATCTTTGACTTGTTTTCTCTCTCAGCCCATATATCCACTAAATAAATTTTGTTTTTATCCCCACAACATGCCTGGTGCATGTCACCTTCTCTGAATTCAAACAAAACCCCATTCTTATTCAGAACCTTATCACCTCTCTTTTGGACTAATGCAATAACCTTCTAATAAGACTTAATGCTTTAGGTCTTTCCTAACTGCAATTCATTATCCATTCAGCTTCCAAAGCAATTTTCCTAAAGTGCAGTTCTGACCATGTCACTTCCTGCTTAATATATTTCAAGGGGCTCCCTATTACCTTCAGGATCAAATATAAAAGCCTCCATTTGACCTCTTTTCAACCTGGCCCCATTCTACCTTTCTTGTCTGATTCTTTATTCCCCTCCACAATCTCTATGATCCATCCTACTTACTGTTCTTACAAAAAAGTCCACCTTACATCTCTGTACTTTTGTAATGTCTGTCTGCTTTGCTTTACCCCAATCCAATTCCTGACTCTTGAATTCTCTGGTTTCCTTTTAGACTCAGCTCAAATATAGCATGAAGACACTGATACTCCCCATGTAGACTGAGAGAGTGGATTCAAACTAGGCTGTTTTCCTTGAGGATCACTGGGGGCCTTTGCCCCTTTGGATTTCATGATATTAGGTCAACAAATACTCTGAGAAAGATATATTTTTGAGTTCAGAGGATCTGGAGGACCCAAATGAAATTCTCATCTTTTGTGGTTGCTTAGTCATTTCAGTTGTCTGACTCTTTGTGATCCCACTTGGGATTTTCTTGGCAAAGACACTGTGGTAGTTTGCCATTTCCTTCTCCAGCTCATTTTACAGATGAGGAAACTGAGACAAATAGGATTGTGACATGCCCAGGGTCATATTGCTAGTAATCTGAGACAGGTTTTGAACTCTGGAAGATAAGTCTTCCTGACTTCAGGCCTGGAACTCTATCCATTGCTGCCTGATCTTATATTTTGTTGGACTTTAATTGTGGTAGTAAACTACCAGAGCAGCAAGGACTGACTGATAGTAAGGAAAGAAGATGAATATATATAAAAAAAAACCAAAAAGAAAATTAGGTGAAAAATAATATGCTTTGATTTACATTCAATATTCAAACTCCATCAGTTCTTTCTCTGGAAATAGATATTTTTCATCTTAAGTCCTTTAGAATTTTCTTAAGTCATTGTACTGATCATGATAAATTAAATTCTCAGCTGATTGTACAATATTATTGTTACTGTGTACAGTGTTCTCTTGGTTCTGATAGATGTCCCCTCAATTTCCTCTTCTCTGCCACCACAAGAAAGAGCTACTATTTAAATACGAAGAGGTCTCCTCCTTTTTTTTTTCTCATCTCTTTGGGACACAGATCTAATAGTGGTATTGCTGGATCAAAGGGTTTAGAGCCTTTTGGGCAAAGTTTCAAATTGCTTTCCAGAATGGTTGGATCAGATTAGACCTCCACCAATAGGGCATTAGTGTCCCAATTTTCCAACATCCTATCCAAAAATTATTATTTTCCTTTTCTGTCATATTAGCCAATCTGATAGGTGTGGAGTGGTACCCAGAATTGTTTTTAATTTATATTTCTTTAATCAGTGGTGATTTGGAATATTTTTTCTTATTTCTTCAGATTTCATCTGAAAACTACCATTTATCAACTGGCAATGACTTACTCTCTTGTAAATTTGACTCAGTTCTCTATGTATTTGAAAAATGAGTCCTTTATCAGAGATACTTTCTGTAAAAAACTTTCCCCTAACTTTCTCCTTTCCTTCTAATTTTGGTTGCATTGTTTTTATTTATGCAAATTCTTTTAAATTTAACATAATCAAAATTATTCATTTTGCATCTTGTACTACTCTCTATATCTGATTTGGTCATAAGTCCTTCCCTTATCCATAGATCTTACAGGTGAACTATTCCATGCTCCCCTAATTTGCTTCTGCTATCACCTTTTAAAAGGGGAAATACCTGTTCTTGAGAGTGTCATCAAGAAAAATAAGTTCAATCTTGACTTTTTGATTAGGCAGTGCCTGGGGTAGAGGTGAAGTAGGAAATTCCTAACTAGTGATATTGCACAACTATTGCATTTTCTGTTGAGGCTTGAATAATATTAACTTCCCAACAGATTTTAAACAAAGCTGTAAATTAAATTGCTAAATCAATGTTTAATTGTTCATTCTGTTTATTTGTGTTGTGATTCTTCCATGTTTAATGTCCTTTCTAGCTTGGTTTATTTTTGTCTTAGTTTTTCCCATGCCTAATTCATATTTTACATTGATTATTTTTTAAAAACTTTTTTTGTTTTAAGAAAACCTCTTAGATATTGAGCCATAATTATTACTATGATTCATGCCACTTTTTTTTGATACCAGTGAAATTCTGTTAGAAAGCCAAGAAATGTGAGAATGGAGACCCTAATCCTCCTAATTAAAGGCCTAGTTGAGTGGTGCCTATTCATTAGAATTAGGATTATAAAATGGTAGTTTTAGAGCTAGAAAAGACTTGTTACTACATTTAGTCCAATCCCTCCATTTTGCAAATGAAGAAACTGAGGCCCTAGAGAGGTTGTCACTTCTTCAAAGTAACACAGAGTTTGGTAAGGCTGGGCTATGGACTCAGGCCCTCTGACTTCAGTTCCATTGCATTTTCTATTGCAACTATACCAGCTGAGAAGCCTTATCTTAATTAGCATGTATCTTGAGGAGAAAAATGAACCCTAGCCCATCTGGTTTTATATTAAGGATTGGATTGTTATTCCTTTTATTTTGACACATCAAAAATTACTTGTGCAAACTGAGTGTAAATCAGCATTGCAAGTTTCGTGAATTCCCTATAATTACTTTCATTTGCAGTGATACACTTCCTAGGAGGTAGAACTATTGCTATAACCTTTTCCTTTAACTCATATTTTTACCTTCAGGCAGAGCTCCTAAAGCACTTTCAGTCTCTGAGATTCCAGGCCTTCTAAGAGCTTCACATCCTAGGATCTCTGCCTAAAAATTGGTCTTCTTGAAAAAAGAAATCAAGTGCTAATAACAAAAACAAATGTGAATTATAAACTTATTTATCTAAATGTATGTTGATTTTTTAATTATTATTTTTATATTATATTAAATATTTTAATATAATTTATACATTTAATATACTGTATATATAGTTATAGATTAGGAATTGCCTCATATCTGTCTCTTAAAGAAAAGAATAAAATGTTCATTTATATTAAGGAATCCTGCTACTTATTTTTTGTCCTTTTCAATTCTTTTATTCATATAGTCTATGATCTTGATTGCATATTGAAAAATTCTAAACTTTTATCTTATGACATATTCGCTTGCCATATATGAGGTTTTGTTGAACATTTTAAAGAATTTCACAAGAAGCTTTTCCATTTTGGCAGGAAGAAGTTCAGATGAGAGACTTGCCAAATTCCAAAATGCTCATTTGTTTTGTGAATCTGTTTCTTTTACATAACATTAAAAATTAAAAAAAATTAGATACTTGGATAACTAAATAGGAAAATATTTCTTGCATCTGAAATGTAATCCTTCCCCTTAAATTAAATCTAATGATACCAGATCATACTTTCCTCATAATGAATCTTTTCAGAAGATAGAAAAGCATTATATTCTAGCAACGAAGTTGTCCTTCCATCCTGTAGTGTTTTGGTTGGATAGGACTAGTACAGAGCTGGTGAACCTTTTAGAGATCACATGCCCAAACTGTACATTCAAGTCGCCTGTGAGCCTCCCCTCCCTCCATTACCCCAGAGAGTGGAGGGAGGAAATGCTTGCATTGAAGTGTTGGGAAGAGGGGCAGAACATGCAAAAATTTTCCTCAAGTGTGGTGGAGAGGGGGAATGGAGCAGCCCCCTCCAGCATACCATGGCACATGTGCCATGCCTTTGCTAACAAGGGAATAGGAGATACTATAGAATGGCTCCATAACCATTTTTGTGTGTCATGGACCCCATTGGCAGTCTGGTGATAGTTATGAACTCCTTAAAATAATGTTTTTTTTCCAATATATTTTAATTTATTTTATTAGGTATTTGCCAGTTACATGTAAAAGTTTCTTAATATTCATTAAAAAATTTGAATTCCAAATTCTCTCCTAACTTTCCCCCTCCTTGAGAAAGCAATCAATTTATCAATTTGATGTTGATTATACATGTGAAGTCATATTTCCATTTTAATAATATTTTTAAATATATAAAAATACATAGAATTACTATCAAAATATTTCTTGAATAATATCATTGGACACCAGGTGAAGAAATAATGTGGGTAGATGGTGATATCCACTATAGGAAACTGGGTTAGATACTTAATTAAGTATCTCAGTTCCCTATTGTGAAGGGAAGGCAAAGTAAAGTGGACCTTCCTTCACTAGGCCAATGCATACAAGCCTTAGAGACTGATTTGTATAAAAAATATCTTTGTTTATTTAGAAACCAAGAGTAAAATATGAGGATTAAAACACAAGGATGCCCTGATTCTAAGTCCTAAAACTTCAACCCTCAATCTACGTCCATCTCATGATGGAGTCTTCAGGTCTCCAGGCTACCCTATTTTTCCCTGGCTCTAGCTAATTCCCCACCAAAACCTTTCTAATCTACCTGACTATAATCATCACTTGTTGGTTTAGTTGTTTATCTCAGAAGTTGTCTCCAAATTTACTAAAAATGAACCCCCAAGATGGCTGAGTTCACTCATAGCTGAGTATGGCTCTGAGGTAAAAACCTCAGAGCCCTCCAAGCAGAATCTCCAGATAAGCCTTCTCTCAGGCAGTGTTGGTAAAACAGCAGGTATAGATAGATCTTCGAAAAGATGTTCTCTTCAGTGAAACAGGAACCTCCAAAGGCAGTTTACAGTTTTCTTCTCCCATAAAAGGTTGAGGTAGGAAACACTCAGAAGAAAGCAAGCTTCCTTACCCAGCTCAGGACAAGAAGTGCCAGTTACTCACTCATGTGCCATGCCTTTGCTAACTCGGGAGTAGGAGATACTATAGAATGGCCCCATAACCTTTTTTGTCTGTCATGGACCCCATTGGCAGTCTGGTGAAAGTTATGAACTCCATGGAATAATGTTTTTTCCAATATATTTTAATTTATTTTATTAGGCATTTGCCAGTTACATGTAAACATTTTTTAATATTCATTAAAAAATTTGAATTCCAAATTCTCTCTCTCCCAACTTTCCCCCTCCTCTAGCTAAAGGAGGAAATACCCCAGGGGAATGGTAATAATTATGAATTATTAATAAGGCAAGGATTTGTATATCTGCACCCTTTCCCCATTTATATGGCTTTTTCCTATGAAAATAAATATTGTCAAAATTAGTCCTCAAATAACCCTGGAACTTAAACTGAAAGCATCTTTAAAATCCAAGGAAGAGAAACTGTGAAGCAACTGATTAACAGTAGCCTTAGTAAATAAACCGTAAATAGAATAGAAAATGAATCATGGAATGGAAGAATACCACTGCCTCTTTAAGGGGGCATCCAGGGACTTGACTTGACAAATACTATAGCATCTGATTCCATGTGCCATTGCCAGAGAACCAAAACAAATTGTCAAAGGCTTCCTCAAATTTAATGAAAACCCAGCAAAGTTCCCTAAGGAACTGAACCTGGTAATACACAGTTGCCAGTCCAACTGGATAGTTCTAGTTATTCAGATGAACCAGCTACTAAGACTCCAATTATAAAAATTACTTCCCATCACTACTTTACCTACTATCATATTAAACTTTGACATCAAAGACCCTAACTAACTATAATCACAAAAATGAAATATGATAAGCTCATTGTAGAAGTTGTGGAAACCTTCACTATGATGGAAAATTAGACTAAGATCTCTGTATGCAGATAGGCCAAATCAGGAATCTCTTTCTGCTTTACATGTAGATATATTCCAACACATAGCAAATATTCAGGTATAGAAAATCCAAAAGTATAAATTGGCTTAGGACCAGAAATTTTTTTGAAAGATGTATCTGGGTTGGGGAGCAAATATAATAGCTAAACTAATTGAAGTTGCCTCCTATTGGGCATCACGCTAAAAATTTGAAGAGAAAAGAGAACAGGTTACAGATTCAACTTGAAAGTCCAGCAGGAAAAAACCCAAAGGTAGATCTGGGAAACAAGGATGGAAAACAGAGACCTGGGAAAAGGCTGAGGACCCCTCTCCAATTTAGGTCTGGTTATGCAATTTATGCAATTACAGACAGAACTCTGGAGGAATGTTTCCAAATCATATAATCACTGATTCCCCAACCACCCAAAAAGCAAAATCAGGCCCATCATATTTCAAGAGTGACCAAATATGGAAATGCAATGAGTTTAATGACAATTTGATAACTTCTATCCTTTTTATCCCTTCAAAGCACAAAAGAAGTTCCACTGTCTTTTAGAGGAAAACTAATCTCATTTTAGTACATTGGGGCAACAAACTCCATTCTGCCCAAGGACATATTTTCTTCTGTTCTCTTAACATTCAAGAAATAAAATTTCTTTTTCTTTTCATAGTTTACAGAGTTTTATTTTTTTAATTTCAGTTTTTATTTTAATAACGAATTTCCACATAAGTTTTCTGAAGCTATTTAATCCAAACTGTCTCCCTCACTTCTTCCTTCCTCCCTCCCACATGCGGCAAGCAATTTGATTTGAGTTATACATCTATTATCACACAAAATGTATTTCCATATTATTCATTTTTGTAAGTGAATAATCTTATAAAACATTTGCATTCTTACTCCAACAGTTCTTTGGAGCTAGATAGCATTCTTTTTCATAAGTCCCTCATAATTGTACTGGATCATTGTATCGCTGTTAGCAATACAATGCAATACAAAGTCTATCACATTTTATCCTTTCACAATAAAATAATGGAATTTCTAGTGCTCCTATGCCTTATCCCATTTCCCAGCAATGATCTATATCTACAGGGCCACTTACCAATGAACATTTCTTACTTCAAAACTCAACCTCTTTACTCCACATTTTTAGAACAGACCCTTCATTGTAATATATATAGCACCTCAGATAAAATGTTTCTTGATGTCACTATATAGCATTGAGATGTGGTAGGAGGCAGACTTTACTTTCTGTGGAAGGTTCTGTTCCATTTTGTAACAAATTGGTAGAAGGAATTCCTTTATATCATTGGTCTCTCTCTTTGGTCTGCCTTTGCCATGGAGGTCTAGTCATTAAATATAGAGCTAGTCAATGTCACTATAAGTTACTGCTGAGAATCCCTCAATAGCCTTTAAACCTCCAAGTGGATGCAGGAGTCCAGTTTAATAATTTCTGATAGTGCAAGGAGATATTTTCCCTTGAAATAGTTCTTATTACACTCCCATTCTCCTAATGAGGGATATAAATGATAAAAGTTGACAGTTTATTTAAGAATCTTGTATAATAGTAGTATACAAGTAGTAATATACAATAGTAATATACATGTTTCCTAATTGCACATGACTCCACTTCTTACATGTATTTCTACTATGACCATCCATTTTATTGTAAAAGTCTCTTCCAGCTTCTTCTTTGGTGTCCTTTCCACCAGAATAATTGATATCTCCTTGCCCTCTTCCTTTCCCATGAAGATACTTTCCTGGACTTTATGACTTCCAGAAACTCATCATTTTACCAAATGAAATCAAGTCTGAAATTCTCACCTCTTCAGATTTCCCTCAACTATAGCACTTTATCATGACCCTCCTCCTTTTCAGCTTCTTTTTATATCATTCTCCTTCCCTTACCCCATTAACTCCTTGAGGACAAGAATTGCCTTCTACCTTTCTTTGCATCCCTAGTGCTTAGCACATTTTCTGGAACATAGTAGGCACTTAATAAATGTTTACTAACTCTGACTTTTCTCAATGGGAGACAACTGACATGGAATTCCTATCCCAAGATTTTTGCAAAAACTCAACTTCTTCCTATAGCAGGACTTAGATGAAATCACCTTTCCCAATAAATTTGCTTTTTCCAGTAAATTAATCCAGTAGGATCCCTTTTTCAGTGGTTCATTCTTTGAAACTTCCAGAATGGGGCTCTTGTTTTACTAAATGCTTTATCAAACAGGGTCAAATTTATTCAAAGATAAATTCTAATTTTACTTCATCATGGTCCAATACCTGGTCCATGACCTTTTTGTAAAGCAGAACTCTTTTTTTGAAAAAAAATCCAGATAATCTTATATTTCCAGAGATCCAGCACAAAAAGTAAGTTCCTTAGAGTAGCAGGGTATGCAAAGAAACATTTTATTCTTGGTTTCTCTAAAATACTCTAAGAACTAACTCTAAACTGCTCTCCCGGAGAGAGGAAAGTAACATGAAACTTCTTTCAAGCAGAATCTTTCTGCTGTTCTCTTTAGTTCCCCCTGACTACTCAAAATCTATGAAAAACAGGGGTATATGTTGTATCCTCACTCATGATATGTGACTATTACACAAATCTGTTGCTTTCTATAGCCCCTGGCTAGATCCAATTGCACTGGCATGCCCTGCTTTCTCCTATGAGGATGTTACTTGTATGGTTCACTAATAAGCTACTTCAACAATGGAAAACTTAGTTTTTCAAAGTTTTCTCACTCTGTTGGTGCCCTGAATAGGAGAGACCATTTTGCTGCAACTGCACATTCAATATCTGTAGAACCCAAAATGGAGTTAACAATCAAGTCTTTGCCAAAAGGTCTATTTCTTATTGTACAAAAAGACCTCATTTCTATGCCAAAATTTGCAGGGTATGACTATATCTTGGTTTTAACATGGTTGTTTTTTGGATGAATGGAAACTTCTCTGTGAAAGAAAGCCAGTTCCCTCACATTAACAAAGAAACAGTTCAATTACCTGAACCCCACATTGGTAATTCCAGAAGGTCTCTTGAATGATTAATGAATGAACATATTTCAAAGAAAAGAGAGTAGAAAACTTGCTAAAATTCCACAACGTAAAACAATAATTCCACTGCTTCCATTATCCTCCAGTGTAGGAGCACTGGAGAAAGGGACACTTAAAAACAAATTTGTCAAACCATGTGAAAAGAAAGGTCTAAAGTGAATTAAATATCTCATTCCTAGTCCTAATGTCAGTCAGAGCTATAATAATCAGGATAGATGGCTAACCATAATGAAATCATAACAGGGAATTCCAAGAGCTTTTTATCAATTTTTTAGCTCATAGACACATAACATACCTAATCAAATGCAAACAAATGTAAAACCTTTTCATTCATAGATCCATACATCATTCCCAATCAGAGCCCCACCAGAACTCTTGTTACCAACTAAACTGAAGGTACAGGATATACATGAAAAACCACCAGAAAAAACTCACTTGAGCCCAATTGGAATGTAATCTTCATTACTCACATAACATTTAAGTCTGAATGATATCAGCCCTTGGATACACATGTCAAAAAGTAAAAATCCATACTACGAAATGAAATCCATTCATCCTAACACACAAGCAACCTACAAGAACTGACAGGTTGTAAGCTATCTCAGTTTATTACCCCAAATTCATCCTGAAGAAGAGTCACATAGGTCCTAAGAAGCTGACATCTAAGGGATAGCCCATATTTTGATTTGTGAGTTCATATGGGCAAAAAGATGAAAAGATTGGAAAAACTCAAAGGCAGTCTAAGGGGTTAAGCAAAATAATAACATGTGGACCAATTTTCTTTGTAATGCTGAGGAGTAGTCACTGGAAAGTAGGTGGATGTTGAACACTTTTCCTTTGGAGGAAGTACTTGGAGTTAACCTTCCTACTTCTACACACTGGAATTGGCTTACGATGTGACCTTTTTTTCTCTAATCGTTTCTCTTCCTTTTCTCTGTCTATCATCCTTGGGGTGTGTGTGAGTATTTGTGGGTGTATGTGAATTGAAGGTATCTGATATAAATTGGACTATTAGGAGATAATTAGATTGACTTGTGAAAATTTTAGTCCAGAGCAAAGGTTTAGCTTTTTTTCTCTACAAAGCTAAAAAGAGCTTAGAAATACAGATTTAAAATAAAATTCTTTGAGCCCCAAAGGTATTGATTTCTGATTTGGGAAGGGCTTGATCTCAGCAAACTATATTTGGCATAATAAATTATTCACAATTGTTTTTTTAAACCCTTACCTTCCGTCTTGGAATCAATACTGTGTATTGGTTCCAAGGCAGAAGAGTGGTAAGGGCTAGGCAATGGGGGGTCAAGTGACTTGCCCAAGGTCACACAGCTAGGAAGTGTCTGAGGCCCAATTTGAACCTAGGACCTCCCGTCTATAGGCCTGGTTCTCAATCCACTGAGCCACCCATCTGCCCACTATTCACAATTTTATGACACTTTCTATGACAAAACAAGTTCAGGACACAATTAAAACCATTTTATTTTTATATAGAAAACCATTGTTAAGATGTAAATTGCTAGTAAGCAAAATTTAAAATTGCAAAGAAATATTAATCAGCCATGCTGCTTATTGCAAATGGCATTAAAACAGGGGAAAAATAAGAAATGGGAATAGATTAGGTATTGTTCCAGAGTTTATTCAGTTACTCTTCTAATGGATTCTTTTAATAAGGCAAGCTGTAAGCCAGATAAAGGAAAAGGTTCTATCTTCTACAAGACCTAGAATTAGACTCCTAGAAAGCTGTTTTCTCTCTCTAACTCTCTTTCCTGTACTTTTTTTCCTGGGGCATTTAAAAACTGCTGTCATAGTGAAAATGTTCACCAGTATCACAATAGTTCCTTCTCTTCTTGAGCAAGGAAGAAATACAACTTTTAGCAACTCTCGGTTTAGTGATTTAGGACTCCTTGCAATACAGCCAGTCCAAATCTATTAGAAGAATTGTTACATTTGTGCTACATACATTGTTCCTACTTGAAAAAATTCCACCTGTAACACTGGGTGTTTAAAAATATCCTTTGATATTTGAGGTTAGTTGTCCATCTAAGGTTAGGTAAAAAAGTGTTAGGTACTTTATGATTGACTTAGTCCCATTTGTCTCTTATTGTAAGAAATAAAATTAATATAAAAAGGATAATCTTAAAATTATGGGTTTTTAAAGATTTATTAGTAGCCAATAGAAAATAAAGCCACACTCCATGTTGGCTTAGGCTGCTCAAAAAGCCCTCTGTTACCTGCTGCCACCATGCTGGATCAGGAGCAGAAAGAGGAAGAATGCCAGCCACTCAATTTTATCCTCCTGTCTACAACATCATCATGTAACTGTTTATGTCATCATGTAATGACAGGAAGCCAGTGGGCTCATGGGAAATGTAGTTCAAGGACCCCAAATTTTCCAATAATACACTCCCCCTTGTGATCCTATTTGGGAGACTAGTCTCCCCAAAAGGATCATGAAAACATAGCTAACATATAAATTACAGTAATTTGGGGATAAAAACAAAAAAGGACAAAAACAAATGATCCAATGATTGCTAGGTGCATTGACAAAGCCAATTGGGGCAGTCTCCTTTGGCATAACATTCAAAACAAATGCATTCAACCCCCTTCAGTTCAATCAATTGCACCCCCAAAGTTCATTGTGGATCTTCTTGATGCAATGTAGGGTCTCTGCAGGCATCTTCATGGTGCCTTCTCCAAACAGGTTTGTTGTCTGTATTCTGGGGAGGTAGCAAATTTCTTATCCTGAAATTGCTCTCAAAAGAATTTAAACTTTACATTATAGATTTATAATACATATATACCACCATGAGGAGAATAATAACACATTCTCCCCTGAAGAGGGTAAAGACAAACACCCAAATCAGCTAAGGCTACGTGACTGAGTTGTGTGGGTGTATGAGTCAGTTATGAAAAGAAATCCAAAAACATCAAAAAATTAAAAAAAAGAGAAAAAATAAGTTGTGGATAAAATATAAAATGTCAAAGTCTTATGTGCAAAAATGTAAGTAAAGGAAAAATAAACTTATAACAGGTCCTTGAATCAAGGCTCAATTAAAGTGATTTCTATAATTATGCAATTACCCTTTCAGTAGCCAGGACTACAGGAAGTTGCCACACTTATGAAAGAAAAGAAAGGACCAGATTTTTGTGTGAAAGAGAAGTGCCATTCCCTGGTCTGATTTGCCTTCACTCTCAGGGATAGGGGGAGTCATGATGATAGCCAACCTTTGGCATGTGACTAAGATGTGGCTCAGGGGTGGCTGGCCTCTAACATGTCCAAATAGCTGCACCCTAGAACCTCAAACACTAGGTTCAAGTCCTTTAGTATTGATGTGGAGGTTCATCAGTCATACCTGGATTGGTTTGGTCTTTTTTTGACCTTGTGCTCCTAGGCACCGTGTGGTTTCTCATCAATCCCTTTGGGATTGGTTGGTCTCCTTGACTTTGTGCTTCTTTGCACTGTATAGTGGCTCTTTTGTTCCCTTCTGGAATCATACAGAATCATTAATCACAGTCCCATAATATTTATCAATAGATGGCAGGTTTCCACAGTCCAAAGCTTTTGGGTATATATTATTAATATTGTATCAAATATATATATTTATATGAAACTTATATTACTGCAAAATCAAAAAAGATTAATATTGATAATGTGTTCAAGTACAAAATGAGAGAAAAAAGAAACTCAAAACTGTATTGCACATACAAGGGAAAAATAATAAAAGAATGTTTAAAAAATAAAAAAATATATAGCTTAGAATCAATGAAAGCTTTCTCACCCAAAAAATGAGATTAATTTCCTTTTAAAAACTTTGCCATGAACTACTGTGTGAGTGCAAATGATTTTTTTTTACAAAATAACATATATAAAAACAAAACAGTAGTAGAGTAGATAATGCACATTCACATAAAATACCAAATTCCCCAAAATTACAATAACACATTTAATGACAATAGCAAACAAACCCACTATCATATAGGATTCACATGAGTTTCTACGTAGCTACTTGTTGTGTGATATTTAAAAAAATGTATTATTATTATTATTATTATTATTATTATTATTATTATTATTCCTATTGACTCCCAGAGGAGCATAGGGCTGCAACCATCTCATGCCAACGGACTCTGTTCTGGGCAACTTCCCCCAACTGGGCCCATGTCATTCCAACGGTCTTTGTTGGAGAGCAATCTTCAAAACTAGGCGATCGTTGGTTTTGTTGGTTTAATTGCTACAGAAACTGCAACCTCATTAAAAAAATGTATACTTGTCACAAATTCAATAGATGTAGCACATCATTCAACTTGGCTGAGATATTTTTAACAAAATCTATTACTGCCTCCATCCAAATGTGGGGCAGAGCCTAGAAAAAAAAAAACACAAAGCTGACAAAATACCTTTTTGCATTTAAATATCACCAAGAATTTTAGATCCTTCTGATGGGAAACTAAATTAAAACAAAGGGTTAAAATATCATGCATGCAGGAGCTCTTTTTGGCTTCCTGTGTTATATATAAAAAGTTTGGGTAGCAACTTCTATTTGGCTCTCTACCTTTTAATACAACATTCTTTATATATATATATATATATATATATATATATATAATCCTTTCAGAACAGAAGGTACTAGGTATCTTAAAGTCATTTTAAAGACCCCTTATTAAATTACAATTTAAATTCTTAAGTCATCATATTCTTCTTCAATTGTTGTATACAATTGTAACCAGCTTTGATGGAGTCCATCCATCATCATATGTGACAAATAACAAAGGTAAAGTAAAAGAAAAGACTTGTATAAGCAACATGTGATCTCATGAAGGGTTTGTGTAAGTTGAATGCATTTTTACAATGATATTGTTCAGTAAAATCATGGGAAAATGGTACGGATAAAGAATTATATAACATAATAGATATTAATTAGCTTAATACAGGTAAACTTAAAAAAAAAGGAAATTTAAACCTTAAAGAAATTAGCAAATACAATAATATAAGCAAATGACAAGTTACAAGCAGTATAGTCAAAAATCTTTTTACCAATCAGAATAGACTAGACTTGTTTACTATTAAGGAGGTCCAATAAAATCATGAACAGAATTTATGTAATAGCCCAAAACACAGTAGCTTAAAATGATTCAGTGGAACAGAAAGATATTGATCAGATTAACATATGAACTTAAAGCAACAAAATTAAGTACAATAATATACAAAGAAAAAAACAACTATGGAATCTGAGAAGGCTTACTAATTTTACCTCCAGACTTTTAAAATGTTTTCTCTATCCATTCAAGTTCCTTTTATCTGAGCTTTAGGATCTCCCATAGTGAGGGAGAATTTTGCACTGAGCATAGTGTGGGTGACCCTCATAATGGGTATGGTTCAGAGGTGGGGCAGACCCAAATGGCCAAAATGTGAGGAGATGAATTTCTCCCCTAAATCTTAAGATTAGTCAGGATAATCACAAGGAATGGTAGGAAGAAAAAACATCCCACAACTGGGAACTGTTTGAAATAGGCAATGTGGGCCATGCTTGCCATTATACGTCCTGTTTGAAGAGTAACCTTTCTTTCCCCTTCCCCTTTGGGGTAAAATGCTAGAGCCCATGTGCTATCTTGGTCCCCTCCCCCATAGGCAAGCATGGAGGCCTAACCAGGGCAGGGATTGGAAAAGCTGCTGACTCAAAAATCCACGTGGAAGGAGTTGAATTGGAGTTTTTGTGGGAAGCTGTTAAGAGAAATTAGAATCTCAGATATTTTTATCTGGACCCCATCAAAAGATCAACACAGACTGGCAGAGCCATGTGTTGAACTTTTCTCCCTTTACAGGTTGAGACTGGACTGGGTTACCTGAGATAAAAATCTGAGATTCCTCTTTTGACTCCTTTACATAATTCACACCTTTCTTTAAAAAGCAATATAGTCTTATTGAAAAAACTTTGAGCTCTCAGTAATCCAGCAGTAAGAGGGTTAACACTGGTCCCCTTTGGCCAGGAATGCAGCTCCCTGGTACAGCCAAAGTCGAACCCTTAGCAGGGGCATTTTGCTGAGAATTAAAGTAAACTAATGGGTCTCAAAAATATTGTTTAATATCATCAAGGCTGAGAAATTCAGGGGCTTTCCATCCTAACAAAATGGCCCAGACTTCACTTAATGATAACACATATAGTCAATAGTTTAGCATAGGTTTTATCTACACCTTGAGGCTTCTAAGGCTTTTGTTTTGACTATGGTAAAAATACTGCTCTGTGTAATTTTGGGAAACTTTCTTGGACTTTTGGGGGAAGGGGATCTTTAACTTTCTATATAATAAACTTTGTGACTCCATTGTATCTTGGAGCACTTTGAGCTAACAAGTCATGCTTCCAATCTGTTTCATTCTTTACATCCAAGGAGGACTACCCTAGGCCACTCAGAAAATCTCTGGTTTATAGAGCAGGCTCTCTATAAGTTCTCACCCTTCCATTGGAAAAAAGCAGTTCAGAATGGCTGGCTCACAGCAGTGGGTCTGGTTGTGGTGGGGGTGGGGGGGGGTGAACAAAGTGGCAGTGAAAATGGGTGGGCTGGCTGGCAGGCAGCCAGCCAAGAAGATCATGAATGGTAGGCAGGAACAGGCAGCTGGAGCTATCAGCACCAGCATGGCTTTTGCAGGAGAAGTGACTTTCCCTTTTTGGCCAAAAGCTCCCAGAAAAGCCACTAAAAGGAAAATAGCTGGGTGGCCAGGGAGAATGAGAAAAAGAGAAAAAACAAAACACAAAACCGTCAGAAGCAGGGCAGCAGCTCTGGAGAGAGTTTGGTGTTCTCTCAGAGTTCTTGGTGTGGGGAGAGGGTGAAAAGACATGACAGGAGAAAAGTAGCTTTACTAGGCTATCTGAAAAATTGAGAGTTCGTTTCCCTTTGTGGTTGCCATCAATGTAAGAAATAAAATTAATATAAAAATTATTATGGGTTTTTAAAGATTTATTAGTAGCCAATAAAAAATAAAGCCACACTCCATGTTGGCTTGGGCTGCTCAAAAAGCCTGCTGTTACCTGCTGCCACCATGCTGGATCAGGATCAAAAAGAGGAAGAAGAACATCAGCCACTCAATTTTATGCTCCTGTCTACATCATCACATAATTGTCTACATCATCCCACAATGACAGGAAGCCAGTGGGCTCATGGGAAATGTAGTTCAATGACCCCAAAATTTCTAATAACACATTATGTAGTGCTACAGTTAATAATTTCTTGTGGGAGATGCTACACAAAAAAGCTTGATGTTGTTTTAATGTTGATCCTAAAAAAGAACAAAGAGAGCTGCTCTTCCTGACCATGAACAGCTTTGGGTATGATGAAACCCATGGCTACTTCTGGCCATCTGTGATTCAGGGCTAAATGGATATAGTGCTTTTATGAAATATACTCTTATTGGCACTGAGCAGGAAGAGGCGATGACTTGGGGTATTTTAAAATGGAGTGACCTGTCTTCAGTTATCTCTTCTCTTCTGTAAATAGAATTAGCTCATCCTCATTCATTGTTAGACTCTAGCTATCAGAAATAATGTCACCTCACCCAACTTAGTGGGGAGGGGAGATTAGTTACCCACACATGACAATAAGTAAAAAATAAAGAACAAGGGATTGCCCTTTGGACAGTCCAAAACAGTGTTGAGGCTGCCATTTGTCCACTGGAAATTGAAGGTGGATGCAGGAAGTGATGAAAGATGCTATCTTTTAAATATGATGGTAACTTCCTGTGGAGGCAGTTGGCGCTTTGAACTTGGTGTTGAAGGATCTCTGCTGAGACCTCAGGAGGCTTCCCTCTGAATTGTCATGGGGGTAAGTTGGGTTGACTTCCTTTCTCCTCCCTTGGTGTTTCTGGAGTCTATATCCTCAAGGAGGCCTCTCTTGCCTCTCTAATTGTAAAAGGCCTTGTGGCTAATAGCCTTGTTTGATTAACCTCTGTGCTCCTCTGCTGGGGCCTCTAAATCCTCATCCAGTCTGGACCTCTGCTCCGGGCCAGAGTTTCTCTCTCTCTATTTCCCTACCTTCAACCTTCCTAATTGTAAATAAACTTCCATAAAGCCATCCTGACTTGGGTCTATTAATTTGGAATCATGTTGATTCCTGGTGACCATACCTTAAATATCTAGTTTCCCCTCTTACAATTCCCAGTGGCAGATGGTATCAGGAGTATTTGTACACACTTTTGGGGTAGGGGAAAAGGAAGAAGATAAAGACCCTGCCTCTTATGCTTTGTGTTTCTTTGTAATTAGAGGTGACAAACACAGAAGTGTTGAAATGAATATGTGCAGTTTTGAAAGCAACATTTTGAGATCAAGAGCTTGGAGATCTTGGGTCCACCAGACAGAGCTAACTGGCAGATTTTCTGCATCAGAAAAGGAGACCACAGATGGGAGGATGAACTAAATCCCTAGGGTGATTGTAAGAAGTCATGAATCTGGAGGAAATTATATGGACAGATCTGAGATGTAACATGTCTTTTTAGCAGTTCCCCAAACTATCATGTGTTAATGTTTTGAATCTCAACCTCTAAAGCAGGATAACTAGGTTACTATTACTTCTGCTTGTCAAGTCTCCTGTCAATAATATATTTGTGAAAGTCTTTTGTGTTTCACATTCCTTTAGGGTATAGGAAAAAAGCACCAGCCCTATACTGACATTTCTGTTTCTCCCCTTTGGAGAAATTCTAGACAGTCTAACTTTAAGTAATTTCCTACCAGGATACCTGGGCAGGAATATATCAAGCTGAAAGGTGAAATAAAGGGTATTTGATACTTATTTTGTTTTTTTATTTTATATTTTATTCTATTTTTTTAATGGGAGAAGCAAATGTTTGTTCCTTTATTTTCCACCCATCATAAGTTCATTCTCTTAAGAACACGTTCATCACTCAATAAAAAACAAAAATTATAATGTCTTAACAAACATCTAAAGAGTTGGCTTATAAATTACTTTAGAATTGAGTAAAACATGAAATCAAAGAGGACTGCTCTATAGCAAAGAAAAAAGAATATTGCCAATTGCTATTTTTTCTTTAAATTTTAATTTTTATTCACACCATTTGTTTTTTAAATTATTTTATTTATTTATTTATTTATTCATTAATTTTTATTTTGACTATTTTCTCCTAGTTACATATTTTGTGTTCTTTCCCTCTCCCCATACCCCCCTAACCCTCCTTGGCCAACAATTCCACTGAGTTTTCCTAATTCTATATTATTGATAGTTGGACTAGACTTAATGTTTAGTATCTACATCTCCCAATAATATCCCCATCAGCCCATGTGTTCAAGCAGTTGTTTTTCTTCTGTGTTTTTGCTCCCATAGTTCTTCCTCTGAATGTGGCTAGTTTTCTTTCTCGTAAGTCCCTCAGCCTTGCTCTAGATCCTTACATTGCTGCTAGTAGAGAAATCCATTATGTTCGATTGTACCACAGTGTATCAGTCTCTTTGTACAATGTTCTCCTGGATCTGCTCCTTTTACTCTTCATCAAATCCTGGAGGTCATTCCAGTTCACATGGGATTCCTCCAATTCTTTATTCCTTTGAGCACAATAGAATTCCATCAACAACAGATGCCACAATTTGTCCAGCCATTCCCCTATCGAAGGACATTCCCTCATTTTCCAATTTTTTGCCACCACAAAGAGCGTGGCTATAAATATTTTCGTACAAGTCTTTTTCCTTATAATTTTTTTGGGGTATAATCCAAGCAATGCTGTGGCTGGATCAAAAGGCAGATAGTCTTTTAAAGCCCTTTGAGCATAGTTCCAAATTGCCAGCCAGAATGGTTGAATCAATTCAAAACTTCAACAGCAATGCAATAATGTCCCAATTTTGCCACATCCCCTCCAACATTCATTATTTCCTGCTGTCATGTTAGCCAATCTGCTAGGTGTGAGGTGATACCTCAGATTTGTTTTGATTTGCATTTCTCTAATTATTAGAGATTTAGAACATTTTCTGATGTGCTTATTGATAGTTTTGATTTCTTTACCTGAGAATTGCCTATTCATGTCCCTTGCCCATTTATCAGTTGGGAGATGTCTTGATTTTTTTATACAATTGATTTAGCTCCTTGTATATTTGAGTGATTAGACCTTTATCTGAGTTTTTTGTTATATAGATTTTTCCCCAATTTGTTGTTTCTCTTCTAATTTTGCTAGCATTGGTTTTCTCTGTACAAAAACTTTTTAGCTTAATGTAGTAAAAATTATTTATTTTACATTTTGCAATTTTTTTCTAACTCTTGCTTGGTTTTATTATCTTTCCCTTCCCATAGATCTGACAAATATACTATTCTGTGCTCACCCAATTTACCTATACTATACTATACTATACTATACTATACTATACTATACTATATATATATATATATATATATATATATGTGTGTGTGTGTGTGTGTGTGTGTGTGTGTGTGTGTGTGTGTGTGTGTGTGTAGTACTTCTTTATATTAAAGTCATTCCCCCATTCTGAGTTTATCTTGATATAGGGTGTGAGATGTTGATCTAAGCCCAATGTCTCCCATATTGTTTTCCAATTTTCCCAGTAGTTTTTGTCAAATAGTGGGGTTTTGTCCCAAAAGCTGGGTTCTTTAGGTTTATCGAAAGCTGTCTTGCTGAGGTTGCTTACCCTTAGTCTATTCCACTTATCCTCCTTTCTGTCTCTTTGCCAGTACCATATTGTTTTGATGACTACTGCTTTGTATTACAGTTTAAGATCTGGTACTGCTAGGCCACCTTCCTTCATATTTTTTTCATTATTTCCCTTGATATTCTTGGTCTTTTGTTCTTCCAAATGAAATTTGTTATAGTTTTTTCTAATTCTGTAAAAAAGTTTTTTGGTAGTTTGATAGGTATAGCACTAAAATAGGTAAATTAATTTGGGTAGGATGGTCATTTTTATTATGTTAGCTCGTCCTACCCGTGAGCAATCAATGGCTTTCCAATTGTTTATCTCTAGTTTTAATTGTGTGGAAAGGGTTTCGTAGTTGTGTTCGTATAATTCCTGAGTTTGTCTTGACAGAGAGATTCCTAAGTATTTTATATTGTCTAGGGTGATTTTAAATGGAATTTCTCTTTCTAGCTCTTGCTGCTCTAATGTGTTAGAAATATATAGAAATGCTGATGATTTATGTGCATTTATTTTGTGTCCTATAACTTTGCTAAAGTTGTTGATTATTTCCACTAAATTTTTAGTTGAATCTCTAGGATTTTTTAAGTATACCATCATATCATCTGCAAAGAGTGATAGCTTAGTCTCCTATTTGCCTATTTTAATACCCTCAATTTCTTTTTCTTCTCTAATTGCTACTGCTAGTGTTTCTAGTACAATGTTAAATAATAGAGGTGATAATGGGCATCCTTGTTTCACTCCTGATCTTATTGGGAAGGCTTCTAATTTATCCCCATTGCATATGATGCTTATTGATGGTTTTAGATATATACTGTTTATTGTTTTTAGGAAAGGTCCTTCTATTCCTATACTTTCTAGTGTTTTCAATAGGAATGGATGTTGTATTTTGTCAAAGGCTTTTTCAGCATCTATTCAGATAATCATGTGGTTTTTGTTGGTTTGCTTGTGGATATAGTCAATTATGTGAATGGTTTTCCTGATGTTGAACCATCCTTGCATTCCTGGTATAAATCCCACCTGATCATAATGAATAACCCTCGTGATCACTTGCTGGAGTTTTTTCTGCTAGTATTCTGTTTAAGATTTTTGCATCTATGTTCATTAAGGAGATTGGTCTGTAGTTTTCTTTCTCTGTTTTTGATCTACCTGGCTTTGGGATCAGTACCATATTTGTATCATAAAAGGAGTTTGGTAGAATTCCTTCTTTGCTTATTATGTGAAATAGTTTGCATAGTATTGGAATTAGTTGTTATTTGAAGGTTTGATATAATTCACTTGTGAATCCATCTAGTCCTCGGGATTTTTTCTTAGGGAGTTCTTTGATGGCTTATTCAATTTATTTTTCTGATATGGGATTATTTAAGTATTTTATTTCTTCTGCTGTTAATCTAGGTAATTTATAATTTTGTAAATATCTATCCATATCACCTAGATTGCTATATTTATTGCCATATTATTGGGCAAAATAGTTTTTAATGATTGCCTTGATTTCCTCTTCATTAGAGGAGGAAATCCCCTTTCATCTTTGACACTGGTAATTTGTTTTCTTCTTTCCTTTTTTTAATTAGATTGACCGGTACTTTGTCAATTTTATTTATTTTTTCAAAGTACCAGCTTCTAGTATTATTTATTAATTCAATAGTTTTTTTACTTTCAATTTTATTGATTTGTCCTTTGATTTTTATAATCTCTAATTTAGTTTTTAGCTGGGGATTTTTAATTTGTTCCCTTTCTACTTTTTTGATTTGCATGGTCAGTTCATTGATCTTTGCCTTCTCCAATTTATTATTATATGCACTCAATGATATAAATTTCCCCCTGAGTACTACTTTAGCTGCGTCCCAGATTTTGGTAGGATGTATCATCATTGTCATTCTCTTCAATGAAATTATTAATTGTTTCTATGATTTCTTCTTTAACTATCTGATTTTGGAGAATCATATTATTTAATTTCCAATTAGTTTTTGGTTTGCCTGTCCATGTGCCCTTACTAATTATTATTTTTATTGCATTATGATCTGAAAAGGCTACATTTATTATTTCTGCTCTTTTGCATTTGTTTATACCATGTTTCTATGCCCTAGTACATGGTCAATCTTTGTGAATGTACCATGTGCAGCTGAAAAGAAGGTGTATTCCTTTTTCTCCCTATTTATTTTTCTCCACATATCTATTAACTCTAATTTTTCTATGATTTCATTCACCTCTCTTATATCTTTCTTATTTATTTTTTTGGTTTGATTTATCTAGATCTGATAGAGGAATAGTTAGATCTCCCACTAGTATGGTTTTACTATCTATTTCCTACTTGAGCTCTGCCAGTTTCTCCTTTAGAAATTTGGATGCTATACCATTTGGTGCATACATATTTAGTACTGTTATTTTCTCATTGTCTATACTACCTTTTATCAGGATGTAATTACCTTCCCTGTCTCTTTTAATCAGATCTGTTTTTACTTTGGCTTTATCAGAGATCATGATTCCTACTCCTGCCTTCTTTTTTTTGGTTGAAGCCCAAAAGATTTTACACCAGCCCTTGACCTTAACTTTATGTATGTCTACCTGCCTCATGTGTGTTTTTTTTAGACAACATATGGTAGGATTTTGTATTCTAATCCACTCTGCTATTTGCTTCTGTTTTATAAGTGAGTTCATCCCATTCACATCCAGTGTTATAATTTTTAGCTGTATTCCCTAACATTTTGGTATCTTCTCCTAGTTCTACCCCTTCCTATTATGGTATTTCCTTTTAAAACAGTGGTTTGTTTTAAATCAATCCCCCTTGACCCCTGCCTTGATTTACTACCCTTTCCACCCCTCCCTTCCCCTCTGATTATTTTTTAAGGCTTATCAAATTCCCTCCCCCCACTCTTTCCCTCCCTTTAAGAACTCCCCATCCCACTGCCCCACATGGTTTATCCCTTCTAACTTTATCCATAGGGTTAGATAGAATTTGATATCCTAATGGATCTAGCTACTCTTCCTCTCAGTATTAATTACACTGAGAGTAAGGTTTAAGTATTTCCTTTTACACTCTCTTCTTCTCCTTCTTATAATAGTATTCCTCCCTTCCCCTTCCCATGCCCTCTTTGTGTGGTATAGATTATCCTATTTTTCTTATTCCTTCAAGTTACTCTTGGTGCCATCTTCTATTCCCTCACACACTCCCCCCCCCATATCATCTTAGACCATTTAGTACTCTCACTTCTTGTTACTAATTCTTCTAATTATTATAATAATGATTCCATTTTTTTAGAATTACACATAATATTTCTCCATATAGACGTACAAATAGTTCGATCTTATTGAAGCCCTTGACAAAGGCAATTTAAAGGTAAGAGTTTTCTTTCTTTTCCCTCTCTTTCTTATTTACCTTTTCATGTTTCTCTTGGTTTTTATGGTTAGATATCAAACTTTCCATTTAGTTCTGGTCTTTTCTATGCAAATGCTTGAAAATCTTCTATCTTATTGAATGCCCATACTTTCCCCTGGAAGTATATAGTCAGTTTTGATGGGTATGTGATCCTTGGTTGTAGACCCAATTCTCTTGCCTTTCTGAATATCATGTTCCAAGCCTTGCAGTCTTGTAGTGTGGAGGCTGTCCGATCCCGTGTAATCCTGATTGCTGTGCCTTGATATCTGAATTGTCTCTTTCTGGCTTCTTGTAATATTTTCTCCTTAACTTGGAAGCTTTTGAATTTGGCTATTACATTCCTGGGGGTTGTCTTCTGAGGATTTAGTATAGAGGGTGATCTATGTATCCTTTCAATGTCTATTTTGCCCGCTTGTTCGAGGACATTGGGGCAGTTTTGTCGGATAATTTCTTATAATATGTTATCTAGGTTTCTATTTGTCTCTGATTTTTCCGGAAGACCAATAATTCTCAAGTTGTCTCTTCTAGACCTCTTTTCTTGATCTATTAACTTCTCGTTGAGCTATTTCATGTTTCCTTCTATTTTGTCAGTCTTTTGACTTTGCTTTATTTATTCTTGTTGTCTTGTGAGATTATTGGCCAATTCTAGCCTTTAGAGACTGGTTTTCGGCTATAATCTTTTGGTTTTCCTTTTCAATCTGGTCTATCTGGCTCTTCATGGCTTTCAGCTGATCATTTCTGGTCTTCAATTTGCTTATCAATTCATTTGATTGCTGAGCCTCACTTTCCAATTGCGAAATTCTGCCTTTTCAACTGTTATTTTCTTGCCAGATCTCTTCCATCTTTCTCATGATCTTGGATTTGAACTCTTCAAGAACTTGTGACCCATTTTCATTTTTTTGGGAATTTTTGGATATCTTTAATTGTTTGTCCTCTTCTGTTTTCTGTTTTTTTTTCTGTGCAGAAGTTATTAAGTGTTAGAGTTTTTTTCTTGCACTTCTTATTTATTTCTTGGACCTTGCTTGGCATCATCATGTTTTAACCGCCAGAAGTCTGAGTAAGGCGATCTGATTCTCTTTGTATGGAGTTAGGGAGCAGTTTTTGCCTGAGGCCATTTTGTTAGTGTCCTGGCTTCTCAGGGGACCCTCCTGGGGTCTCTAGTCTAGTTGTCTTCAGGGTCAAGCCCCCATGTTTCTAGCCAGCTGCCCAGAGCCTGGAACTTGGCCCACATTTGCTCCTCCACCTGAGGTTTTCTCCTGAGTCTTAGAGAGCTGTGCACTGCGGATGCCTCTCTCAGCCCTACTCCCATGTCCAAGGGCTTAGTTTTTCTGCCACCAGGGGTCTCAGGTCTTGCTACTCTCAGGGACAAGCTCCTAGTGGTGCCATTTAGCTGCCAGGAAGCTAGATTTTGTGCCCCCACTCGCTCTAATTCTGGAGTGCAGCCTCTGACTTTGGTACTGTGGGTGGTGGTGGGGGAGGGTTGATCAGCTCACCTTTTGATGGGAACTATTTTCCCCTCCTTGTAGCTTGGAAGTGCCCAAATCCCACGTACCTTTGATACTGTGCCTTATTGTGAGGTCCCTTCTTTCATTTCGATTTGTTTTTTTTGTCCTTCAGAGGTACACTGGTAATTGGTAGTGAGGAGAGTTATAGCACCCTGCTTTTACGCCTCAGCCATCTTAACTCAGAACTCTTTGATCCTTATTTTAGATGTTCAGCATCATAAAGGACTAAACTTAACCTGGATTGCATGTCTAGGTACAGAGCAGATAGACTCCTTGGTGGAGGAGAGAAAGAACATTGCTTCTAGTTTTGAGGGTCCAAGCAATAGAACTAATTGTTCAGCTACTTTTTAGATAAGGAGTCAAATGCATACCTAAACTAGAGTCAAGAGTTTCACATCTCTAGGAGCTCTATATCATCACTGTCTCAGAGGGAGAGCCCTGCTAGGGTTGCAGCTAGTGTCTATGCTGAGGTGTGACAGCTTGACATAATTCCTTGAAGTTCTAACCTAGTATAAACTGAATCCCTGTTGCAGTATCTGCCTGAAACATGAGAAAGAATGTCACATATCCAATCCTATTTTCTCAAATGAATCTTTCTACTACAACTGGGAATTGTATAACAAAAAGAACATTTATTCTGGAGGGAAACGTCTTCAGGGAAATATTAAATATATTTTTCCTCTTAATTCTTCTTGGTACTTGAAGTTTCTGGTAAAAATCAAGAGATTTTAATTGAAAGCCATACTCTGTCACATCTAGTACTCTAATCCTTGGCAAATAAATTGTTCACACTGAGCCTTAATTTCTTCATCTGTAAATTAGAAATAATTCTTGAACTGCATTCATCCCATGATCTCAAGGAAGGCATTTTGTAAACTACATACTAATAGAAATACTATATAAAACAAAGTAATTTTTAAGTTAGTCATTATTCTTCAAGAAAAATAAGATGTTAAGTATTAAAAGTTCTTTGAAATATAGTTGAGGATATGGTTTATGTAGATTTGGTCTTCCTCCTAGCTGATGTCACAAATGTAATCACAGATTATTAGATGTTTTAAACTGTTAACAGTTTATTATTTTGAATTCCACTCTTTGTCATAAGGGAGCTACTTCATTGGACAAATGACCACAATCCAGGGTTACTCTTTCATGACATAGTCTATTCATTTGAGTCACTTGAAGAGAGAACCAGCAGCTGGCAAATAACCCATCTCTTGGGAAAGGAAGGAATTTTATCTCTTCTTATGCTATGCTATCTAGAGGCAGAGTTTCACTCAGAAAGAGGAACCCCATCCAGAAGTTGGAGAGCCAAGTATTTAAGGCACAGCTGAGGAACAAAAAGACATATTCCAGACAGACATAGGTATGGTAAAATCATCACTGGAAGTCAGAAGCAGTTTCAAAGGGTATGACTTATGGCACCAAGACTCAAAACTCTCCTAAAAACAAACAAAAGAAAGAGCTAACCCTGACAATTATAAATAAGTTGCATGGAGATTCCAAAAGAAGAGAATGAATATGAAGTCTCTGAAGTTCAGAGTTGTGAGTTGCCTTTGCCATTTGTGTTGCCCATATGTATGTCCACTTTTATGATACTTAAAGTTTGTGCCTATTCATTCCATAGATGCTATTTGTATTTGGGGGAATACATATCCGACATGCTCTTTCCATATAACACCTTCAACATTTGTCATTTTTTCTTCCATCTTTTTTTGTTGCTTTCTCTCTCTGTGTTTATTTTTGTCAGCTTTGGCAATCTGATATATGTGAAGTAGAACCTTATAATTGCTTTAATATGCATTTTCTTTAAATATTAGTGATTTGGAACATTGTTATTATTATTTTCTAGTGTTTTGGAGCATTGGGGTTCTTCCTTTGAAAAATACCTTTTCATATCAATTGGGTAATGATTCATTCATAAAAGTTTGACTCAATTCCCTATATATATTGAAAATTAGATCTTTATTAGAGAAATTTGTTACAAGTAATTTCCCTGCAATTAACTGCTTCCCTTAGCTGCATTGGCTTTTTTGTTACAAATGTTAAAATTTTATATAATAAAAATTGTTCATTTTATCCTCTGTTATCCTCTTTATACTTTATTTGGTCAGTAAATCTTCGACCATTCATAGATTTGAGAGGCATTTTCTTTTTTGTTTCTCTAATCTTTTTATGATGCCATCCATTACCACTCAGTCATTTATCCATTGTGAGTTTATCTTGGCATATAGTGTGGAAATCTGATCTATATCTAGTTTCTGTCAGACTGCTATCTAATTTTCCCAGCTTTTTTTTTTTTTTTTTGTCAAATAGCGAATTTTTACTTTAATAGACAAGATTATTTGGTTTATTAAATACTGGGCCCATTAGCTTCTGAATATTTGTAAATGTAACCTATTCTACTGTTTTTAAATATTACCAAAGTATTTTGATGATTATTGCTTTGTGGTAAAGGTTGAAATCTGCTATTGCTGGGTCCCTCTCCTTCCTATTTTATTTCATTATTTTCCCTGAGAATCCAGACTTTTTGCTCCTTAGGATGAATTTCATTATTATTATTTTTTTAGCTGTTTATTCTTACTTAAAAACCCTTACCTTTCATCTTAGAATCAATACTATGTATTATTTCCAAGGCAGAAGGTAGGGGAGAGGAAATGGGGGTTAAGTGACTTGTCCAGGGTCACATAGCTAGGAAGTGTCTGAGGGTAGATTTGAACCTAGGATGTCATTCTCTAGGTCTGATTCTCAATCTACTAAGCCACCTAGCTGCTCCCCTCCTTTGTTTTTTAAAGTATTGAATAATCAAATTAATTTATATAGTATTTTTTTAAATAGATAAACAGCCTCCTCATGAGGAATTGATATTTCTATAAATGTTTAGGTTTGTTTTTATTTGTACGAAAGATGTTTTATAGTCATATATTTATATATATTTAATTCCTTTTGTGTTCCTTGACATATTCCAATCATTTTATTCATTCTGTAGTTATTTTAAATGGGATTTATCTTTTTTTCCCTTATGGGTTTTGTTGGACATTGTTTCAATAAAATTTTTGGCTGGCTCTCTAAATGTCCTCTAAGTGAAGCAACAAATTATTTGCAAATAGCAATAATTTTTTCCCCTTTGCACCTATGCTTATTCTCTCAGTTTTATTTATATAGTCCCTCCTCCCCTTTTTTGCATTGTAGCTGTTGCTAAAATTTCAAGCCCTGCATTAAATAATAATGGTGATACATTGTTTCCTTCCTTCCTTCCTTCCTTCCTTTCTCCCCAATTACATGTAAAAACAGCTTCCAATATTAAAAAATATTTTTGAATCTCAAATTTTCTCTCTCCCTCCTTGGTTCCCTCCCCCAGATAGTAAGCAATCTCATATAGATTTTACAAGTGAAATTCTATAAAGCATTTTTCTATTTTAATCCTTTTGTGGAAAGAAATTCAAACATAAAATATTAAGAAAGTGAAAAAAGTTTGCTTTGGTCTAGAATCAGACCCCATAAGTTCTTTCTCTGGAAGCAGGTGGCATTTTTTTTTATCATGAGTCCTTTGGGATTGTTTTGGATCTTTGTATTACTCAGGAGAGCTAAATGATTCATAGCTGTTCATTGTATATTATTCCTGTTATTGTGTACAACGTTCTTCTGGTTCTGTTTATTTCACTCTGCTTCAGTTCTTGTCTTTCCAGGATTTTCTCAGCTTTTTCTGCTCATAATTTCTTACAGCATGATAGTATTCCATTACAATCACATACTTTATTATATTTATGTGGGTCAAGTGAGTTGCCCAGGGTCACACAGCTGGGAAGTGTCTGAGGCCAGATTTGAACCTAGGACCTTCCGTCTCTAAGCCTGACTCTCAATCCACTGAGCTACCCAGCTGCCCACAATCATATACTTTAAATTAATCAGCCATGCCTGATTAGGGAATCACATTACTTTCCAATTCTTTGCCCACACAAAAAGAGCTGCTTTAAATATTTTTGTACATGTAGGGTCTTACCCTTTTTTAACTCTTTGGGATACAGGCTTAGTAATGGTATTGCTGGATTTAAGGGCACTTGCTGTTTTTTAAAACCCTTGGGGCTTTGGTCCAAATTGCTCTCCAGAATTGTTGAATCCGTTCACAACTTCTCCAGTAGTATCTAAGTTTTTCAATATCTCCTCTATGTCCCAAGATGTCTTTCAGCTGCATTCATGGCTATTGTAACAAATTATTCTCATCTTACAATTCCACCAGGGTAAGTCTTCACATGCTTGGGGTAGCTCACTGAAAGGCTTGAGGTCTGTTGGTTATCCTCAACTACATTTAGCCCACTTGCTGAGATAGCTTTTACTAGGATGTGGCCAGCACACAAGATACAGCTTCTTGGAGCCACAGGTGAGAATTGGAGGGCAGTTAGATTCCAATGATGCAAGAGTGGCGCTGAAAAGGGTTCAGCAAACCCTCACTACAGAGGTGCTAGTTCTCCCTGAATACTTCATATAATCTAGGTTCTGTTTAATATGTTAAAGAAAGATTAATTTATTTTTGTATCTTTTAGTTTTATTTCTAAAACTTATTTATTTATTTATATCTGGATATCTCAGTTCCTCCTACATGGTGAAATTTATTCTCTTCAAAAAAAGAAAGATGAATAACAAAAACATCTCTAAAATATAATTCTTTCTTTCCTTTGATATTGCTACCACTCTCCTTCAGGTACTTATCATATCACACCTGGAGTATTGCAATAAACTACTGGTTGGTATACCTATCACAAGTCTCTCTCCACTCCAGTCTATCCTCTATTCAGCCACCAATATTGCTTTTCTAAAGTATGTCTCCAAACACGTTACCTCCATACTCAATAAACTAGTGTCTCCCTATTACTTCTAGTATCAAATACACAACCCTATGTTCAATATTCAAAGTCCTTTGTAACTACCCTTTTATACCTTTCTAGCCTTCTTACACTTTATACCACCCCAACACCCCCTTATCTTTGATTCAGCGACCCTAACCTTCTTGTTCTTATATGAACAAGGCATTCTGTTTTGTCTCCATGCATTTTTTCTGGTTGTCTTCCAAATCTGAAATGCTCTCCCTCCTTATCTCTGCCTCTTATCTTCCCTAGCCTCCTTCAAGTAAACTAAAATCCCATATTTTGCAGGAATATTTCCCTCATAATTCTAATACTTTTCCTCTTGATTATTTCCTATTTATCCTAAATATAGCTTATTTGTACAAATTTATGTTTTCAGTATATTTGAACTTCTTGAGAGGAGGGACTGCCTTTTGCCTTTTTTTTAATCCCCTAAACTTAAAATTGTACATGGCACATAGTAGGAGCTTAATAAATGTATGTTGATTGAGTGGCATGAAGATATTTTTCTTTTCCTTGCCAAGGCAAATCCCTTTATAGGTATGAGTGTTTCCATTCCATCATATCTTCTCTAGTAGATTGTACCCTCTATCATCTCTACTTTTACTACTCTTTCATCTTTTCCTATCTATGGGATGCTTCCTCAATGCCTGAAAACATGCTTATCTCTTCTTTCTCAAAAACCTGTCACTTGGGGCAGCTGGGTGGCTCAGTGGATTGAGAGCCAGGCTTAGAGACAGGAGGTCCTGGGTTCAAATCTGGCCTCAGACATTTCCTAGCTGTGTGACCCTGGGCAAGTCACTTAAACCTCCATTGCCTAACCCTGTAACAAATAAAAATTAATATGGAAGGATATATATAAAAGATATTAGGGTTTAAAAAAAAACCTGTCACTTGATTCTGTAAATCAACTCGAAGTACTCTTATGACTAATTAAATCTCCTTTTGTTAAATGTTGTATGGCTTATGAGTATTCCTTTCCTTCCTAGTATATTGCAAGATAATAGCAGACTTGCCTGATTTAGGCCTAGTCTAGAGGACACGGGAAAAAAAGAAAGAGTCGTTATCCATAAGAAGCTTACTTTCAAGTGAGGGACATAATATCTAAATTATGTAAAAGGAACAGAGTACATACAGAGTAAATGAAAATTAATCTTAGAAGAGAAGCCACTAATTGCTTAGGGAACTAGGAAAGGTGTCATGCAGGAAATATTATTTGATATGTGTATAATCCAATTCGGAATGTGTGAAAAACTGGGGCTTAGAAAGAGATTAGGACTGGCTAGCCACATTTGGAAAACTTGTATGAGTGATTAAAATCACCAAGTGAAAGAATATAGACCAAAAAAAAGAGGTTCGATAAGCAGCCATAGTTAGTAGGCATGTCATGGATAAGGATCTAGCAAAGAAGACTAAGAAGCAATCTAATTGAAAGGAAAAGCAGCAAGATAGGTAGTGTCATAAAAATCCAGGGAGGAGAGAATATCTAGAAGGAAAAATGCTACAGAATGGGGAAAAAAGATGAGTACTGAGAAAAGGCCAATATTTTTAACAGTTAAGAAATCATTAGTAACAGCTAAGGGGCTCAGTGGATTGGGAGAGAGGCCCAGAGATGGGGGCACCTGAGTTTAAATCTTTCTAGCTGTGTGATCCTGGGCAAGTCATTTAAGCCCCACTGCCTAGCCTTTACATAGTATTGATTCTAAGAATTTAAAAGAAATCTTTAGTAATTTTGGAAAACGTAGTTTCAGAGGACTGATGAAGTTGGAAGCCAGAATACAGAAAATTTAGAAGAAACTGAGAGGTTTAGAAGTGGAGGCATTCAGTGTAGATGGCTTTTTCAAAGAATTTAACTTAGAAGAGGACATTACAAAAATAATAGCAAGAAGGTTGGAGCTTTGTTTTGTTTTGTTTTTTAAAGATGCATGCATATGTAATGTAAGCATTAGGAATGGAGTCAGAAAATAGGGAAAGATTGGCTGGGAAACTGGACCTGCTGTTTAGAGATCCTTAACTAAGGGGCCTAGGTTATGTTGACCAGTGCAGTCAGTTTATAAAATTGATAAAGTGTTTTCTCACAATTGTACATCTCAAGCAACCCATGTTTTATCTGAAATTAGTTCTGTACAGATGAATCTGTTATTTTTTCCATGCCCCTTTGATTGCTTACAGATACTTGGGGAAGAGTGGAACACCTCTTTTTCTGAATTCAAGGAATTATATATCTATTCATTCTCTTCCACCCAATTTGGAAAGTCTCTAATCTTTCATCCAGGTAGAACTCAGATTACCTAATGATGTATTATTTCCTTAATTAATTGACCATATTTAATTAATTGTTTTTAATGTCTGTCTCCTCCTATATTAGGGGAGGTGACTGGTCCTGATTTGCTAGGTAATTGCCCTTCATTGTTTAACAATCTGTTTGCTCAGAAGATTGAACTTTTGTTTTCCAACTTTGCATATTCCCACCCAATGCTGATTACATAAAAAAATCACAAAAAAAGAATGGCAAATGGACCCATTTATCCTCATAAACAGTAAACAGAAACTAGAGAAGTCCTACAGATTTTAAAATAGTAGAAAATATATAAGGGCAAGTAGACTCTTTAGCTGGGAGATGGAATTTTGACTCAAAACAAAGAAAGTTTAATTTTTAAAGGAGTTTGCTCTCTGAAGTGTCCCGTGGGGCAAGCTGGAAATTAGGGACATGCTGAAGAGGCTGTTTCCACTAAATGTCTGAAGCTTCCAAAGTCTTTCTCTCTTCATTTGTCTCTACCAAACAATATCCCAAAACACATATGTTATGAACCCAAGTACCTCTGATAACAACCCTGTTCATGTAGGTAGGCAGTGTGGTTCTCAGCCATCATGTCATTTTGGAGCCAGGTTTTCTTCTAGCTCATCAGCAGCATGTAAAAGACTCCATTCTTAGTGGGAAATCCAGATGCAGAAAAACAAAGCTGTATATAATTTTTATTGAATTTATACTAATAAAATACTAGGATAGTGGAACTGGAAAGGAACTTGAAATATTTTTGTCCAATATCATATTACCAGTGAAGAAATAAGCCTAGAGAAGTTAAGTGAATTAATTTCAATGGCTTTATGGTTGTTTTCCCTATTGCATTTTCCTTTTTCTTTGCAAAATACCTGATCTGAATCTGCTTAGTATAGAATGATAATAAAAAGTTTGCAAAACACTTGACATAAATGATTTCTTTTGAGCTTCCCAAAGCCCTGTGCATAGTATCTCTAATTCCACTTTAAGATAAGAAAACAGACACAAAGAGGTTTATAGTTTCACAGATTTAGAGTTTGAAGATATCTCAGAGGCCATTTATCTCATTTCACAGGTAAGGACACAAGGTCCAAAGGTTGTGATTTGCCATTTGTCAGAGGCATGATGTGAACATAGGAACTTTGCCTTAAGAGGCAGTAATCATACTGCTATCAATATGTAAGATAACTTCAATAAGCCCTCAAAAGCACAAGTAATAATTGAAAATGTCATATAATGGATTCCAAAGATAAATTGAAATGATTTTTTGATTATTTAACATTTCAAACCAAACACACCCATTTTCTCTTCTAGTACATGAAGTGCTAAAGGCCTGGTATTTTTGTCTGTAATAGCCAATCTGTAGCTCCATTCCTTGGAAATCTGTTATTGCCTAGGCTTTTGTTATACTGAACATTCCTAATCATGAAATCAGGATTTTTTTTGACAATAATAGAAGATGTTAGAGTCTTCTCTTCAGCAATACCTAATCAAGAATATTGTTCAAGGGGGCAGCTGGGTGGCTCAGTGGATTGAGAGTCAGGCCTAGAGATGGGACATCCTAGGTTCAAATCTGGCCTCAGACACTTCCTAGCTGTGTGACCCTGGGCAAGTCACTTAATCCCCATTGCCTAGCTCTTACCACTTTTCTACTTTGGAGCCAATACACAGTACTGACTCCAAGATGGAAGGTAAGGGTTTAAAAAAAAAAGAATATTCTTCAAAAGAGGAAAATGGAAATTAATTGTACATTTCCCATATATTCTTCCATAGAGTCTGGCATATAGTAGGGGCATAATAAATATTTATTGAGTAAATAAATGATTAAAAGTGCTAGTAACATAGAAATTGCTTAAGAAATATTAGTTGATTAATTAAATGACTGATGATTGTAATTGTGTTTACATAGTTATTTAATGACAAAGGAATGATTTTATAGGATTTGTATCAATTTACATCCTAAAGATTTCTGTGATTACAACGACTCTCAGATGAGGAAACCTATTCTACCAATTCAAGATTGTACTTTTTATACCTTTTCTTCTTAGGGAGATCCTGAACTTATTACTTCTATTTTTCTTTCTAATGAATTGTTAGGATGATTTTTGGGCCACTTTCCAATACAACTTCCAATACAACTACCTCAAGAAATTCTTTATGCCAAATTCCATAGTCAACTTGAATGAAGAATTTACTAAGTGATTACTATGTGGAAAGTGCTGTGCTAAGCTCCAGGGATCAAATAGAAGCTTGATGGAAAAGTCCCATTGTTCTTAAAGTGTTGTACAAAGCAGATGATATTGTCTCTTCTTTAATGCCATTCCCATTGATGGGAAAACCAGTTTCTGATATTGAATATTGCTTAGGACTTTGCAGGCAAGAACTTTCTTTTCTGGTTCTTCTATCAAACAATTGCAAAGATGCTTACTTAAGGGGGCGGTGAAGAATAGCAAATTTACTTCTTTTCTTGGAGGTAGTGGTTCAAAGATTCCACACAATAGAAGGTTACATTATATTCTCTTGTTCATATAATTGTACTGGGATTAGATCTCTCTTGGAAGGTAAAGTATTTTGTATAAAATTCTACATCCCTGACACAGTGCTAGGAAAATTGAAGGGATTTACACTAAATATGAAGGTAAGATTCACATCATAGATTTTTAAAAAATAGTAGTAATACTTTACTTTATATTCCATGAATTGTGTTTTGCTAGACCCCGGCAGGTGGCCATCCTATAAATATGTCCTTTTAGATCCTTCAGTGAATATTTCTAAAGATATTGGAAAGCTAACCACAGTTCCATACTTAGAATGCATAATATCTAGAATTTTTTCTATCTTTTTTCCATCTATGCCAAAAAACATCCCTTTCCTTCTTAATATATACTCTTCTGCTGGCCTAAAGATTATCCAAAATTTATTCCTGCTCTATGTGATTCAATATGATTTCTAAGTACCCCTAAAAAGACTCTTTGTTCCAGTTATATAGGTTTTCTCACTTTTTCTGATACAAATGATGTTCATTTATATATCAGTCTTTTCTTTATGCTAGGTTTCTTGTTCCTTACCCAGACTTGTCTGGTCCTGTCTTCTTTTTACTTATCCAAATCATTCAAAGCCCTACTCAAATCTTGACTCTTTCATTAAATGCTTTAGTACTTCATTCTATATTAATTCCTTATATTCAGTATATTCCTTATACTGAATTCATTGTATAACTTACACTATACAATTGGAGTACTTAATAATGCTTTTTTGTGTCAATCCTAAGAACAACATTATGCACTGACAGCAGGAAGCATGTTTCTTTGTGTCCAAAAAAAATGGTGAGTATAATAAGTACTAAGGAATATTTGTGGATCCATTGGTTTACAGTATCATCATTAGTTTTGAACAGGGCAGGAACAGATATATTCACAATATTTTAGAGGACCAAACTGAAAGTGAATGATTAATTCAACAAAAGAATTTAAGATTTTAATTCAAGCCTATTTACTGCTTGTCTTAGAGAACCTCTACTGCTCAATTTCCTGGTCCTCTGGTTTTTTGCCAACAGTGTTATTCCTAATTTGTCTTTCTGAAATAGGTTTCTTTCTTTTCTTTTCAAAATAAATGTGGAAAGAAACACTCTTTGATAAGCAGCTAGACAAAGATATGATAAAAACAGGTTGGGGAGTAAGGCATAGAAAAAATAAAATCATTTAGCTATCTCGAAGTTAGTATTTCACTGTTATAACTTGAGCTTAACAGAACACAAAGAAATGTGTGTCTCTGTATATGACTTGGGAAGGACATTTAACACTGGGATCTTTTCCAACAGTATATTTCCGTGACACACACTATACTTAGTATGTTTGGGGTTTGCTACTGTAAGAATTGGTAGTGTTTGGTCTACTTAGAATCATTTATTTGTCTTCTGCAGGGAATGTGTGTTCTAGCCCATTCATATAGTTAATAGTACATGTAGAGAATGCTATAGATTCCCCAGTCATGAATAAATAACATGCCTTGAGTGTTTTTCCTAAAGTTGGGATAGATTTGCAATGATCTAGACACACAGTCAATAAATCTCACTTGTGACTAAATGTATGTATTTGTAAGATAGTTGCCCTAGGTTAACTCTGTAATGGACTTTAGAGTTTAAAAAACAAACAAAAACCTTTTTCACTGCCACATTTTGTCCTCACAAAAATCCTGTAAAGTACATGGAGTAAACATTATTAACCCAGTTTTATAAATGCGGAAAAAGAAGTGGAAAGAGTGAAGTTACTTACTGAAGTAGCAAGTAGCAGATAGCGCAGCTAGATTCTAACCCATGTCTTCTTATTCTGAGATAACTCATTTTTTCTGTTATAATGAAAGACTTTACTTTCATAATTACATAAGGGTTGTAAAAATACTATGAGTATTGTTATACTTGTTGAGCAAATAATTTAGTTGTTTTGTGCCTCTGCTTCTCCCTTTGTGATTACAGCAATCATTGTTATAGAATAAAGTATTTACATTAATTAAATTAATTAATTAAATTATATTAATTAATATATGTTAAATAATTATATTAATTAATTTATATTAATATTAAATATTACTACGTCCTAGGATGGAAAAACTTTATTAACATTTATAAATGATTTGAGATACTTGGATAAAAATGATATGGAAGTATAGAAGATAATTATAAAGTGAGACAAGACGAGTGAGGAAGATAAACTCCTTGTGGGGTGGTTTGTAATTGACCCAACATGCTTATCTGAAACTGTGTCCATGTTTATTTTATAGTTCATTTTAATATTTCAGATCTTTTTCATTTTCTTTGCAGTTAGTATACTTGTTGCAGGTATTTAATTTGCTTAATTCTTTATAAATATTTTTGGCCATAAATGGACCTTGTCAGAAGGTATTATTAAAATGTAACGATTCAGGCAGATGACTAGGTGGCTCAGTGAATAAAGAGACAGACCTATAGATGGTAGGTCCTGAGTTCAAATATGACCTCAGACACTTCTTGGCTGTGTGATCCTGGGCAAGACACTCATCCCCAATTGTCTGAGTCTTTACTGCTCTTCCACCTTAGAACCAATATTTAGTATTGATTCTAGGATGGAAGGTAAGAGTTAAAATACATAAAATAGCTCAAAACTGCTATTGGACTAAGGGTGTGCTGGTTAGATTTAATGGGCTAGTTGATAAATTCTCAGTGTATGCATTTATGAAACTGCTAATGCTACAAATCAGACAAAATTTATTATTTTGTTGACCAGACATAAAGTGATAAAGAAAATGTTAATAATTTATATTAAACTAAAAGTGTTTAGTGCCTTTTTCCCCCTTGGAAAAACATTTACTACACACCACTAGGACCCAGGGAAATAGAAGTGTTGGATTTAAAAATCAGTCTGGCAGTCTACTGAACTATTTCTGGCCTGGACAAGCTACCCCCAGCCCCCAAGGTTTCCCAGTACAGTCTTCCTTATCTCCCCCTATCATAAACCTAAAACTGAAGCTATCTTATCTGATGGATATTAACCTTCTTGAGGAATGTTTGTCTATGTTTGCCTGCTTAACAATATTTGCCTATTTAATGTATATTTGCCAAATGCTTCCAGACCCCTGACCCTGAAACCCCCCCTCCCCAGATGCTTCCTGACCACCTGTCCCTGACACTACCTTGATAATTATGTATCTACCAACCCCCTTCCCCAAACATTTCTATATAAACTCTTGGCTGAGAATTCCAAGGGGTCGGTTCAGGCACGCCTCTCTGCCTAGTGACCCTAGCTATTATTGCTAGTAAAGAATGAGCCTCTTCTTGCATATTGCATTGTCAGTGTGATTCTTCCTTTGGCCATGAACCTGGGTTAGGTATTAAAATTTGGGTACAACAGGAGTTATTTTTAAAAGTGGATCCCTGTGTATGGACTTGTCAACTTGAATAAAAGACAACTACCAAAAAGTAATACAGGGTCTTTAATTGAGGAAAAATTATGACCTGGATCTTTTTTTTAAAAGTTCATCTACTTATTTATTTAATTTAGAATATTTTTCCATAGTTACATGAACCATGTTCTTTCTCTTCCCTCCTCCCACCCCCCTCCTATAGCCAATGAGCAATTCCACTAAGTTTTTTATGTGTCATTGATTAAGACCTATTTCCATATTGTTAGTATTTGCACTAGGATGATTGTTTAGAGTCTACATCCCCAATCCTGGTAGTCTGATGTCATTATAATCTTGCCTCAACAAAAAAAATGGAAAATGAGGGAATGCCCTTCGATTGGGGAATGACTGAACAAATTGTGGTATCTGTTGGTGATGGAACACTATTGTGCTCAAAGGAATAATGAACTGGAGGAATTCCATGTGAACTGGACAGCCTCCAGGAATTGATGCAGAGTGAAAGGAGCAGAACCAGGAGAACATTGTTCACAGAGACTGTTATACTGTGGCCCAATAGAATATAGTAGACTTCTCTACTAGCAGCAATGCAATGATCTAGGACAATTCTAAGGGACTCATGAGAAAGAGCACTATCCACATCCAGAGAAAGAACTGTGGGAGTAGAAATACAGAAGAAAAATAAATTCTTGATCACATGGTTTGATGGGGATTTTGATTGGGGATGTAGACTCTAAATGATCATCCTAGTGCAAATACTAACAATATAGTATAATAATAGGTCTTAATCAGACTACCAGGACACCTATGAAGGAACAGGGGTTAAACACATTTTGGAGGCATCACCACAAGAAAGGGTTATGTATGTTGTTTTATACTCACGATGGCAAACCTATGACATGTATGCCAGAGATGGCACATCTAGATCTTTCTGTGAGCATGCATCCCAAGGACTCAGTGCCCCAAAGATGTAGTGCATCAGTCCCTGCAGCAAAGAGTTCACCAGAGTTCCTAAATAGAAAGCCAGAGGAAAGCACAGCTGGGCTATTCCCCTCCCCCTCTCTCCCCAGTAGGAGTTAGTAAGCAGGTCTCTTCAAAACTACATCCCTTGAAGGATAAGATTACCCCAGTCCATTCAGAATACAATGGCCTCTTAATCACCTTTGGCCTGAGTAAAATAGAAACAACTTAAGTCTATACTATCAGAAGCAACCAGTGTCTTTACCATACAAAGTATTTTTGGGATTTATGGGATGTGTCTTTCGAGATTGTACTTAAAAAATGTTCAAAACTGTAGTCTAGTGCTGCATTTGATATTTCCCCCAGTTTATCAAGACAAAATCTGTCACTGACCAAGAAAGGTGACAAGGAGTCAGGTGTATTACTGGACCATGTCAGCTACTTTAGTCCTGAATTTAGCTGAAGTGCTTACTTTGGCAGCAAATATACTAAAACAGGATTTAGCTGAAAATGGTAACAGGCAAGATGAGGTCTGAAAAGGAAAAAACTTGATTAGAAAGAGGATGTCCAGGAGGGTCTCAGATACTAGTTTAAGAAGGGAACCCAGGCCTGCAGGGAGTCAGCCAAAAAGGCTATTAATCTGCTAAGAGTGGTAGGTATCAGGATAAACACTTCACAAGAGAGATTGAAAGGAGCTGCTGAATTGACCGAAGCCATTGCAGGCAGCCCCTTTGGCAACCAGACTTACAAAGAACAATGGCATATGGGGAAGAAATGAAATGTTCATTTCATCAGTCCATCATTTTAGGACTCATATATCTCATGCAGCACTCTCATTTTTGAGTCTAGAGTCATCTGGTCTTTTGGAAATCTCTTCTAGGCATTTGGAAATTGACGAGTTCTCAGAGTAGCTTCCTTTGCTGTTTCTGTATTTGGTTTAGGGACTGTCCACAATAGGCTAAAGGGAGAATCTATTACAATCTAACTTGTAGAATGAATCCTTTTATTTATAGAATGATCTCAGGGTGGTAAATCTACTGCCAAATTCTCAAAAGGAACAGATGACTCTGAGTTTTTGCATATGTGTGTATAGATAAAATATGTATGTACACACACAAACATACTGATCTATGCTGTCAGCAGCAACAGGCATGCAGCATTACTTGACTAACTGAAATATTTTCTTGGCCTTAAAATCATTTGTTATAGGTGCATAGAACTCTACTGAAAGCTAACCTCGTAATCTATCTTTTTTTTATTTTTTTAATCATTTATTAATATTCATTTTTAATATGGTTACATGATTCATGCTCCTACTTTCCTCTCCCCCCTCCCCCCCGCAATCCCCCCACCCATTGCCGATGCACATTTCCACTGGTTGTAACATGTGTCCTTGTTCAAGATCTATTTTCAAATTGTTGTTAGTTGCATTGGTGTGGTAGTTTCAAGTCAACATCCCAAATCATGTCCGCCTCAGCCCATGTGTTCAAGCATTTGTTTTTCTTATGTGTTTCCTCTCCTGCAGTCCTTCCTCTGAATGTGGGTAGCATCTTTACCATAAATCCTTCAGAACTGTCCTGTGTCATTGCATTGCTGCTGGTACAGAAGTCCATTACATTTGATTTTACCACAGTATATCAGTCTCTGTGTACAGTGTTCTTCTGGCTCTGCTCCTTTCACTCTGCATCAGTTCCTGGAAGTCTTTCCAGTTAACCTGGAACTTCTCTAGTTTATTATTCCTTTTAGCACAATAGTATTCCATCACCCGCATATACCACAGTTTGTTCAGCCATTCCCTAATTGAAGGACATTCTCTCCTTTTCCAGTTCTTTGCCACCTCAAAAAGCGCAGCTATAAATATTTTTGTACAAGTCTGTTTATCTATGATCTTTTTGGGGTACAAACCCAACACTGCTATGGCTGGATCAAAGGCCAGGCATTCTTTTATAGCCCTTTGAGCATAATTCCAAATTGCCAGCCAGAATGGTTGGATCAGTTCACAACTCCACCAGCAATACATTAATGTCCCACTTTTGCCACATCCCCTCCAGCATTCATTACTCTCCCCTTCTTTCATTTTAGCCAATCTGCTAGGTGTGAGGTGATATCTCAGAGTTGTTTTGATTTGCATTTCTCTAATCATTAGAGATTTGGAACATTTCTCATGTGCTTTTTGATACTTTTGATTTCTTTACCTTAAAATTGCCCCTTTATCAATTGGGGAATGGCTTGATTTTTTATACAATTGCTTTAACTCCTTGTATATTTGAGTAATTAGGCCACTGTCAGAGTTTTTTTTATAAAGATTTTTTCCCAATTTGTTGTTTCCCTTCTGATTTTGACTACATTGTTTTGTTTGTACAAAAGCTTTTTAGCTTAATATAATCAAAACCATTTAATTTACATTTTGTAATTTTCTCTAACTCTTGCTTGGTTTTAAAATCTTTCCTTTCCCAGAGATCTGACAGGTATACTATTTTGTATTCACTTAACTTATTTATAGTTTCCCTCTTTATATTCAGGTCATTCACCCATTCTGAATTTATCTTGGTGTAGGGTGTGAGATGTTGATCTAAACCTAATCTCTCCCATATTGTTTTCCAAATTTCCCAGCAGTTTTTCTCAAATAGTGGATTCATGTCCCAAAAGTTGGACTCTTTGGATTTATCATACACTGTCTTGCTGGTGTCATTAACCCCAAGTCTATTCCACTGATCCTCCCTTCTATCTCTTAGCCAGTACCATATTGTTTTAATGACTGAAAAAAAAAAAAAAAGTTTAATATCTGGTACTGCTAGGCCCCCTTCCTTCATATTTTTTTTCATTATTTCCCTTGATATTCTTGATCTTTTGTTATTCCAAATGAAATTTGTTATAGTTTTTCCTAATTCAGTAAAGAAGTTTTTTGGTAATTTGATAGGTATGGCGCTAAATAGGTAAATTAATTTGGGTAGAATTTTTATTATGTTAGCTCGTCCTACCCATGAACAATTAATGGCTTTCCAATTGTTGAGATCCAGTTTTATTTGTTTGGAAAGTGTTTTGTAGTTGTTCTCGTATAATTGCTGTGTTCGTTTTGGTAGATAGATTCCCAAGTATTTTATACTGTCTAGGGTGATTTTAAATGGTGTTTCTCTTTCTACCTCTTGCTGCTGTGATGTGTTGGAAATATATAGAAATGCTGATGATTTATGTGCATTTATTTTGTATTCTGCAACTTTGCTAAAGTTGTTGATTATTTCTACCAGCTTCTTAGTTGATTCTCTAGGATTTTTTAAGTGTACCATCATATCATCTGCAAAGAGTGATAGTTTAGTCTCCTCATTGCCTATTTTGATACCTTCAATTTCTTTTTCTTCTCTAATTGCTACTTGCTAGTGTTTCTAGTACTATGTTGAATAATAGAGGTGATAATGGGCATCCTTGTTTAACTCCTGATCTTATTGGGAAGGCTTCTAATTTATCCCCATTGCATATGATGTTTGTTGAAGGTTTTAAGTATATACTGTTCATTATTTTTAGGAAAGGTCCTTCTATTCCTATACTTTGAGGGTTTTCAATAGGAATGGATGCTGTATTTTGTCAAAGGCTTTTTCAGCATCTATTGAGATAATCATGTGGTTTTTGTTTGTAACACTCTTGATATGGTCAATTATGTGGATGATTTTCCTAATGTTGAACCATCCTTGCATTCCTAGTATAAATCCCACCTGATCATTCATGGTGGATGATCCTCTTGATTACTTGCTGGAGTCTCTTTGCTAGTATTCTATTTAAGATTTTTGCATCTATGTTCATTAGGG
>NC_058131.1:445548070-445589475 GCF_016433145.1 Gracilinanus agilis | reverse complement strand
GGGCCTCTGAAACTTCCCTGGTCTGGGCCTCTCTCTCTCTCTCATTTTCTCTCCCTTCAAACTTCCTCATTGTAAATAAACCACCATAAAAGTCATCCTGACTTGGGTCTCTTTTATTTTGAAATTGAGTTAATCGATTTCTGGAGACCAAACCTTAAATATCCAGTCCAAACATAATAATTCCCATTTTACCCCTTACATGTACTTAGTTTCTAATAGTCTCCATTGGAAAACAAACATGTCAGAATCACAACAGATAGCTTTCAGAATCCCTAAAGGTGGCTGGAATAGTTCTCTTAATTTCTATACTTCTTATAGAGAAGAAATGGCATAGACCCTCATCTCTCCCAGCCTCCCCCTCGCTTATCTCAGTAATGATGGTCAATTAGAAATCCACGACACCCCAGAACAGTAGATTGGATGATGGTTGCTGTGGTTATGTGGTTGCTGGCAATGGCCATCACAGGGCCCCCAGAGATGCGTCCCCTGTGGCATTCCAGTGCTCCCTGTTCTGCCAGCCGGAAATGAGTTCAAAGGTCCCCTAATGGCCCAGAAGTTCCAGAACTAAATGCTCTGTGCTGGAGTTCTGTTGTTTTGGCTACCGCAGCAGATGTTTCATCCTTGGCATGCGGCCTCATAGTTCTTTGTACATGGGCACATGGGACCATGTGTCATTAAAAATTGCTACGTGTGTCAGTGGTGACATGTGTGTCATAGGTTAGCGCTCATGGCTCTAAACCGATCAAGTAACGTTCAAAAAGATCATAATTTCTACTTGAAAAGCAAAATCAAATGCTAAAATTAAGACAGAAAACCATCTATCATTTTGAAAGTAATTTTTTGTGGCAATGGCAATTATAGCATATATTCTATCTATAAGTGGGTTTTTCTTTCCAGAGGCAAGAAAGAAACTTTTTCTCTAAAATGAATAGGCATCTCAAAAAAATAATTAAATAATGTGGAGGAAAAATGAATAGGCAGAATATTCTTTGGAACCATGAAAATCCTCTGCATAGCATATATACTTCCCCTCAAAAAATGTATGAGAGAGGAAATGTATATTTTCTTGAAAATTTGTTTACCAAGGGCCAAATTATAATATAAATATATATGTACATATTTTAAGGGACCTTGGACACATATTATGAAAAACAATTTGCTCTTTAGCTACTAGATCATTTAATCAAATGAACCCTGTGTAGGGTTTAGTTGGTAGGCCCAGGAAACAATATAACCATTCATCAACTCCCTCTTCCGCCTTATAACTACCACATTAGGATAAAAGTGTATTCTGCTACTTAATCTAATTGTTCTTCTTAACAAATATTATTGTTGTTAACATACCACATCAAAACATACATTATCAGATTTATATCTTATTATAAACCTTTAAAAATTACCAGTAACATCATTTATTGATGATAACAATCAAAATACAGCTTCTTTGTGACTCAAAGGTCACATAAATATCTCTCACCTCTAGAGATGTTATTGTCCTTATGCATATTAGCCAGAAATGTTGTAATCAAGCCCTCTATTAGGAAAGGTCATATTCTTCATGAAGAATTAAAGTGAGATTTCAGTTTTGAAGAGGAAGAAATCCTCTTTGCCTATTGGGTCGGCAACCTCAATGATGTCATGGAATCTGGTTCAGTTACAATATTTATTGATAATGATGGATTATGAATTTGTATTTTCTTGAATTTCTCACAAGACATGTATGCTTATTGCCCCTCTTTAATTCTTCTCTGAGCATAACTATAAACCTAGACAACAAAAGGATTAGGGGAGAGGGGGGATGCAAGAAGAGAAAAATCAAGGAAGAGATAGAACCATTGTTCAAGTGAATGGGAAGATAATAAAGATAATTGAAAGAAGGCAGAAATAGTCAACTCTTGCCTTTTTTCTATTTTTTTCTACAAGGAGAATAAATTTCAGGTTGAGAGTAAAGAGAAAAAAGCCCACTTAATAGGGCATTAAAATTCAGAATAAGTGAGAATATGTAAGAGAGCATCTAGCTACCTTCAATGAATTCAAGTCACCAAGACAGTATACAGAGTGCATATTATGTGCCAAGACTTGTGATGGTGACACTAAAAGAAAAATGAAACAGTTCCTTTCCTGAAGAAACTGTAATTATATCAGAAGAGAAAATTTATATATTGCTCAAATTATATATATGTATACATATATATATGTATACATATATATAAATAATGTATTTCATGTAGCACTAAACTGCTAATGGTCTTGTTAACTTGAAATTCTATATTCATAGTTATACCATTTTATTATACTATTATATTAGTGTCATAATTGGTACAATTTAATTATGACTCAGGTTTTTTTAATGATATGTTGGTGGGGAATCATACTAAACCCCAAAATACTGTAAATAGGAAAATAATTTTTTAACTCTTATTAAAACCAAAAGCTGGACTTATTTGCTCACCAATTTTGCTTTTCTACTTGGTGCAATTTTGCTGCTTCCTTCCCTAACAAAGAAGCAAACAAAATAAAAATATCCCTTACCCTATTTATAGTATTTATGGTCCCAGGATATCACTTTGCTCCCCTTCTAAAAGTCCACCAATGTGTTACTATATGTTAAAAATATGAAAACATAATTATGGGATATGAGAGTCAGTGTCTACAGGCACAATCTGCCAAAGGGGAAATGACAGGAAATGTGTATTCCTTGGTTCTGGACCTTCACTGCATAGGCTTACACAACTCCAGAAAAATAGAACCAATTCCCAAAAAAAGAAATTTGCATAGTATTTGAAAATATCGTTGCTTAGAACATACAATAAACTACTCCTCAGGCCCTCATTTGACAAAACTTTCTGGACATTTGGGACATTCAGTCTATCCATAGTAATTCAGGTGTCTACTTGCCTTGGCTTTGATGGCGCTCATCAGATTATAAGACTGGAGACAAGATAAAGCTCCCAGAAGTACTACATACTCCAGGTGACTGATTCTGCACATCTTAAATTCTTGCTTAAGGCTGTGAAAAATTACCTACTACCTACTGTGAAAAATTACCTACCATTCTGTTATGAGTAAAATGAGATTAGCTAGTTATTAGGAATTAGGATGTATCTAAGTGATCTAAACTAACAGGGCCCAAGGAGCTGTAAATGGAGTCTCTGGGTTTCTGCCTCAAACCTGGAACCTGCCAGGCTTGAGTGCTGCTAGGACTTAGTGGCTTTGGGATTCTCACTGCAATCCACTGATGATCACTGGATGCCAGGAGTCAAGATGATCTCAGGTACCAGGTAGAGAGGGTTCTGCTTGAAGCACTGTCCTCCAGTTTTCAAACTTCTCCTCCTCTCTTGGCTCTGTAGATTTGTCCTTTTCTTAGATGCCACACCACACACGATCCCAGGGGAAAACAGGAAGCAGGGTGTCCTTTGCTCTGAGGTCTCCCAGGCTGGCAACAGTTTTGCCCACCACTAATGGAGTCCACACTCAGGGCACAGACAGACTTCCTCCTCCTTCATTCCAACCTGGAATTCCCAGCTCCAGCTCCTTCCTGCTAGGTACATCCTAATTCCTAATAACTAGCTAATCTCATTTTACTCATAACAATTCCACCTGCCCCCCTCCAAATGGTCCTTTATGTCCATTTTGGACATAACTCCTTCTCCATGCTGATTTCAGCCTGCCCACCAAATCTTTCAACATAAGATAGAACCCAATCATAAAAATCTGAGTTTTATCTCGGGAAGGTAAGATTTACATTATGAAGGTACTAATTTTCTTCTACCCATTTTTTCTTTTGTACAAGTGACAGAGAGTATAAGGAATAAGAATTTCACATCTTTAACATAGAAAGGTCAGAAAATCAACAAAGTAATAAACTCCGGCCAAGAAAGGTCATAATCCCCAGAAGGCTTCAATTTGTAAAATGTTTTTTGAAAGAAATCATATTTTCTCTACTGATAACTCTCTCCAAAGGGCCTATGTTCGTCAAAATTGGAATTTCCTCCAAAATTCCCCAGGAAAGAAATTCTAAAGGAACCACCATCAAACTTACCCAAGACATTCAGAAGATTCATGTCTTCCTTCAAAAAATCCTTTCTTTTGTAAATAAAGCTGAATTCTCTGAATTCTCTTTATTTGGTTTCCACCTACACATGCAACTAAGTGAGGAAGCAAGCAGAATCAATTTGCTCATGAATAAAAGCAGCTAAGAGTGAAATCAGGGAATTTCTCTCCAAATGATTTTCTTAGGGGAAAAAAACCCACTTAAATTTTTATTCTAATTAAAGTGCAGTCAACCCAAGGTTGTGGGTAGGAAAAGGCAATAATTTTTAAAAATACTTCATTGACTGAATCTAATTAATATCTTTTGGTTAACTAATGCTCTGAGAGTACAGAATGAAATTTCACTTCATAAATATTGTCTTAAATCTAACTTGAAATTATTTTATTTTCTATAAAAAGCTTTTATTTCAACTCTATAAACCCTTATAATCTGCTTTAAAACTTTGTATCACAATATTCAGATCCAATTTTGGTTAATTCCTCTAAAACCAGGTCTTTAAAAATAAGAGACTACTTACAAGATGAAAACACAAGATACTTATCTTTTCATTGTACAAACAGAAGAATCTGGTTCAGCTTTCCATATTCAGAGATTAGTTCGTAGCTTTTTTAAATGCCCTGTTAGCCTTTCATGTTATCTATAGACCTGTTTATATTATCTTATTATTGCAGTATTCCTTCAGCCCCACACCCTTTAATCTTTTGCTCACATCGTCTTGCAACTGTAGCATCCATAGTGCCACCTGCTGGGTCCTTTGAAGAGCTTATTTCCTCCCAACTCAACAATATTTGATTTGATTTTTTTTAAACCAATCAACTCTTGGTAAAGTCATAATATTTGTAAAGTCACATAGCACTTTTATTATCTTCTTTCTTACAGGGAATAGAAAAAGAAAATACAATTATAGTGCAATGGAAATTTATGTATGGTCTGGACATTTTAAAGTTATAATGCAACCCCCACTCTTTGGAAACTATGTTATGCTGTCAGAATACCTATTTTTTATTTTCGAAAAATCCCCTATACTTTAGTTGCTTCCAAAGGAAATGGAAATGAAATTGAACTCTAGTTAGGGATCTGAATAAACCTCAGCTCAATCTTCCTCTTTTTAACGCGTCAGCCACTGGGTCAAAAATTGCATACCTGCACCTAAAAAAGTGATAAACATTAAAATTCTCTATCTGCATGTGAATGTAAAATCTGACAGAGTTAACTCCTACCCCTGGCTCTGGGTATCAACAGTGTCTCATTTGCATGGAGAGACAAGAGCAGATAATCTTTAGAACCCAAGACTAATGAATATGAATCAGGTCCTTTCTTACCTGAAAGGACACATAGGTATTAATTATACTCAGCACATTTTTGCTTCAAAGCAAGCACTAGCTAATCAAGTCACCAGAGTGACTAAAATGCCCAATCTCCATTTGGCAACTAGGCAAACTGAAATGTCAGAAGTTAAATTACTTGCTTAAGCAATCAGTGGAAAGTGGGATCAGGACAAACAAAGCTTGGGACAAACATTTCAGCAAATTTCCTTATCACTGATATTCTATAGTAAACTTCTCAATGAAGGGAAATTCTCAATGACTATAAATATCCAAGAGGAATAGGAATGATAAATAAAAACCAGTAAGGTATAATGCTAATAATGATGGATATTTTATCTTAGAAATCCCATTTTAGACATCTAATGGAATACCTGAAAAAATATCCAAGTGCTTTGACTGAAAAGTGATTTTAAAGAAAAGAAGGTTCATCTTTGTTGAACTTTTCTAGTAAAGCTCAATTTGGAAAATGTAGTTAGGATATATATAATATGCACCAGACTTCTCTCCAAATTCTTCCATTTTGTTTTGTTTTGTTTGCATTTTGGTCTCCTTCCTTCAAAAGCATAAACCAATCGCTGACATTTTCCATTCTTTTCCACAAAATTCAGGAATTAATACATTTTCTTTTTTATATCCTACATAATGTTTTCTGTTTTTTTGGCACAGTTCCAGTCAATCTACCACCAAACAACTATAGTGATTTTCCATTTGAATCTAACACTAAAATAGAAAAGAATTATCATAGCACAGTGTAAAGCTTTGCTTGTTTGTCTTTTTAGATCTGACCTCTCATTGAGTATATTTTGTAGTCATCACAAACTTTTACAAATCTTCACATATCCAAGTTATTTTAGAAATTCTAAATCATAGTTACAATTTAAAGGGAATGCATTTAAAAGATTTTTTTAAAGAACAAAAAAGGGAAGAAATCGTTTTATTTCTTTTTCTATTCAAACTATGTAAAATAAATGATTTCTGTAATTAATTATACAAAGGGAAAAGAATTTATTCAAACTTGAAGCAATATTGATTCAGGAAATATTTGAAAACATTATCTCCATTTTCATTTCTGCTAGAGAAATTTCAAAATTCAAACTTTTTTTTTTCACCTAAATGACATAAGGATTCATTTTTCCTATGAGAAATGTCTTAGTAATGATAAACATAACACTCAGTAGTTGACTATTTGACCAATTTACTAATGGATGTTTGGGAATGAGGTTAATTAAAAGGACCATATTCTTAAACTTAATTTTTTCCAACAGCCAAGTTCATAAAAAGGAAAATTGAGCATGTATTGAAGGAAGCAAGCAATTAAGTGGCATAAACAGCTAGCCCATTGAAATGCAGCTGACTTCTGTCATGTCTAAGAAGAACTAAACACAGAAGCAATAAAAAGATTGCTGCTTTGACCACCACTGAGAATTGACTGGCAATAAAGATGAATAACTTCCTATTTGAAGATTATTGATTAAAAGTCTGTAGAACTCTTTAGAAATCAAATATTACACATAAGCATAAATGGAGCAAAATATTTTAATGACTATTTGGCAGATTCAGAAACATTTTATTGTCCATTTTAAGTGAAGGTTTATACAGTGAGCTGGTTTAAACAGCCCTTTAAATAGCTGTTTCTTGAAAACTCACTATTCCTTCGAAGGGTTGGAAATATGCTGAAGAATGAAGGGTTTTACCCAACCTCCAACTGAAATACCAGGTCCCCAGAAATCAAAACCCAGCCGCAGAGCAAGCCCATTTGGGTAGCAGTGGCTGAGAAATAAAGTGAAGATGGCAAATCCTCCTCCTACCTATTGTATTAATTTTAAAAATCTGTGATAATCCCTCTTTCTCTGGTTCAAACTTCCCCTGCCCCCATACCTGAGAGAGAGAGAGAGAGAGAGAGAGAGAGAGAGAGAGACAGACAGACAGACAGACAGACAGACAGACAGACAGACAGAGACAGAGACAGACAGAGAGAGAGAGAGAAAATCTGACATTTATACTCCTTTCCCTACTTCCTTCTACTCCTGTCTTTAAAATTTAAGAAAAAGAAAAGTCAATTAAGTGAAGGAAGTGAAAGAACTCTCTTTCCTTCTGAGAACTTCCAATGCTTTATCTTTCTTCTTTTTACTTTAAGAGGTCATGACTAAGCAGTATGATTATGAAGATCTCACTTCTTTTCTCATTCCATTTCTTTATCACACAAAGCATTATTGGTTGACTTTTTTAGAAGCAATTGGATTTCCTACTATGTTCTCAAAATTTCACAACACCTAACAATTCTAGTCATATTGTAGGCATTTAATAAATACCTATTGATGAAAGTGGAAAAAGTTGGTATAATCAAAGTACAAGAAATTTCTGTGGACCAATTTCTTTGAGAATTCATTTAATCTCCATTATCATCACTGCTACAGTCTAAGGATTTGCAAGTAGTATAGTGATTTAAAAAACATTGCCTCAATTAAAACCAAAATAAAATCTTCCTTTAAAAAATTTTTAGGGTCTTCCTTTTTTCAAGTTTTTAAATAGACAACAATATGAGGACAAGTTCTAAGATCTTTTTCAATTCCAAATCCATACTCATGTGATCTCATGATCAAAAACCTAAAAAGACATCATGGAAAAATGTTTTAAAAGCAGGCAGAGCATTTATGGTCAAGAAGATCTCATTAGACAGATTCACTTACTTGGGAATTCTTTATTTCTCCTCCAGTTGTACTCCAATGCCACTCCACATCATGGAGGTAACCTGGATTCTTCAAGATTATCAACTAAGCATAACTCTGACAGGTCTTTTCCTATTAGGCTTCAAAAATGGGCCTTACAATAGACTGTATTTGTCATTTAGAAACCAATTAGCTAAATTTGGAAATATGTCATCAAATTGATTTCAGGGTGATAAATGTTTTGGCCGTGGCAACTTACAAGGACCACCTACTGTTAATTGGAATTTGGGAGATGCCATCTAAAAGTATATATATATATATTTTCTATGGACACGTGGGGACCTTAAAAACTACATTTCCCGTGGTCCAACGGGTTTCCTGTTTTGGATTATGTATTCAAGGTGAGGGACTGTTTTAAATAGGGGGAAGTGACTTTGAACTTCCTCTTTAGCTACCAGCGCTGGGAGATACAAAAGGTAGAATGCTTGAGGCAGGAGTTTTGAATTCTTACAAGCGTGTGGTCTAATGATTTTATCTCTATCAGCATGGCTTTAATTAAAATACTAATTTCTATATTTATATCAGTCTTAATCATTTTTAATCATAACACTACTTGGATACAGGATGGTTGGGATCTGGATTGATGGAGACAGACCCCTGCCAATAAAATTACAGATCCTTGACATATTTTAAGTTATGTAAAACAGCAGCTCTATGTTATTCGATTACCCTTTTGTACAACATTTGCAATCAAAAACACTTGTAAACCATTGTATAACTAGAGCCAAAAATTAAATGTGAGATTGAAGATGAAGCTTAGTACTTTTAATAATATTTTAATAATAATTTAATAATAATAATTTAATAATAAACATCTTTTCATTTGTATGTAAAAATAAGATTCTAAACTCTATAAGGGCTGTTTTATCTAATATTTATGTCTCTCCCAGGGCCTACCATAGTAGGAACTATTTATAACATCTCTCTAAAATACTTTCAACATCTACTGAGTCTCTTTCTTGAAGACTTTCTTAGTTTCTGAAATAGTTTCTAAATCAAGTATTTCTGACAATGTGCACAAAAATTCAGAAGATGGAATATACAGTAAAAGGAAAGCATATTGGAAAAGGAAAGTGATAATTCATTTCAAAGAATAGGAAACCTTTTTCTGAAAAGAAGTTTACTAGCACTATTTTCTATTGACAAACTTCAAAATTTTTTTCCAGTCTCCTGAAGAAACAGAAAATAAGAAAGCACAATGAAGGCAAGTTTCCATTTCCATAATGAAAAGGAAACAGCAAAGATAGCTTATATTCCAGGAATACTTACTTGTAGTTATTGCTCATTTATATCTATTAGAATGTTTTATAACAGTTTCCTAATGTGCACTAAACTGATGAGCCAACTGCTCTTTGATATATCAGTCTTTTTCTTGTTTAGGGACTCCTCTAAGCATTATTATTACTATTATTATTATTATTCAAGATTATCCCATTCTCTAAAGTAGTATAAGAGGGAAAACTGGGCCAAGGTTTCTTGAGTATTTACCAATTTGCAAACCAATAGAGCTACTAACTAGTGAAACAGAATAAAATTTGAAACATGTTCATTTATATGAGTGGATCTAAGTGGAACAGTATTCTTTAATACTTTAATTTAATAATTAAATTAAAATAATTTAATAATTTATCACAGTAAAATGAGAAAGAAAATATGATTCTCATATTTCTCATAGATTTCAGGAATCATAAAATATTTTAAAAATGAGTTAAAGACTAGAGTTGCTCTACAATTCAGTGCTATTAGTGATAATGGAGCATATTGCCATGTTAAAGAGTAGAAAGAATGAGATTGTTTTCCAAAGGAAGATAGAAAACATGCCTATAATTAGATTAACATGAAGTTCTAAGGCAATAATGAGATGATGTATGTTATAAGGGCTCACCAAGAGAAACTAAAATGGAGTTAAAGAAGGTGGAAGAGTTGGATGAGGTGAGATAATCTAAGGAAATTTCAACATATTGAATTCTAATTGATTTCTGGAATTCTAAATATTTGATCTTTGGCTCTCTGGGTAAAATCTACAAATTATTGGTTCTGCCCTAGACGATGACACTTTTGTGCAACATTTCTGACAAAAAAAAAATGACAAGCCATTATGTAACCAGAAGGAGAACTTGTTCCACTGGGCAATAGGAATGGCATAATTAAGAAATAGATAGGACCTCAAACTATTCAGCAACTTCTGGAAACTTAGAAATCCTCCATTAACAAAATACTCCATTGATCCTTTAAGAACATTCCAAGTAAAAATGACTCCAAGAATGGACTCAATAACAGTTCATATGCTATCTGAGAACCAGTCTTGATAAGTGCAGAGAGGCTTATCAGTCAGTAAAAGGTTGGAAGAAGGGTGATAAATTTTTAGCCACAGAAGCTACGAAGACAAGATATTAAGTCATAGAGGTATCTCAAACTGCACTAATGAAAGGAACACCCATGCTATGAAATTGCCAATCCTTGAAATGCTAAAGTGGCTTAAATTAGCAAGCTCTATGCACAGATGTTTTCTGTTCAGCTTATAAAAACTGATGTTTTCATAAAACAAATATTTAACTCACATTTTTGCCAGTCATTAAGAGAAAAAGAAGCAAAATCCATGAGCCAGCAACATCTCCTTAGTCTTCTTGGCATTAAGTAATGAAATTCCCTACTACTCAGATATCTAAGACTGCTCACAATTCTTAAGCTTGCTTGGATTGAAAGAATGAACCAAAACTTCCAGAAGAAGACGTAATTTTCCACTACTTTACATACTCATTTTGACTTTTGTTCTAATTCTTTCTTGAGTAATTTTCCTGAAATTAATGATATTTAAATTAAATTCTTAATAGCATTATATAAATTCAACACATAGCTAAAGTGGGACTTTATTATACTCATTAAAATAAGAGTGAAAGAACAGTGGTATCTGAACATTAGCCTAATTCGTTCATTGCAAATGCTTTCATTTCCATCAATATCTGCAACACAATAAATTACTGGGAAAGAATGAAAACTTATTTTCAGCATGAAAATGATTCTTTTTAAGTGTTAATTTGGTCAGGGATGATCCACAAAAATACCTAATAGAAGGATTTACTTGTTCTGCTTGGTCCCAGAGGGTAAAACTAGCAGCAGTAGGTAGACAAAATACAGAGAAATCAGTATCTACTTGATACAAAGAAAATTTTCCTATCAATTAAAGCTAATCCAAAATGGAATGGGTTTCTCAGAAGTGAGTCTAGACCAGTGGTTCCTAAACTTTTTTGGCCTACTGCCCCCTTTCCAGAAAAAAATATTACTTAGCCCCCTGGAAATTAATTTTTTAAAAATTTTACTAGCAATTAATAGGAAAGATAAATGCACCTGTGGCCATCACCGCCATCCTGGATGGCTACAGCACCCACCAGGGGGTGGTGGCGCCCACTTTGGGAATCACTGGTTTAGACAATGGATAGGGATGTAAAAGAGGGGATCTGATTCCTATACAGGTAGATCCTCCTTCCAACTCTGATATTTTATGATTCTCTACAGCTTGTGCCTCCCTTTTTTATCCTTCATCCCTTTCCCCTCTAAAAAGTGTTACAAGAGAACAAATATCTGAATTTAGGGAAGTTTTTTTGTTTTGTTTTGCTCTTTAAATAGCATAGAAAAGGCCAAATTGGGAGGAAGGAAAAAATTTACACTATAAAATTTCCACTCTTAATGAAATTAAATTTTCCCAGGTCATTGAACCTTATGAATGGAGAGGATGCTTGTGAACTATACTTTAAGACTACTCTAAACATGAAAGTTTCACCAGACATTTGTCAGTTCAGATTTTTAGATCAAGAAAGCATTATTTTTTACAGAAGAGGACACTGAAACCATGATGGGAAAGCCTGAATTTGAACTCACATTCTCTTAACACCAAATCCAACACATAGCTTCACCACACAGCTGTTCTCCATAGCCTACCACCATCAGGGAACTCAGTTCCTCAGATGGGTTTGTAATAGTCATTTTCATTACCGGGAAATTCACTTAGCCAAATCAAAAGAAGGATAATCAAGTACATTCAGCTCAGCTCAACTTCTCTGCCCCGTGTGTACTTCATGGTTCTTGCATCAGGAATCAAATGGAATTCCTCCAGCCTTTTGTATTCAGGAAAATAGAAAACCATATCAACAGCCTGAGCCATCTCAAGAATAATTTTAATTCCTTTTAGGGAATCTAGCTTAACTTGGGAGGGGCAAACCTTAGGATACTTCTTCTCCCAAAGGCTCATTTCCAGAGTGCATCAGTTGCTTTTGTTTACTGTGGAGTATAATAATGACTGGAACTGGTGACATTTATCAATTGGTGACAATAATCAATGAATATTGATCCATGATAGACCTGGGAGTACAAAGACAAAACTGAAACACTTACTTATATTTTATTGGTCCTGGGCTCTCTGCTATTGGATCTCACATTTGCTGTTACATGCCAAGATCATGACAAAAGGGACTTCACTGTTTATGTCATGGCATGACATGTATATTCTCACTATGTCCTTTGTTTTGACATTAAAAAATTCCAGTTAGGTAATTATCCTATAAGTATGAGCTAAATCTTCCTTGAACCCACAATCCAACATTTACATCCATTATTTATCACATAGATTTTAACTATTATTATCTGTAGAAAAGAGTTGATCCTTGTATACTTGTTTCCTCAGATGATCCTGGATTTTTTGGCTTGCTGACAGTTGATTATGCTCTGTTGGACAAAAGCCACATTAAACACAATTACTGCAAATACAGAAAATATACATGTTGAATCTGAACAAATAAGAAAATTGTCTGCAAATCATTTGAGAAATATCTAGGCATAACAAAGGAAGTTTCTAGAAGATGAGCTATTTTCTCTCCTTGATTCTACTTCATTAATCAGGTGTCTCTTCTTCCTATGAAGAAGACTTCACCTCCCTCATTTTCAAGACAAGTCAAGTTTCTGGAAATAATGTGGTGCCATCAGAAGATAGGTAGCAACATTCTCCTTATTAGCCAAAAAAAAAATAAAAATTGTAAAACATTGCATTAAAAATTCAATGATGAATACTATGGTACTATACAGGATTAAGTGGCATTATTCTACTTAAAAATATTTAAGCAAGTACATAGGGCAAAAAAAATACTCTCTAGCTGTGTGTCTCTGGGCAAATCACTTAACTTCATTTGTGTAGCTCTTGCCCTTCTTTCTTTGAGTTGTTACTAAGACAGGAAGCAAGGGTTTTAAACAAATTTAAACAAAGAGGGGGCTAGTGTTACTATTTATGATTTCAAAGTTATCCCTGTATTCAGAATAGGCAATAATATTTGAAAAATCCATTAAAAAGAACACCTGTTTTTAACCATTCTTTTGACTGAAATTTCTAGAAGGGAAACTAAAAAGAGAAAAGAAATTAAATTGATATTAAAGTATTGATTTTTTTAGGCAATTTTAAATATGTAGGAAAGATACATTCATGTAAGGAATTTGGGACCAATATCTTGCCCAGCTACTTTGTTTCTGTGTCTGCTGCGCCACATTATTTATTATATTACTGTCATCAGTAGTGGTTTATTTTCACAACTACTTTGTTAACTTGTTTATGTTTAAAGTTTTATATTTCTGGTTAGTATTTTTCTCTCCTCACACATGAAGTTAGTTTGGTCAGAACAAGAAGAATTGGAGGAGAGAAATCTTGAAGTTTATCAGAAATGTCTGCTTGGTAGTCATCCCTTATAAACAAAGAGACTGTCGACATGGAATCTAGAGTCCCCAAACTTGTGGCTTAGTGAGATCTGATGAACCCCAAGTTTTAGAAATAGCTTGTAGGTTGGAGACTCCAAAGCTTGTGCTTGTTCCCTGTTCCCGGGGGAATCCACCCTGAAGGGAATCTCGGGCTAGCAGTTGCAGACTGAATAATGGACCCTAGGGTAAATGCTAAATACCCTTTTGTCCTAGGTAGTCTTCCCCATTGTATCAAAGACCCTTCCCAGGAAGACTTCCTGGGCAGGGACCATCCTTTAGTATCCATTGTGTAAACAGTCCCTTTCCCCTACACCCTAGCCTCTAGCTATGATTCCTTTCCCAAGCTTGATTGTAAATCCCATCCTTACCAGTATAATGTCAATCATCTCCCCCAGCCCCTGGATCTTCCCAAATGGTATATAAGTTCCCCAATTTCCTTTGTTCCTGGGAGTCATCATCTAGTGCGGTGTCATTCCCAGGGGGATCAGGGAGCAGAGCGAAGCAGTGTTCATATAGACTTTGCACAAGGCGCAGCTCTGCATAAGAGGCCAGTTATGACTATTTAATAGTTCTGCGTTTTTCTAAGTTAACAAGACATTTCAGCATCTTTGGTCCTGTCACTGCTGACAGTTCTATAAAGGACTGAAAATGTTGAATTCTTTGGAGTTGAATTGTGCCCCAGTGGGAGGCACAACTATATGGAATGAAGGAACTTCATGGATATCTGAGTACCTTGGGAAAAGATAGGAGTTTAGTCTTTTCACTCAGCAACCTAATAAGAATTAGACAAATAGTCTTGCATTTAATATATAGTTTCCACTCTTTCAGCTTCTTTTGTTAGGAACAATTCTAGTCTGCATAAGAGACAGATATAAAGAAATCATTTCTTATTTGCAAGTGGATTTCAGGTAAAGTAAGGTTTGTGAAAGGACAAGAAAACTGAGTTTTTATTAGTAAATTTCCATCTCACAACCATTTTATTACTTTAGCTTCACACCAAAAAACAGTAAATGCTTGCACAGGTAATCAAATACAAAATGGACAGAACTAAATAATCCATCTGGAATACTCAAGAGCCTGGACACAGATTGCTAAGAATAAAATAAAAGTCTTTAAGGATTATGAATGAAGAATTGTGACAAAGAAGAGAATTGAACTTTGAAAGTAAATTACAAAAACAATAGTGAAAGCTATTGACAATTATTGATTGAAAGGAAAAATGAAAAATACTGTTGCTATCTGGGACACTGTAAGTCAATTTCCAATATAAACAAGTATGTATTATATGATTCAAATGGATCAGAAAAGCAAATCCATAACATTATCCATCATGTCCAATTCCACTATGAAAAGAGTATGAAGCAGATGTTGATTTCTTCCTTGAAGAAAAAACTGATTAAATGTGTTGAATTATAATAATTTGACTTTATACTATCATATATCATTATTTAAAGCAGTTGGTAACGTGTCATATCCAAGACTGATTTTTAATAGGTTACCTATCCTGTGAATTTTGTTCATTAACTATTTCTAGAAGGAAAGGAATTAGTTATCTTTTTGTGGTCTTCACTTCTTTCTATGAAGATTTTTCTTTAAGAAGTTATCTCATGTAATAGCCTAAAGTGCTTAAGAAGAAACTGTGTTGAGTTTATTTGCAAGAAATTTGATAAGCCAGTTAATAAAATCCTTACTTTAAATTTTTTAAATTATAAACTTAATTACTATCAACAAAAACAAACAATCCAATAAATATACACAACCAGGAACAAAATCTTACTCCAGAATCATAGGATTTAATAGGAAAAGGTCAAAAGCATTAACAAACAAGACCAAATAAAGACTTTTGTTCTGTGTCTATTTCCAGTCTAGATCAAAGGTATAGTACTTGGCAGTCTGTTTTCTGAAGAATCTCAGTTTGAATGTCAAAACACTTCCTAGAGCAGAAATTCTTAGCCATTTTTGTATAATAGAACCCTTTGGCAATCTAGTGAAGCCTATGGACCCTATTTTAGAAAAATGTTTTTAAATGTATAAGATAAAATACATAGGATTACAAAGGAAATCAACTATATTAAAATATGATTGCCCACCCTTACCACTCCTGGGCCAAGGAGGGACCCTAGCCCGGATGAAAAAGGAGGAGGGTTGGGCGTGAGACTAGCAACCCCACCCTGTAAAAACTACATCTGCTAAAGAAACTGCAACCTAAAGTAGGGGCAGCTGGGTTAGCTCAGTGGATTGAGAGCCAGGCCTAGAGACGAAAGGTCCTAGGTTCAAGTCCAGGCTCAGACACTTTCCAGCTGGGTGCCCCTGAGCGACTGTGTGACCCATTGCCTACTGGTTGTGGCCCTATGCTCCTAGAATGGAGTCCCAGGATAAAAAAAAATATTAAAAGAAAAACAAATGCACAAATTCCAGGTTAAGAACCTCTGCCCTAGAACAAAGATTGTTTCTGCTAAAAGGCTAATAGAATTCCCTCTCTAAAGGAATTGAACATGAGGTAACTGTAAAAAATACTCAACAGTAAAGAATCACATTCTTCTTCCCTACCTCGAATAGGAATTGAGAAAATTGGTCTGCTTTATGAGAAGTATTTTGCAAATTTACACAAACCAAATTTAATAGGCACCCTTATTCTCCTACCTTTTCTTTTGAACATTAAAGATAAAGGTACATTTTCATGGCACGGTATACCAAAGAGCAACTTTTCAAATGAATTATTGATAAAAATAAAATGAAAAGATTTGTTCATCATAGGAGCTAGTCAATAAAATGTAGCTGTTTATGACAGTATTTAAATTCTATGATTAAGAACACTAAAAGACCTAAACTAGAAGGTTTTTTTTGGTCTGTAATTTCCCTATAGCCCTGGACTGTATTTCCTTATGACTTAGCTCAGCGGGTCTTTTTTTTCATGTCCATCATCAGCTTGTAATTATTGCCATTCTCAAAGCTATGCCAGATGGGTTTCTTAGAAGCAGACATGCAGCTTGTTTATGAGAGAAAGAGCTGTAATATTACTCCACACAGAGACCTATCTGGTCCTACTCAAAGAACCATAGCTTCCCCACCCCACATCCCTCACTTCACCTCCCTTCTCCTTTGCTCTCCTGCCTATTACTAGCAACGCCAGCCCCAACCCCCCATCTATTCTCATTCTCATTGCACCTCAGAAAAAGCAATCCAAGAGCCCTCAGACCAACAACAAAAGGAGTAATCTATATTTTGGAGACTGATTTCTACCTCCTAGTCACATATGAAAGTGATGCTAAAATTAAAATTCAAGGGAAAATGCTAATACTAATTCTATAATTGTACTAACATACATGTATGTATATATATGCATTTATTATATCTAGATATATGAAATGTATACCTATATTGCACACTATGTTAGTGGGAGAAATATTAAAACCATATCCATGTGTATATATATAAGTATATATATATATATTTAAAGACAAGTAACAAAAATAACACAACCACATATTCATTTGTGGTATTTCTTATGTCTAGAGATAAAATCTCAGCAAAGTTCTCAGGACCAATTTATCCTCTATTTACTTATCAATCAAAAAATATTTATTAAGTACTTGCTCTGTGCAGTAGGGATACGAGTTCAAGGAATGAACCAATCTTAGTAGAAAGGATAAATATTTGTAAAGAAGTTGAGGTCAGTGAGTTGTACAAAGCAACACAAGGAATAGCAAAAGAAGAAATACCCTAGCATTCATCTTGTTATTGGCTAGGGGTGTTAGATATCCCAGAAGGCCAAAGCCATGCTTCAATCAACAGTTAATGAGGCAAAACCTGCCACAGATAGCCACTTTTAACTTATAAAAGCTTTTAGATGTCTCTATTTACTTTGATCCATTTCAGGTCATCTGAGCTTGTTTAGGATGCTTTTTCCTTTCCTTTTTTCCCCTCTAAATACTCTTACCCCAATCCATCCACACGCAAACAATAGTATCATTTACCAACTTTATACTTAACAAGTTTTGAGATCTGTCAAGTTCCATAACAAAGGAACAAAAAACATGGTACAAGGAAAAGGAATCACAGAAAGGTCTGCTGAGGAAATGTAATTTTTAAAATCCTACTAACCAAAAGATAAATGAAAGAGGTAGGAGGGTAAGGGAGAGGAAAGACTATATTTTAAAGGGAAATTTATAGTTATTTGTTTCTGATTAGGTGGGGTACTCATTCTTTTAACCCTTATTGTTTTACCCAGGTAATGTCTGGAGAACTTTCTTTGTTAAAAAGTTTCCGGAACTAATTTACTGGAATGTGAAATAATCCAGAATATAAAGGGACTGTGCCTGATGTTCACAGACTATGAATTGTACATTTACTGGCCAGAATTTCCAGTCCCCAGGTCCCAGACTAAAAGTTAAGGCTTCTGAAGAAAGTACTGACATTAATAGATTTGCATGAAGCTCAACATTCTAATAAAAATTGTCTCATGTAATGAACTTTTAATTAAGTCTGCTTGGTGCCTGACCTCCCTATTCCCCCAAATGGGCAACTCCTCAAATGAATGAATTTCTAAACCTTAGGTTTAGAAGAATAAATAGATTCTCCCAGCATGCTTCAGGTTGAAATCCTTCCCACATTACATCCCATTCCCATTATTCAGTTCTGTTTCCTCTTGCTCTTCATATTCTATTGCTCTCCAATGACACTGCAAAAAATAAACTCTTTAAAAAAAGATTACTATTAGAAATATCAGCATTCTGGGACACAAAAGTGGTTTTGTAGATACATATGGGCAAATCTAGTTTGAAACTGGAAAATACACACCAAAATGTATATTCTTTAAGGGAAAAAAAATCTAATTTCTATAACTTTTCCAGGAAACGAATTAATTAAATGAACAATGCAGAATCCTTCTTATTTCTTATCCTAAACAAACTAAAATTACTGCATTTTTGTAATAGGAACAAACAGCAACACATGGACCCTGGGCCACTTCTGTGGGTTCACATCTGGCTTAGCTAAGAAGGGCTTTATCCTATAGAATAATAGCTGCTGAACTTGAGTAGTCCCTTGGTTCCTTGAGGAGGGGAATGACTCAGTGGGTAAAGTAATCAAAACTATTGTCTTATGAAAAAGTGCTTCAAATGTTATTGATTAGAGAAATGCAAATTAAAACAACTGTATGAGCTACCACCCCACATCTATCAGATTGGCTAATGTGACAGAAAAGGAAAATGATAAATGTTGGAGGGGATGTGGGAAAATTGAGACATCAAAGCGCTGTTGGTGGAGTTGTGAACTAATTCAAGCATTCTGGAGAATGATGTGGAACTTTGCCCAAAGGGCTATAAAACCGAGCATATATTTTGAGTTGATAATGCCACTACTAGATCTATATCCCATTGAGATAAAAACAAAAAGGAGAAAGACTTATTTGTACAAAAATACTTACAGTAGCTCTTTTAGTGGTGGCAAAGAATGGGAAGTTGAGAGGTTATCCATCAGTTGGGGAATGGCAGGATAACTTCTGGTATGTGATTGTGTTGAAATACTATTGTGCTATAAGAAATGACAAAGCAAGATGCTCTCAGAAAAACCTGGAAAAACTTACTTGAATTAATGAAAAGTGAAATGAGCAGAACCAGAACACTACATGCAAAAACTGTAAATGATTTAGGTAGTCTCAGCAATACAGTGATCAAAGACAATGCCGAATTGTCCAAATGAAAAATGTTATTCATCTACAGAGAAAGAATTGATGGAGTCCAATGTAGATCAAAGTATATTTAAAATTTTTTTCAAAGCATACTTTTAAAAACTTTATTTTTCTTGTTTGTTTTGGGGGAGGTGTGGAGTCTATGTTTTCTTTCACAACATGACTAATATGTACATTTTTGGCACAACTACACATATATAACCGATATCTCTATATCTCTATATCTCTATCTCTATCTCTATCTCTATCTATCTATCTATCTATCTATCTATCTATCTATCTATCTATCTNTCTCTATCTCTCTATCTATCTATCTATCTATCTATCTATCTATCTATCTATCTATCTATCTATAACTCACCATCTAAGGGAGAGGAAGGAAGAGAATTTGGAACTCGAAAATATTTTTAATGAATGTTAAATATCATTTTTCCATGTAATTTGGAAAAATAAAATGTTTTAAAATAAAATTTAAAAGTGGAGGGGTTGAGGAGAAGACCCTTTATTACTACTTTGGTAGTTTTTATTCAGATAGTCATATTTAAATCTCCTGTCCATCTGGTCAATGATATCTATCCAGGATGTTCAGTTCCAGCAAGGATCTCTTGTGTTCCAGTTCAGATCCAATTTTGCAGGTCAGTCTAGGCAAGTGAACTCTTGAACTTATGAACTTATCTCTTCTTGGCTTGAGTTATCTGTTCTTTGATCAAGGTTTGGTAAAAGGTCCGTGAGTGGACTTTAGGGCCATTCTACCAGGTCCACTTTTCCCCTAAGACAGTGATGGGCAAACTTTTTAAAGAGGGGGACCAAAGGAAAGGAAATGCTCATATGTCAGTCTGTTTCTAAGGCAACTCTTTTGAAGTTTCATTGTATTGTATCCTACTCATTGTATTCATCAGATTAGGAATAATGTCACACAGCCGGATAGGGCATTTCAAGGGGCTGCATCTGGCCCATGGGCAGTAGTTTGCCCATCACTGCCTAAGAAATATCTACCTTTTAATTAGGGATTGTTTCTAGCCATTCTGGCAGGCCCCTTTCCCCCTAAGGGGCAACTGCCAGGATATGTGTTTTGTGTTTTTTGATGTAAGCATGCTATGTGTACCTTCTCATAAGGACAACAAAAGCAAACTATCTTTTTTTCTCCTTCACGTCTGTGTGTGGGAAATGAAAAGGTATGTTAATAACCATATTTGCTTTTATATCTAACAGCTAGCCATAGGAACTGCTAGAATTTTTATAATGTTGTTTACAGTTAGAGGGGATCACTGCTTGATTTTTTTTTACCTGCTTTTGAGTAATTTGTTCCTAACTAACTAAAATGTCATTGAGAAATGATTTTGGATACTAACAGTTTTTAAATCCAGATTTAATTTTCCTGAGCAGACTTAAGGGTACCATTGTCTTTTCTGTTCTCTATCCAATGTCTTACTTTAGGGCAGTGACGGTGTGCTGTGCCATGCCACTCCAACAAGTGCCAGGCATGCCCCACTCACAGCCCCCCCCCCCTTACCCCACACAGGAGGGAGGAAACCTATTGGGCTGTTGGATGGAGGGGTGAGTGAAATGAGGAATGTCCTCAGTGAGTGTAGAGAGGTGGAGGGGAATGGCCCAAGCACTCTGCTCCCCTCCAGCTCTGCTGCTTGTGAACCTTCTACCTTACTCCAGACAGGGGAGGGAGGAAGTGTGCCCATTTGGCTGCTGTGCAGAAGGGCAGGTGAAGTGAAAAAATGCCCACAGCACATGTGAAGAGGAGGAGGGGAGTAGCTCTGCCTGGGTCCCTCTGCCTTTCTAGTAGAACTCTGGGAGGGGAGTAGGGGAGCAGCACACATGCCCACAGAGAGCCCTCTGCTCACCATCTTTGGCACACATGCCATAGGTTCACCACCACTGCTTTAGGGCAATGTATTTAAGGCTGAAAAAAATAAAATTTTGCTCTCTAAGATATATTTTGATCAAGGTTTCTCTATACTGGCAGATGCCATCAATTTAGAATGTTAGTCATTAGTGTTTAAAATGTATGTTACTATTGTAAGAAATATTAAGAATTGGAACCTACAACTCTCCTAGGTCTCTCCAGCTTCTAAAAGATGAAGAGCAAGAAAACAGAGAACAGAAGGGAGCAGGTATGGTTTAATTTGGAAAAATGCTTTGTGAATGTCTGTGAATAGCAGACCATGAGTATTCATTGAAAAGCCTAGGTTTCTTTTTTATAAGCTGCTTCAGCAGAAGCATGGGTCCTTTTAAGTGTCTGTCTTACAAACTTCAGTGTAGATTTCTATCCCGTTTTGGGAGAATGAGAGAAGTTTAGGGTATGTTTGCTGTACATGGTACAGATTCTGGAGCACAGGTGAGAATTGGGTGAAAGTAAGACACCAAGGGTGAATGAGAAGCCCTGAAAAGGGCTCAGTAAGTCCAGGCTAGTCCTTTCTGAATACCCCATGCTCTACCTTGAGGAAGAACAGAAAAGTTTTGGAGGAAAGCTATAGCTTATCCTTATCCAGAAAGTGATAGAGAACCTTTTAGAGATGGAGTCCTGGGCCCCACCCCACACCAACTGCCATGTCCCCTCAAGAGACCATGTGCTATGCTCACCAACCCCCTTTGCTGAGTGCCAGACATGCCCTGCCCCTTACCCCACACAGGGGAGGGAGAAAGCACTCCCATTAAGCTGCTGGGAAGAGGGGTGGGTAAAGTGAGGAATGTCCTCTGCAACTGTAGAGAGTTGGAGGTGTTACAGGAAAATTATAGTATAGGTATATACTTAAGATAAGGCAGAAATTGCTGACAGCTTGAAGAAACCTTGACTGGCTGCATGGATATTCATCATGGAATGAAGCCAGGGTTTTGAAAGAGAGGAGTTTCTCTTGGCTAAACTTGGAGTAGGAGGGTATGCTGTGTGGTCCAGCTTTGCTAAGTATCTAAGGAGCTAAGAAATTGGGATTATAGAGAAGAAAAAACCATCTATCAACTCAGCCTAAGTAGAGATAAGGTTCAGACCAACTGCTGGTGGACAGCAGAATAGTCTGCCTTTACTCTCTAGAACTTTTGTGGATTTAACTGGCTGTACAAGGATTTTATCCTGGTTCCTGTGTCACCTTGGAGCACCATGTACAAGTTTAGTGAGAATCCCAACTCTCCAGCCCTCTCCAGCTGTCTGTAGCTTAGTATAGGCAGCTGAGCTATTTCTAGTGTTAGTAAACCCTTCTCACCCACTTCCCTTATTTAATAACAATAAACCTGTTTATTAATACTTCCTGAGACTCCTCTAAGCCATTAAGATCCCACAACTTGGAGTTACTTAACATCCCTGGCTGATAAGTGGTCAGTTTAACTGACAAACTGCCATTCCCCAGCCCTCACATCCCTGTTTGGTTATTCTGTGTTAAGCTGTCAGTCTTTTCCCTTGTGAGGTGTGGGAGTGTCCCCAGTTTGTCTCATCTCCTTACTGGCACCCAGTTATTCTCCAATCCACATATTTCTTTTTTTTCAAAGGGGAATGGCCTGAGTGCTCTGCTTCCCTCCAGCACTGCTGCCTGTGAGTCATTCACCTTATACTCTGTGCACTTCCATTGGGCTGCTAGGCAAAAGGATGGGTAATGTGAAAACATGTCAAGCACAGAGGAGGGGGGGGGCGGGGCAGCTCTACCCAAGTCTGTTTGCCTTTTTAGTAATAAATTCTGGAAGGCGGGGAGAGGGTCTGGAGGGCTGTCACCTTCCCAGAGAGAGCACTCTGTGTGCCATCTTTGGTACCTGTGCCATGGGTTCACCATCACTGCCTTAGGGGATAGGTAAAGGAGGCTGGGGAGATGAGCTGATCAGGCTTTTGAGGAAATAGAGAAAAGGTTATAGGGATGTTAAATTGGAGCCTTGTTTTAACAAGGAATTGTTGTCTTAGATTTCTTACCTTCAGTTAACTAAAGATCTTGGACTTTATGAAGCACTTGAAATAATTGAAGCTTACAAAGAATAATGCTGAATAAATTAAATTCTGTATGATATAATTTGTTATCACAGATATTTCTTGGTTTCTAAAATATAATGTTTAACTGCTTGATGGGTTGATGGGGACATTATTGGGTATGTAAACACTAAACAATCACCCTAATGCAACTATCAATAATATGGAAATAGGTCTTGATCAATGATACATGTGAAACCCAGTGGAATTGTGTGTCGGCTAAGGGGAGGGAGAGGGGGTTTGGGGGAAGACGGAAAGCACATGAATCATGTAACCATGGAAAAATATTCTAAAAAAATAATAAAAATAAAAAATGAAATAAAATAAAATACACTGTTTAGAGGTATAAAGCTGTTTTTTTAAAAAAAAAATTTAACAATCTGTACTATAGATAAAATGCCTAATGTTAATTTGGTATTGAAATAGTGGATTGAAATAGTGGGTACACTGAGGAGTGTGGATAATACCTCAGTCTCCCTTTAGTGTAATAAAGCAGTCTTTGCCTTACTACACTGGGCCAGCCACAACTAAGTCTTCCAAGCAGGTTTTGTAAAACCTACCAGTTTTATTGGTAAATAAGAGATAGGGAGGGAGGATTTAAGATTGAGGATGCCCTAATTACTAATTCTTTCATTCTGTTGCTTGAGGCTCCCTACAAAATGTTCCTGCTTCTGGCTAATACCCAAAAAGCCCTTTCTATTCTTCCTGACACTAAAAATCTTCCCTTTGTTGGTTTATCAGGATGTGACAGGTTTCAGGATAAAAGGATGAACTCTGGATATTGAAGTTTAACCCAGCTGGGCCAGGTCTCAGGTTGACCCTCAGCCCTCACAACAACTGCCTCTGGACCACAATGTTCTTAGTCAGGGATTGAGAGTCTGTAGGATCTTCTTCAGTATGGTTCTTCTGGTGAGGAAAGGTATTCCCAAGGAAATCACAGGATGGTAGAAACATGATCAGCAGAGATAAGCTCCTCTCAGCTCCAAGACAGGAAGAGCTCCTTTAGTAGTTGCTCCTTCAAAAATCTTTCCTCCCACATTTCAGAATCTCCCGTCTTAGAGTTCCTAGCATGTGGTCATGCTAGCCTCTTCAAACCAACTTTTAGCTATACTTAAATTCATTTATATTCCTGTAATTTCTCATAGCAATATCTATTATTAAGATGGTAAATTCTCTTAAATATGGGTTCCTTTGGGTATCAATTAAAAAGAAATCTGTATATTGTTTAAAGTTGCTCCTTTGGAAAACTTACATACAAAGAGTAGAAATTCCCATTATGTCACATAACCTGGGGGTTTGAAGCCTTGTTACAAATGAAGTTAGATGGAAGTTAGAATTAGATTGTTGTGCCTTCTTAGCAAAATAAACATTGACTATTCTGTCTTAGATATGATCTTAAATATTTCCCTCTTTCGTGCAAGTTGGGAACTATTGTATTAACTCTCTGTGTTCTGGTAGAATTCTCCCTAAGAAAAGAAGAACAAAGGAACACCTATAGAAGTCAGTCTAATTCTTTGAAGTCTGTAATCCTTAGCACTGTTAATATAATCTTTGTTGACTGATGAGATGTTTGAAACTTACTGTTTGGGCATGGAATGTTTGCATTGGCTCTGCTACTAATGTGCTCTGTTTCAGGATTTAGAAGTGAGGAGAACCAATTTCACACTCAGCTAGAATAGGAGAGTTTTAACTACATTCACTTAAGTCTTAACTTAGCAGCAAAGGCTCTAAGCCAAATGCTCTTCTGGAGGTTGAGAGTGCAACTATTTTGGGAGGGTGGCCCCAGGCACTTTGATAATTAAACTAGGCCTAGAAATATTTTTGTTTTAATGGGGTTAATACTTTATTGAATCCTAATAACTTCCCTTTTGCATTGGAATAGATTTTAAGCTGCATTTGAGGAGAAAATACTAGTAGAAAGGAAATGTTAAACAAAATCTTTTATTGCTCTTTCTTGGAAGGTCTGAGAAATTTTATTTCCTAGCCAATTTATTGCAGTAACTTAGGAGTGTTGAGTCATGAGGGCTCTGACAAACTGTCTAGTTTAGCTTAGTAAGGGAAGAAGAGATGGGCTACACATAATGTTTATCTGCAATGTGAAATCTGCCCCAAACAGAATGTTTACAAATCCCTGTGACCTCCCTCCACCTACCCATTCAGGAAATTTCCTCTCCTAAAGCCTGCTTTCAAGTCTGATAGATTAAAATTTATTCAACTCCTACCCTCCTCTGGTATCTCCCCAAGAGTGGAGACTTTTTCCTTTTAGGCAAGTCTCTACGAGAGCCTTAACTAAGGATTTTCTCAAAGAAATCCATAGTGACAGAAGAACCCACTTCATAGGTTCAATTGTTTCTCAGCTGTTGACTACTTAGCCATGTCATCAGCACCCTGCACTAGACTTAGCTTACACAATCCTAGCATCATTGGAATTATTAAAGTACAGCTTGACAAATATATGGATGATTTAAGTCTGCTTTTACCCAGAAGCTTTCTTTTCATTCTCCTAAACCTTAGGACCCTTTGGGAAAATTTTCTTTTTTACCTTTTGAAATTGTCACTGAGTACCCAGTGCCTTTCTTTTCACCCATGGCAATTGCATCACTGCCAAAGTTTCCCTTTTGTCTCAAGGGAAAGTTGGGAATCTATTGGCATGGACTGATGAAGGACTCTCCTGACTCAATTTCCCCAGTATGATATTTCCACTGTAATAGAAAATTTTCCCACCTGATTGATCCAAGCCTGGCTGTTCTATATTGCTGATCCCCAGCTGGAATTGATACATTAAACTAAGGGAACATTTCTTTCTTACTATAACTATATCTCTTTTTTCGTTTTTGTGGCAAGTTTCTATAATCATAATGTGCAATAAGTCTTTAATATTGGAACACATCTGAACTACTATAACAAGATGCAGGTATGAAAGGTTTTTACTATTTAAACAACCAAGTAGATAAGTATTGATTTGTCATATGTAACATAAGGTCCTTAAAATATCTAAGAGTGTTATAGAAATAACTGGGCAATGTTGTAGTAGTTTATGACACTGAGTTATTATTTAGTGATTATTATCTATCAGTTATCTATTATTTAGAGAAGTTAAATGAGTTATCTTAGAGAAAAGTGACAGTCTACTTTTTGCTACTTCAAAGAGACATCCAGTTTTACTTGGATTTGTTGTTTAATATGGGATCAATTCTTGCATGTAGAGCCCTGATGGTGAACCTATGACACGCATGTCAGCACTGACACACATGGCCATTTTCGATGACACGCAGCCGCATGTGGCCACCTACAGAGAAGTATGGGGCCACATGCCAAGGATGAAACATCTGCTGCGGTATGGTGTAGACACTCTGTGCCAGAGGTCTGTAGGCCAAAACAACAGAACTCCAGCACAGAGCATTTAGTTCTGGAACTTCTGGGCCATTAGGGGACCTTTGAACTCATTTCCGGCTGGCAGAACAGGGAGCACTGGAATGCCACAGGGGACGCATCTCTGGGGGCCCTGTGATGGCCATTGCCAGCAACCACATAACCACAGCAACCATCATCCAATCTACTGTTCTGGGGTGTCGTGGATTTCTAATTGACCATCATTACTGAGATAAGCGAGGGGGAGGCTGGGAGAGATGAGGGTCTATGCCATTTCTTCTCTATAAGAAGTATAGAAATTAAGAGAACTATTCCAGCCACCTTTAGGGATTCTGAAAGCTATCTGTTGTGATTCTGACGTGTTTGTTTTCCAATGGAGACTATTAGAAACTAAGTACATGTAAGGGGTAAAATGGGAATTATTATGTTTGGACTGGATATTTAAGGTTTGGTCTCCAGAAATCGATTAACTCAATTTCAAAATAAAAGAGACCCAAGTCAGGATGACTTTTGTGGTGGTTTATTTACAATGAGGAAGTTTGAAGGGAGAGAAAATGAGAGAGAGAAACTCTGGTCCTGACCAAAGGCCCAGACCAGGGAAGTTTCAGAGGCCCCAGTAGAGGGGGCATGGAGGTTAATTAAACAAGGTTTCTAGCCACAAGACCTCCTCTAAGAAGAGAGGCCTCCTTGAGGCTAGAGCCTCTAGAAACGCCAAGGGAAGAGAAAGAGTCAGCCTAACTTATCCATATGACAATTCAAAGGGAAACAGTCTGAGGTCTCACCTAAGCTCCTTCAATGCCAAGTTCAAAGCATCAAAAGCCCCTCACAGGAAGTTACCATCATATTTAAAAGATAGCAGTTTTTGTCACTTCCTGCACCCACCTCCAGTTTCACGTGGACAAATGGTAGCCCCAAACCTGTTTTGGACTTCCCAGGGGACAGTCACTTGTTTTTGATTTGTCACTTACTACCACATGTGGGTCACAGACCTCCCCCTCCCCACTTAATTCTAAGTTGGGTGGGCTGACATTATTCCTGGTGGCTAAAGTCTAAAGAATGAATGAGGGTGAGCTAATTCCACTTACACATACATGCTTAATCTAAGAAGGAGGCCTCCTTAACTGAGAAGTTATCTTGAACAATAATTAAATTTCATTATTTATATCTATTGATATAATAAATTTTTACTTTTGCTTTTCTTTTTTTTTTTTAAACCCTTGTACTTTGGTGTATTGTCTCATAGGTGGAAGATTGGTAAGGGTGGGCAATGGGGGTCAAGTGACTTGCCCAGGGTCACACAGCTGGGAAGTGGCTGAGGCTGGGTTTGAACCTAGTTTTGCTTTTCTTGAGGGGTGTGTGGGGGTGGGATGGCATACAAAATAAAGAGCCAGTCTTTGAACTGGGAAGACCTGGGCTCAAGTCTGTCTTTGGACACATATGTTTATTTGACCCTGGGCAGATCACTTTACCTTTCAGTGTTAACTGTTGAAGTTACACTGAAGGTGCTGACTTGCATTGAGGGAAAGAAAGTTTTCTCAACTCAAATTTCCTTACACCAGTGATGGGCAATCTTTTGAACTTGGTGTGTCAAAATATGCCAAAAAACTGAGCATAACTCGGGTGGTGTGTCACTATGAGAAAATCTCCTAATTTCGAGATTTATAGTTTAAATAACAAAAAATGTATAATTGTAATATACAACTGTATTTAATAAACCAAAATAGGAAATTTCATATAGATAGAATTGTCATCTATAGTGCACAGAGTGTCTACACTACACTACAAGAAATATTTCATCCTTGGCATGGAGCCCTATACTTCTCTGTATGTGGCCTCATGTGGCCACGTGTCAGTGCTGACATGTGTGTCATCGGTTTGCCATCACTGCCTTACACTGATGATTCTATTTGTATCTTTGATTTTTTAGGTTTCTTATAAGCATGAGATTTGGGTTTTTGTTTTCTTATCTATTCTTTCATTATCATTTGATTGGACTGTTTAATCATTCTGCAGTCAATAAACAGTTTTAAAGTACCCATTAAAATGACAGACACTATGCTAAATAAAGGCTGTGTATTCAAAAAATGTAAAATGGTGTAAGGGGTAAAATATTAAAGGGTTTCACTAAATTTATAAGAGTGTGGCCATCAGGAATTATTACTCAAGTCAGAATTACTCAAGTCAAAGTGACTTTTTATGGTAGTTTATTTACAAAAGGAGAAAGAGTGAATGTAAGGAAATCATAGCGATTACTCCAACCTGATCTGAACCAGGCAGGGCTTCAGAGGCCCCAGCAAAGGGAGCCCAGAGTTAAATTAAGCAAGGGTTTTAGCCAAGAGGCCTCCTCTAAGACTAGGTGGCTTCTCTGGAGGCTAGTACCTCCAGGAAAACCCAGGAAAAGGAAGTCAGCCTTTTTCACTTACCCACGTGGTAGTTCTAACGGGAAATTCTAAAGCAGTCCCAGGTTCAAAGCAGGAGCTCCTCCAGGGTCAAGTTGAAGGCCAAAAACCTCCTCATGGGAAGTTCTTGCCACTTTTAAAGACCATTCCTTTTGTCTCTTCCTGTGCCTTCCTTCCACTTTACATGGACCAATTACAGCTAAAGCTTCAGAGACTAGTCTCCCCAATTGATCATTTGACATAATCATCTTGTACCTCTAAAAATGTTCTAACTACAAGTGCATACAATATTGTACCTTCTACGAGGAAACTACTATAGTTAGAGATAAGAGGGAAATAGAAGAGAAAGAAAGCAAAACCAATGTTTGATAGGTGCACTGACGAAAAGCCAATTAGGGGGCAGTCCACTTTGGCATCAAAGTTTACATTCAAAATAAATGTGTTCAACACCCTTCAGTTCAATGAATTGTACCCAAAAGTTCATTCTGGATCTTCTTTATGCAGTGTAGGTTTCTGCAGTTATCTTTCTACAAACAGTTCATTTTCTGGATTTTACTCCCTGAGGAGGGTGTTGACCAACACCCAGATCAGCTCAGGATACATGGTTGAGTTATGGAGTGTATGAGTCAATTATCAAAAGAAAAACAAAAATATAAAAAGAAAAACAAATAGAAGAAAAATTAAACTTTGGTAGAAAGAAAAAATTCAAAATCAGAGTGAAAATATCAAAAATCTATGTATATAAAATTTTCTGAATAAACGAGAATAAATTCATAACATGCCATTGTGTTATGGTCCAACTGAATGAATTCATAACAGGTCCTTTATTAGGGTCCAATTAAAATTAACTGAAATTCCATTTTCTAACTGGTGGTCAATAAATTTATACTATACCATGAGTACCTATTCAAATCCTTAGCAAATATGTATTCTAATGAGTTAGAAAAAGTGCTATGAGTTTTGGGGAAAATGAACTATGTCTTTGGCTTCTCAAAACTACTTCTTGCTGAACTGAGGTGGCATGAATGGTTCCTTTTCAGCTTATGATATTCTCATGAACCAATTTCTGTTTAAAGTAGTCTAATTTTGAAATGTAAGCCAATCGTATGGTTCTAATAATCTTTAAGTTAAATTTTTACTAACATCAGTGTAATTAATGGCAGGTTAAACTCACGGCTGTTCAAAAGAGTTTTTCCACTCTTGGTTAAGCACTGAGCTGGACTGATGGTTCTGACTAGCTAGGAAAGTTTTCAATTGCACTTCTGTACTTCTGTACACAATTCAGAATCATTGATTTCTGTCTGAATAAGTTTTTTCTTAGATTGCATTTTAGAATCCTTTGTAATTTTCTTTAAATATATATCTCAGTATTTAACTTGTTGATGGAATTTGGCTGTGGGATCTAAATTGTCCCCCCCCCCCTTTTTTTGTCTTTATGATTTCTGTGTTCCATTTCTCATGGCCAGTAAGAAACAGAAGAAGAAATGTTGACAAATTATCTTGTTGATTCTTGTCTTAATAAGAGCAGAAAATATGATTTCTTTTAACCAATTAAATTATCTTAGAGCATAAACTACTCAAAATCCATTAGAGATGCTATTTTTCTGAATTTCTCAAACTCCTCTATCTTTCCCATTCCTCCAGAATGAATGAGAAAGAGAGAGATTTATTTTCTCCAAAATTCCATTGTGATCACAGACAAACAAAACCATAAAACTTAATAACAAACTGATCAGAGACACATAGACACAACATATAGACACACAGACTGATTAAAGACATATTTCCTGGGCATTTCATGTATACTCTAACAAATATATGACATCCTAGCAAAAAGATCAGTTATTACAAATCATATCTTACATAGCTAAAGAAATCTGGGGAAAAAAAGAAAGCTTATTAGTCAGAAAAAGAGTTAACTCTAGCAAGGAACTGGCTAATCTATGATGAATTTTTGTATTAAATTTAGTTGTTGTTGGGGCTTGGGGCTGGCCACCCCTCCAGTTTCCCTGAAATCCTTTATCAGGCAATCTGTAACCATTTTGATGAAATTTGGAATTACAATTTTTTCTCCAGTGATAGCTTTTGTCACATCTAGGACACAAAGTGTTAAGGGCATTGAAACAAGAGTTTTGTACAGTCTTTGATTCTTTAATCATTCCAGAATGTGATTTTCCTTTCAGGGTTTCCACAATGGCTATTCCCTGCATGTAGGCTGGGGTAAAATCCTCACAAGCCTTCACATAATCACTAAGAGTCCCCAACTTTTTAGCATTTTGAAGCATGCTCTGACAAGTCTTATAGCATTCCCATATGCGAGCTGTTTGATTACAATATCAGATGCATCCTCATGTATTATGTATGGCCCTTTTAACTTGTTGAATTAACCTGTCCAAAAAGTCTGTATACTTTTCCTCTGTGCCCTGCTTAATATCTACCAATCCTGCACCCAGTCCCTTAGATACTGGAATTCTTTTCCATGCAGTCAGGGCACAAGTTGTGCATTGAGTTAAGGATTGTTTAGGCAAACTAATCTGATCAGCATGCAATTCCCATTCATTTTCTCCTAGCAACATTTCTTTGGTAACTCTGATTCCTTTTTTCTTGTTACTGGCTGCCTCTTTTTTTGCTATCTCATCATATTCTGTTTTCCAAGAAAGATAGTCTCTCCCTGAAAGGGAAGACTTTGCGTTGTTTTGTTTTTTTCCAATCATAGGAGGTCATCCATTTTCCTGCCAAAGTTTCTACTAGAGCCAGAGCAAATGGAGATGTAGGACCATACCATATATAAGACAGTACAAGCTGTCTTAATTTCTTTTAGCACTTTGTAGGGAAGAGGCTCCCATGTGGATTCTACATCCTCCTCCTCATCAGATCCACTTCTTCTATAAATAACTGGGAAACAGAATGACATAACCCTGTCCCTCTGAGCATTTTCTATGGCCCGTTTAAAACCTATGCTCTGGAGCAGCAGAGCCTCAGAGTGGCAGAGGATCCTCTACTTTGATCTTTTTTTCCTCTTTTGAAGAGAGGTTTCTGGGTGGAGAGTGTCCACTGCTAGTGTCTTTTTTATTTGAATTTTAAAGCTCCACTTGGGCTTATAATGAACCTATTCCTTTTCTAACAGGGTTTTATCCTGGGGGGATGGAGGGAGTTGGGATAGGGTGGTGGGGTGGTGGGGTGGTGGGGTGGGGAAGTTCCTCCTTCTTGTCAGATTCTGATATCGAAACTGTAAAGATTTCATTCTTAGAATTCTGTCTAGATAACAAAGGTGTTTTTTCAGTGGCTGATGTAGTCTCTACTGGGACTTGTTCTGGTCTCTGTTCAGTGTAGTAATTTTGCAAATCACGGCCAATTTTTTGCCAGATTTCTAAGGGAATCCATGGGTTACAAATTTGAATAAAATCAAGAAACTTAGTTTTCTTTAAACTTATTTTTTATTTATTTATTTTTCTTTACTTATTTTTACTCCCCATTTCTGGAGAGTGTGCTTATTTACATCAATGAAAAGACTTCTTTCCTTTGATTCCCTGTGCCCCATTCTGTTAATCTATTCTTTACTTCCAGCATTCTTCCTGATGGGGAGAGTTCCAAAAATCCTTGGGCAATTCTCCTTGATAGGGAGAACTCTTAAATACCTTTGGGCAGAAACTAAACTATCATCATTTGGGAGCATGTCTTGGGGAGTGGGTATTAAATCTTATCTGTCAGGTCCCTGTCTAGGTGCTAAACTGCCTAAAAGTATCCAGCAGTTCCAGGGGTCTGGAAAGGTGCATGGTTTAGGTGAGAAAGAATGAAGCAGAAGCTGGAATTGCCAGTCTAATACATTAGCTCATGACTGCTCCAAAAAGCCTCTGATCTTTTTTTAATTTTATATCATTTTCCAAGAACAGTGTCTTATAAAGCACAATTGAAATTACAGCCAAGGTAAAAGGATTACATCATGATTGGCATATAACTTACAAAAAATTTCTCTCATAAAGATTATGCCCAGATGAGACAAGGTCCAAGGTCCTTGATGACCTTGAGTCTCACCTTATCTAAGAGTTATTTTAGTAAAAGGCTTCCATACTTCAAAACGTATGTTAAAGAACAAACATTTAAGATTGTGGTGTGTATTTTGTCATTGGAAAGTACCTAAGTGAGAGTGGAATTTGTCTAGATCTGCCTTACAGTGTCCTTGTGACGTCTGAAATAGAAAGAAAAAGATACAAGTAGCTTCTGCTTAATTTCTGTTATTCTCAGTTGAGGAAAAGGGCTGTTAACTCATTAAATGCTGGTTTACAATAGGGTACTTAGAGGCTTTCTATAAAACTTGATGCTACCCTAAAAAAAAACTAGATTATAATGCTTTCAATAAAAAAAGAAGTCACAGAGAGGGGGTCAAAATTTTTTTGATAACCCATCCATTCCGTGGCCTGATTTTCAGGCCACAAACCCAAATGCAGGGATTTGCTGAAACTACGTTGATCTTGATGGGGTCCAGATAAGAGAGCCTATTTCTCTCAGTGGCTCCTTACAGGAGCCATCCAAGGGTACCATACCCCTTAGGAAAACCTTCCCAGTTCCTCTGGTATGAGACTGTAATAGCTGTAAAAGGAGTGTCTTTTATATGTCTCATCCATTACATTTTTATAAATGCAGAGGTGGGGAATAGTGATATAGCACTTCACCTCAGCTACTAAATGGACCCTTACCTCATGTTATAAACAACTCAAAGGTATTTTTATAAAGGTATCTTCTCCAGTCCAGTCATATGGGGAGGTACTGTAATTAATAAGTGGGTCATTAGGGCCTTATGCTGGTAATAAGGCTAGCAAGAGAATAATGCTGGTTGTAAGGATAGAGTGTTTTGTACCTGGGCTGGGCTTGAAACTTGTTTATTAATGTAACAAGGATGCAACCCAGGCAACTGAGTGTCCAGAGAAACCTTACTGCTTGCCGCCAGGCTCCTTTAAGATATCAGGTAGCTGGCCCTTTTCCTGCTGAGGAAGCAGCTCCCTATTGGTTAATGGCAGGCAGGCAGGAAGTGGATGTTGAGCTTCCTGCCCCTCAGCAATGGAGTTTGTTCCAGCCAAAGTGCTCAGAATCCCTTCCTGTTGCCTGTTCTCTTTGGCCTTTGATGGTAGGCAAATAACCACAGAATTCTCTGGTTAAGGCTAAGGCGTTTATGGTTAACTGAGTAAGGGAACAAGGCAGAGGAAAGAGGGTCAGGAAATAACTGAGATCTGATGGTGAAAGATTATCTGACTAAAGTTAGTAGAGATCCTGTTTGGATGGTCTTTGCTGACCCAGGGCTCCTGGGGTCTGAGTGATGTGGTCTCTGGTTGATGAATAAAGTTGTTCTTTGGACTAAATCTTGCCAGTGATGATAATTATATTATTGAGTTGCTCTAGAAGATTAGGTCTTAAAACCCTACACTACTCTAGGCCTAAGCTACCTACATTCCACACCCTCCACCTGTGCCGGGAGGGGGTATGGTTTAAGGGGTAAGTGAGTGATCAGGGCAAAGTCAGGGGAAAACAGAAGCCAGCCCTGAGTCTACAGGGCTTTTTATACCTTTGGTCCCTCTGGCAGTTGAAGTCTGTTCTGAGGCTCATGCCACCTTCAACATTCCATCCAGGGCAACTGACAGGTTTGCCCTAAGCCAGTATGGCAAAGTTAAAATCCTATACTACAATATGCACATTTGTCTTTTGGAAATTTACACCTTACAACATTTCCAGTTCCCTATGTTACTACACTAAAGAATTCTACACTTACTCTAAGACTAAACTAACTATTCCCCTTAATCCCTTCAAGTATTCCCAAGACAATAAAATGTTCTAACTCCTATTCTTAAGCTAATTACTATATTTTTTTTATAATTACTATTTTAAACTAAGCTAAGATGGGTTATGGGAAGAGTAAAGGAAAGAATTGGGGATTAAGTTTTACAAAAATTTGAACAGAAGGGAAAAAACAAGATTAAACACAAATCATCAACAGAACAGTTTTGAAGCATGACTTCAGCTAAAATATAAACCTAAGTAATGAACTCTAACTGTGAAATCTTCATCCCTAGTCTTGTGCACGGTGTCAAGTGCATCTTCAGAGATGTGTAGATTTTCTCCTTCCACAGGTAGATCTGGAATCAGAGTTGTAGGATTTAAACATTTTTTTTTTGTGAAGACAATATAAAAGCACATATAGCTAATTTTCAAAACACAGTAACTAAAAGTGACATAGTATAACAACTTAAAATAAAATCTTAAAATAAGTAATTGGCAAATACTATATATGTGACAGTATATAGACACTGAATTCAAGAGTTCTTTTTTCCAATTCCAATGCAGAGACTTCCATAAAACAATGGGGTCTAAAAAGGCTTAAAAATCTACCTTCAGACTCTTTAAGGTTCTTTCTTCTCCCCAGGATCATCATCCATTTAGGTTCCTTTTCTCACACCTCTGGTATCTCCCATAGTGAGGGAGAATTCCACGCTGAACAAAGTGTGGAGGAATCCCATATTGCATGTGTTGTAGAGACCGTGCAGTCCAGAATGTCCAGGGAGTATAAAGAAATGAATCTCTGCTTGAAATAGCAAGGACCAGTGCATCCAGGAGTGGTAGGAAGAAAAGACATCCTAAAACTGGTCACTGTTGGAGATAATGTACTACTCTTTTGTAGAGTGAGCCATGCTTGCAATTCTACTTCCTGTTTGGAAGAATAATCTTCCTTCCCCTCTCCTCAGGTTTAAAAGCGCCAGGGAGCAACTTGCTTCCCCTGCCACATGGACAATGCAAAGGCCCTTTAGGAGGTTAATTATTGCCTAAGGGAAACACACCCAGGCTTCCAAGGCAAGTAGCAAGCACTCAGCTGTTGGCAATGCAAGGGAAAAAGAGATTCATACTTTCCAAGCCTCAGTACAGTGACTCCAATCAGCACCAGTAACAGTAGGAGAAGCAGCAGCAGCAGCAGGAGGAGGAGCAGGAGCACAGAAGCAGGCAGTTGGGACCACCCAAGGAGTTAGCAGCAAGAGGCACTCTGAAGAGTTTGGTGGGGGGAGGGGTGAAAAGCTGTGGCAGGAGAAACATGGTTTCTTTTCAAGCTAATCTACTCAGAGAGAATTAAGAGTTTCTGAACCCCACTTCTGGTCACCATAAATGTAAGATTTAAAATCTAATGTGTAATACTTGAAATTTTATATTTATAATGTTTATTATCTGACAAAACAGAATCACATGACTAGTGTTTTTTATTTTTACCTCCTCAAAAATCCCTGTTCCACCAATGCACCAAAACTTCAACAGGAAGGAAAGAGAGTAGACACGGAATGTCACCCAATTTATATCCTGTCTATGTCAGCATGTAGTGACAGGAAGTGAGCAGGGTGCTGGGAATTGTAGTTTTGCTTGGGATCTTAGTTTTTAGGGTAACAGATTCTAATTACACAAAATTTAAAGAGCATGTCATCTCTACCTATATCTAAATCATTGGTAGAAGTATTAAACAACACAAGACCAAGAAGAGATTCCTGGCAGAGATCTCCTGCCATGTTCACACTGAATCACTAAAAACTAGTCTTTGAATCTGCCAAGATCATCCACTGTATCCTGGGACATCATCAGTCATTATGACTTTCATTTTGCCACTGGATTCAGTAACTTTGGAAGAGAAGATTGTGCTTCACCTAAATCCAATTCATGAGCAAGTCAAGACATCACACCCTGTGATACTGTTGGTCCTTTTTGAAAATGAAGCACAAACAACAACTAGAGAACTCTCTTTTTCTCTCTTTCAAAAGAGGTTTCAAAGGGATATGTGTCATGTATTGGGCTGGTGAATTTCACCTTGAACTTCAGCCTTACTTTAGGGGCAGTTTGAAACTTATGAACTGCTTATATTTTTTTAAATTTTCTGGAATTTTCAAAAATTTCCAATTGTTTCATTTTTCCCTATGGTTAACCATAGGCAACCAGATAGAGGATATTGAATCAGCAGATATGGAGGCCTTAATATATGAAAGGAGTACATTACCACTCCTGTTCCCCTGGGAAGGATCAGGAAAAAGCTTTGTATAGAAGGTAGTGGAAACAGAGGAGAAAACAGTAGATAGGGAGATGAGGAGTGATTGTAGAGTCAGTCTTCTGGAGAAGAAAAGAAGGGATGGAATCAAAGACAAATATTGGCCTTGTCGAGGAGGCAATAACTTTCCCATCTTCAAACACTGGGAAAAGAGGAGAGAGTGGAAGAAAGTTGTCAAAGGGTTTTGATATAGAAAAGAGGAGAGCTCACAGAAAATAGCCTTAATTTTTGTTGGCATGGTCCAGGGAAATATGAAAAGCTGAAGGAGAGAAGAGAAAGTTTCTGTGAGGAGTAGGAGTAGGGATCAAATAGAGTTGAATAAAAAGATTCCCCTGTTGCAGAGAGCCCAAATGAAGTTGGGTAAAACAGATTTTTAGTGTACCCAGTCAGCAGTATTGAATGATTTCTGTTAGCTCCATTCAACACCATGCATAGTGCTGTAGGAGAAGAAGATGCAGTAATCCAGGATTAGGATTAGGCAAGGAGTGGAAAGTAACAGGATATGGAAATGAGGGATTCAAGAGAGTATTCAATAAAAGCATTTAAATTAGTAAGGGAGGAAAGTAATGATGCTTTGAGCTTCTTGAGCAGGGAATGGCATGACCAACCTTTAGAAATATAAATTTGGTAACTGTGTAGAAGATGAACAGGATAGGGGGAGTGACTCAAGACAATCTATTATTAGGTTGAGACCATATTCTCCTTGGAAACCACATTGTCTGTTGCAAGACCTGCCCTCTCTTAGTTGAAGAGATTTAGGAATGTTGTATACTGTCAGATGTGGTTGTTGTGTGGGTGAGTATTGTTTATTTTTTTTATGCAAGGGGAAGCTCATTGGCTAGAAGAGTGAGGCAAAACAAAAAGCACCAAATAATTAAAACAAACAAAAAGAAACATTGTCAGACTCTGTGGCTAATTGCTTTTTTTTAAACAAAGGAATTAAAATTTTTATTAAAAAGTTTTTATGAATGTCTTTTTTTTATCATCATAGTTTCCCCCAAGTGTCCCTTCTCTTTCCAGAGAGACACCCAGTTCAACAAATGGTATTTTTAAAGACAAAAAAGGAAGAGGAAGGAGTAGACACAACTGATCAATACATTGAAAAAGTCCAAAAACATGTACAATAGGCAAAATCACCAGTTCCTATCCACAAAGGAGTGAGTTGAGATTGTCCTGTCATCATTATTGTTATTGTTTGTGCCACATTTTCAAAGAGGACCATCATTATTACAGGACGATGTCTTGACTTTATTTAAATGAGATAGAGTTGCACAAAATCATCAAACTCACCTTCTCTTCCAGAGCATCACAATCTTGTGGCAAGACAAAAGTCAGAACAACTGGTGATGGCCCAGGATGCAGTAGATGATTCTTGGTATCTTTAATGTCTGACCAGTTTCTAAGTGTTCCGTAGCACCTGCTTTAGCTGCCTTCATGGCCCCTGGAACAAAATATTTTCATCTGCACTGTGGGGATTCTTTAGATACTTCAGATAACTGACAAATTTGTGGCCTCAACCTGGTTTGAGCCATCTGCTGAGATGATCTATTGGAGCGTGGCTGTTGTGAATGCTACAGATTTTTAGAGCCACAGGTGAGAGTTGAGTGCCAGGGAGACAGAAAAAATGAGTGAGCAGCTCTTAAAAGAGCTCAGCAAGACATCACACCAAAGATGCTAGTCTTTCTTCAACACCCATCCTGTCATATTTCTTCTTTGAAGTTATGCCTAATCTTTGTAGATTTTACAATATTCACCTTTTATTTGTGCATGGATAGTTCTTTCCATTTACATTATTGTAATCATAGCATATAGTTTTCTTAGTTCTGCTTACTTTACTCTGCAAATATTCATTTATCCCTATATCTACCACACATCATTACAGTCATGTATCACAAGTATCACAAGTGTAATAAATAGGGTGATTGTGGCAGCGAAATAAATTAGTAGGTTTAGTAGCGTTAATGAGGGTATGATTAGAATGATAATAGTCATTCAACCTATGTGGGCAATTGATGAGTAGGCTAAGATTTTTCGTAGATGTGTTTGGTTAAGTCCTCCTCAACCTCCGAGGATAGTGGATAGGATGCCAAGGATGGTTAGTGTGGGTATGTTAAAGGATGGTGAGATTTGATACAAGATAGAAATTGGGGCAATTTTTTGTCAGGTTAGTAGGGCTATCCCTGATAAAAGCGGGACGCCCTGAGTCACTTCCGGAACTCAGAAGTGGAAGGGGGCAAGTCCTAATTTTATAGCCAGGGCTAAAGTTATTAGCAGAGATGCTCAGTGATCAGAGATTTGAGTTATAGTCCATTGATTGGTTATTGAGGCATTATATATAATGGAGAATATAATGATTATAGATGCTGTTGCTTGGGTTATGAAGTATTTGGTAGCTGATTCTATGTTTCGTGTATGGTGGGGAAAGGTTATGAGTGGAATGATGGCTAGTGTATTGATTTCTAGGCCTATTCAGGCTATTAGTCAGTGGTTACTAATTAGTGTTAGTGATGTACCTATGAGTAGGCTAAGTGATACAATGGTTAATACATAGGGGGACATTAGTATGGGAAGGATGTAAACCAACATTTTCGGGGTATGGGCCCAATAGCTTATTTAGCTGACCTTACTAGAATGTGGTGTAAAGGAAACACATAGGGTTTTGAGCTCTATAATGTGGGTTCAATTCCTACTGTTCTAGAAATAAGGGGGTTTGCACCCCTATAATTTATCCTATCAAGATAATTCTTTTGTCAGACATATTTCTTATAGTTGTGGGGGGATGCTTGAAAATGTGATTGGAATAGAAATGTATCATAGGCAAAGTGCTAGTGTAATGGGTAAGAAATTTTTTCATAAGAGGTATATTAGTTGATCATATCGGAAACGGGGGTATGATGCTCGGATTCATAGGAAAGCTGCAGTGAGAAGTATGGTTTTGATTATAAATAATATTGTGTTAATATAGGGGAAATCGTAATTCATGGGGGATCCTAAAAATAGGATAGTAATTAATGCATTTATGGCGATGATGTTAGCGTATTCTACTAAGAAGAATATAGCGAAGGGTCCTGCAGTGTATTCAACATTGAATCCCGACACAAGTTCAGATTCTCCTTCTGTTAGGTCAAAAGGAGCTCGATTTGTTTCGGCTAGTGTTGAGATATACCATATTATGGCTAAGGGTCATGTTGTTACAATTAGTCATATATTTTCTTGGGTAATTATTAGGTTTTTTAGGGTGAATGAGCCGTTAATAAGTATAATGGATAGAAGGATAATCGCTAGCGTCACTTCGTAAGAGATTGTCTGGGCTACTGCCCGTAGAGCACCAATTAGGGCATATTTAGAGTTTGATGCCCACCCTGATCAAAGAATTGGGTATACTGATAGCCCGGATAAGGCTAGAATAAATAGAAGGCCCAGGTTAAGGTCGATCAGGGTTGATGGTATGGGTAGTGGGGTTCAGATTGTTAGGGCTAAGGTTAGGGCTAAAATCGGTGCGATGATGAATATAGAAATTGATGAGGTTAGGGGACGTAGTGGTTCTTTTGTGAAGAGTTTTACGGCATCTGCGAATGGTTGGAGAATACCATAGGGTCCGATGACGCTTGGTCCTTTGCGGAATTGTATGTAGCCAAGAACTTTTCATTCGATGAGTGTGAGGAAGGCTACTGCTAGGAGAATTGGGACAATATAAGTTAATAAGTTAACTAGAAACACATATTAAGGAAAGGGGTTGAACCTCTGGGGATAAAGGCTTAAGTTTTATGCAATTACCTGCTCTGCCACCTTAATGAACTCTTTTCTAGAGGGTCAATATGAATATTTAATTAATTTAGATTTTTTTCATTAATTAATATGAGGGTGCATATGTCATGTGGGCCCTATTTCTCTTGTCCTTTCGTACTGGGAGAAATGAATATATAGATAGAAACCGACCTGGATTTCTCCGGTCTGAACTCAGATCACGTAGGACTTTAATCGTTGAACAAACGAACCTTTAATAGCGGTTGCATCATTGGGGTGTCCTGATCCAACATCGAGGTCGTAAACCCTAATTGTC
>NC_058131.1:445525288-445538756 GCF_016433145.1 Gracilinanus agilis | reverse complement strand
CTTTCTTTCTTTCTTTCTTTCTTTCTTTCTTTCTTTCTTTCTTTCTTTCTTTCTTTCTTTCTTTCTTGTTTCTCTCTTTCTTTCCTTCCTTCTTTCTTTGTTTTTCCTCCTCGTCCTCTTTCTTTCTTTATCCCTTTTCTTTCTCTTCTATAAAATGACTATAATAGAAAAATGTTTTACATGATTATAATCTATATCTGATTACTTATCGTCTCAGGGAGAGAGTTAGGGTCAGAAGAAGGAAGAGAATTTGGAACTTAAAAAAAACTTTTAAAAATGAATGTTAAGTTCAAACCCGGCCTCAGTCACTTCCCAGCTGTGTGACCCTGGGCAAGTCACTTGACCCCCATTGCCCACCCTTGCCAATCTTCCACCTATGAGACAATACACCAAAGTACAAGGGTTTAAAAAAAATGAATGTTAACATTGTTTTACATGTAACGGGAAAAATAAAATATTATTCAAAATAAAAATATTTAAGATATTATTTTATCAGGTTATATAAAGCATCCCCTTATTAATTCGAATTGGCATAGCATTAAAAGTGTAAATTAACTTTGATGGTATTGTCATTTACATGTATGCATGGCTCAGTTACAAGTATTGAATATTCCTCTAACTTTTTAAGTTGTTCTTTATTTAAGAAGCACTTCTTAGACTATAAACTCCTTGAATACAGAGACTGTCTTTCTCCTCTTTTTGTATTCCCGGCACTTAGAATACTGACATATAATAGGGGATTAATAAATGTTTATTGGTTGATTAATTCAATTTATATCAGTCTTTTGTGAGTTTTCATAGGTTGATTTCCTGACAATGCATTTTGTAGGTTTTTTGGAATGAGATTTCCTTTTCTACTATTGTCTCTTGGATTTTGTTATTACTATAAAGAAATGCAATTGACTCATGATTATTTATTTTGCCAAAGCTAGTTTAATTTAGTTTCTTTGCTGGTTCTCTAGGATTTTCCAAGTATACTCTTGAATCATAGGCAAATAAGGATAGTTAACATGCCTGGCATATTATGTATCTTTTCTTTAAATTCTTTGAAATATTTTCTGTCAAAATCTAGGGTATGTATTAGACCAACTGGCTTTTCTCTCCTCAACTTACCTCCATTCCAAGCATTTCTCTGGCTATCTACTCTGCCTGAAACAGTCTTTCTCCTCCACTTTAACTACCAACCTCTTTGGCTTCCTTCAAGTCCTAACTAAAATTTTACCTTCTACAGGAAGCTTTCCTCAATATCACTTAGTTCTAGTGCTCTATTTCTAATAATTATTTCCTACTTATCATGTATATAGCTTGCTTTGTATGTTTGTTTGTTTGCATGTTGTCTCCCCCATTAGATTGTAAACTCTTTGAGACTATCTTTTGACTCTTTTTGTATCTCCAGTGCTTAACACAATGACTAGCACAAATAGGTGCTAAGGAAATGTTTACTAACTGATTTATTGATTGAGTAATCACTTATTCCCAAAGACCTTTTTTTTTTTAATCCTAGTCATCAATTCTTATTTGTTAGTACCAAATAGTTGGTAATTATCTTGTATATGTTTATACATATCCACATAAATGTATACATGTAGACACACATTATATATACACACATATATGTATGGATACACACATATTTGTAATTGGCTTGCTTAAGGCAGAGAAAGCTATAGTAGATATAAGGTTAACTGAAGTCCCTTATCATTACTCTATCTTGCTTGTGTACTGAACTTGTCTGTTTCCCAAACTTCTTATTCAATGGATTCATCCCACTAAGTATCAGTGATACCTATGAGATACGATTTTCTCCCTTGACATGGGTTGCTGGCTACTTTCTTGGATTTAATCTACTGTGAGTTTCTGGACATCTCTACTGTTAATTTGCTTCCTACAATATACTCTATGTGGTATTTGGCCTGGTGAATATAGATAGGCAGTTTCTTTCTTTTCCTTTTTCATTTTAAAGTTAATTGAATTAAGCTACCTAACTGCTCCTTGAAAATATAGTCTTAATTTCCATTATTAGACCTCTGGTCTTGTCACTCCTATATATTAAGTCATCATCTATAAATCTTAATTGCATTTTCATATTCTCAAATTTTCTTAATCAGCTGTTCTCTGTCAAAATCTGTCTCTTTTAAAACCTTTGCAATGGGGGCAACTGGGTAGCTCAGTGGATTGAGAGTCAGGCCTAGAGACGGGAGGTCCTAGGTTCAAATCTGGCCTCAGACACTTCCTAGCTGGGTGACCCTGGGCAAGTCACTTGACCCCCATTGCCTACCCTTACCACTCTTCTGCCTTGGAGCCAATATACAGTATTGAGTCCAAGACGGAAGGTAAGGGTTTAAAAAACAAACAAACAAAACCTTTGCAATGATGAAAATAGTACCTATGCCTCTAAGTCATTCAATTTCTTGACCAAGTGTTCATAATACTTAGCAACACCTTCTTCATTCCTTTTGGCAGCATCATTTGTTCCCTGCCATGACTTACCAGAATTGGATAGCAGTCATCTGATTTGACATGCCTAGGAATGTTTTCTGCTAAGGCTACCTGCTCTGGGATGACAGGAGATTTCTCTGTTGTTACAAGGTCAATAAAAAGCTGCCATATTATAGACTTCCTGACCACAATTACTCTGTCCTTCAGACTTGGACAATTTCTTACCTAATAGCATTTGCTTATACAGCTTCCCTTTTATTTACTCATAGGACCTGTTCTATGGACAATTTATATTTGCTTGATTTTCAAAGGGTTTGACTCCCTTTTCTTAAGACAGTGCCTTGCATCTGTTATTTAGTTCGAAGTAGGGCTTCTTTTATTTTTCTGCATCACATTTTATTACTTTCTAAACAATTAATAACACAAGTTAGCATCTTCCTTTAGCCTCTTCAGATCCTTCTTTGTTTTCACATTGAGACTTTTTTGGATTTTTTAAAAAATGGATCACTACTTTCTCCCCAGTAAACTGGAATGTCCATTGGGCCTCTTTAATTTGTCTTCTCTTAGAGAGAATGAAGTCATAATGTCCATCATTATGCTTGTTATTGACTTTGTGAATAGTTCCTGTGGCCATAAGAAATGGTTTTGGAGTTTTATTCTATTTTAATTTCCTTTTTTAAGTTCTAGGTGCAGGAAGTAGAATTCTCAGGCCCAGAAATCTGAGTCATGGTGACCTTGGAGGCAGGATTCCAGAGTGATATTGCTGCCAGCCCAGCAAGGAAGCCCTGAGAAACCAGGATGCTAAGCACCTGAGTCCAGGGTGGGCTTTGGACATATAACTTGGTGAGACTATGCTAGACAGGAACTGAGTTTACATTTTGATCATAAAATCACTTGGACCAGACAACCATATGAATATCCCACACTCTAAGCAGGCCACTACCAAATTCTCCCTTCTCTCCATTTTACAAAGTAAAACTAGGGAGCAAATACAAGTATCTCATTCTTCTTCTGCCTTAAGAGTATCTCCAGCAAAGAATCTGGGGAGGTCAAGGGACACTGCTAAATATGGTAAAACTATGCATGTATGTCATTAATATAATTGGCATGCATCAGTGCCTTTAGGAATGGTGACTTCTTTCAGGTTTCTGCCCACAATAACATGGCGGTTTGAAGGAGAATTCAGGTAGTGCTAAGGAAGGACAGTAAAGTATAATGTAGTCTTTCCTAAATCAAAGCAGGCTGTTCTTGAGCAGTCTCAGCCATAGGAACAGTGAAACCAGTATTAGTGTGATCAAAAATCCTATGCCACTTTCCCTGGGCCTACTGTGCCTGGCTCATAATATTCACAAGGTCAAGGACAAGTATAGTGATGGACAATATGACTTTATTCAGCTCCTTGTATTCTTCTTTACAGAAGTTGCCTTCCTCAAAGGCAACACAAGTTCTTGTAAGGGGAGCTAATATAACAAAGAACTCCAAACTCTCCTCATTTTCTTTACTAGAAAAGAAATAGATTTCATATTCCTGAGGACTTGATATTGTCTGGTATTTGCTACATGGGATGGTTTGGGTAGTTTCTAGGAATTTCCATTTGTCCTTCCCTCAGAAATATAAAGAGGTTGCAGAAAAGACTTGCACAGCTATTAACTTCCAAGACTCCATGATATCCATTCTTTTCAAAATCTGACTTCTATAGACTTTCCTGAATGATCTGAGTGGGATAGGAATTTTAGAGGAAAGAGGAAGAAGTGCACCAAGGTGCTGAACTTCTCTATGTATGTATATAGGAAAAATTTCTGTGGCATTTCCATGGCTTGGTCATCACTTACATTCTTATCAATTCTACATTTCAGAAGTTACATTCAAAACTCCCTCCAGGAGAAGGTGTTATTTCCTCCTGCCTATACAGTAGTACGGTAGACTTTGTGAAATTTTCTTCTTTGGGATATGCTAGAATCAGCTTGATCTCTAAAGCTATAGCTAATTTTTTAGTGTGGAAATCAGGAAATGATACAAATTAATACTTGTTTTATTTATGGTTATAAGAATTTAAATTTTAGGTTTTTATGCTAATATGAAAGTTCTAAAGTAATATTATGGTCGCTGGTTTAAAAATATTACAGCTTAAGTCAAAATGACTTTTAGCAGCTTTATTTACAAAGAGGTGGAAAGAGTGAAAGTGGAAAAATTTAGGTAAAGAGACAGAAAGTATTGCCTAGCTACAAAAACCCCCTGAGTTTAATCCTAATGTCCCCAGACCACAAATGCAAATACAAAAGTGAATCTCATCAAAATCCAAAGTCCGAAATAGGAAGCCCAAATCTGAAGAACCAGGAGACACTGAAGAATCTGTCAAGAACCTTCAGTGCATACAAGGCTAAGACCACCAAGAATATCACCAGAACTCCCGCTGAAGGGAGTGTCCCACCGAAGCACCAACAAGCAGAGAGCGTCTTCTCACCAAAGAACCAAGGAAGGAATCACTCCACTCACCACCTCACGTTGAAGTAGGATCTAGAGAAAGAGTCTCCTCCTTCAGTCCAGTTTACCAACACAGAGAGACTCCAAAGATGAACTCCAAAGGAGAAGTTCAAAGGAGAAGTCCCATGGACAGAAAGTTCAGGGCTTTTTATAGTCCTTTTCCCACATCACTTCCTGTCCCTTCCCTTTACAGGAACCAATCACAGTCTTTCAATTTGCCTAGCACTGCCCAGGGGCAGGGGAGGGACCTCTGGAGTTGTCACCCACTCTAACAAGTGACTTATTAACTCTCATACTTAGTGACTGGTAAGGTACTAAGTAGAGGTACTTAAGTTTTGATTGATTAACTTAAAAGTTGCTAATTCATAGACAAAGTGTTTGTCTATGAACTAAGAACTTCACACTGTCCAGATTTTAAAAAGTGATGGAGAAATGCTAACAATGTAGATTAAACAAAAACATGTGTTATATGCTCATTTTTTTTGAGAACCAGTTGCTAAAACATACAAGCATAACTCTGTCTTTCCTCCCCATTATTCCTAGGTTATCTAATCCCATTGATAGCAGTATTTGAAGAAGCCATTACTGTCTCAAATTTCTGCTCAAATTTCGCCAGTTGATCGGTTCATACCTACATGGAGGAGAACCATCCATTGCTAAAGTCTGAAGCCATTCTGGTGGGACTCCATCCAGAAGGTAGGATCTAATTTCCACTGAGGCAGGCTGGTCATAGATTGAGACGTATGCAGTGGGGAGTCACACAAATGCAGTCTGTCAAACTAATTTCCCTTAAGAACTTCACTCCCTCCCTTGCAGATTATTATCAGAGAATTGGTTCTGACAGGTGATTAACTTCCCATTTCAGTTACTTAAAAATGCTGAGTCAACACCATCTTTGAGGCTCTAAAAAACTTAGCTGACTGTCTAAAATTAAGTCCTCAAAAAGTACCCCAACCTATAGAAGTCATCCTTAGAGTGCTGCAAACACTGTCTCCATTATAAAACACCCTCAGGAGTGATTCATAAGGTTTGTGTTTGAATTTCTATTTCAACGACTATAGCTTCTTGATGGAGAGGGTCTGCCTCCTTCTGCTTCCTCAGAACAGGGAATCACTGTCATCCAGGGAAGAGTAATAAGATAATTACAGGGTTATTCTTTTGAATTGAAGTTCAAAGAGGTTCACTGTTCACTTTCACGTCATAGGTCTTGTAAGTGACAAAAATGAAAATTAGATGCTGACTCCAGAGAGTTATGTCCACCATAATCTTGCCCTCTGAGAGGTAAATTTCTGAAATGAATACCATTAGTGTGGGCAATCTGTTGAACACATACAATTGTGAGGGCAGCAACAAAGACAATGATAGAGGATATTTTAGTTTTGGACCACTAATTTTTAGAATTTCTAGGTTATGCAGTGGTACCTTGACACATGAATTTAATTGGTTCCATGGCCAAACTCGTAACTCAATTTGCTTGGGTGTCAAATTGAATTTCCCCATTTAAATGAATGGAAATGGAATTAATCCATTCCAGCCCCCCAAAAACACATGAATTTTTTGTTTTACATATATGCTTTTAAATATGAAAATGTACTTTATAAATAACAAATAAATATATTTATAGATAATAAGAAAGAATTAAAGAAGTAAACTTGCTTATAAAATGTTATTTACCTTCAAGGTCAGGCAAAGATACTGGCAGAGAAGGTTTTCATTTTGTGTGCTATCCTTTAATATAACTTACTCTCTACACACATAATGCTTCATTTAAATGCAAAATTGAGCTTAAAGATTACTTATAATATGTAACTTTATTGCTAAACTTAATTGCTATTTTTTTACTTTACTTAATTATCATCATTTTCTTCACTGAATTTTGGCTGTTTTACCACACTTTCCTCGATTTCACTTGGAGGCCATTTCAACAGGTGTTGTTTTATACTGCTCCAACTCATGACCTGTTGCAACTTTTTCTGGGGGTGTCTTTTCAATAAACTGTTTAATTTCCCCCTAAATCCTCAATATTTCCTTAATCTAGCTTGTACTCTTTACCCTATCCACCTCAGGCTCCTCCCCCCTGATTTCCTGCAAAACCTCCTATGTTGCTACTTCTGTAACTCCTTCAATTCCTCTGTTGTCAGGACCTATGGTTAAAAGTTAAGAGATTGGCCCAAAAAACTGATTATAAAGACACAAATAAAGAAGAAAGCAAAATCAATTCAATACAACTGCTCTCATGGCCAAATAAACAAGACAACCTTGTGTAATAATTGTGTAATAATTGGGTAATATTTACCCAATATTCGGCAGGCTATCTAGTGGAGGGTGGTGGAAGCTCCTGCTTCAAATATCCGCTCATGACTTAAAGCAAAAAATCCTGATTGTGACTGCTCATATCTCAAATTGCTTGTGATTTAAGGTGCTCATGTCTCAAGGCACCACTGTATGTTATAAATCTTCTAGTTAAATTGTAAGCTCCATGTGAGTAGGGAGTCAATGTGTCTTATGTTTTATCTCCTTCAGCACCTAGAACAATTCTACTCACTTTTTTTTACATAACATTAAAAAAATGATAGTTAAATGAATAAATACATAAATAAATTTATGTAGAAGAAAAAAAACCCCACCACTTCATTACCTGAGAAAATTTCTACAAGTGCTATGGCAAAGCTAACATTTTTTATTATTTCTTTTGCTTTTGTGTCACTTGCTCAAAGAAAAGAAGGTCTAAAGCATTTTTTTGGTTTCAGTTTCCTCAAACTTTTTCTGGGGAATATTTTCCTCTTTACCTTCTCCTATTGCCCCTTTTTTTCTTTTCTTTCTTTTTTTTTAGCTTTTTCAAAGAAGTGTTTATTTCAAAGGTATAAATAATTAGGATAAATTCATTAACATTACCACAGCAATACTCTGGAGAGGGAAGGGTAATTAATTTGTCAGCTTAACTCAGTTCCTGTATAGCAGTGATGGCAAACCTTTTAGAGAACATGTGCCATAACCTATCCCCAGAGACTTTGTGCTATGCCCTGCCCACTCATTGAGGACCCTAGTCCAGTCTCCTTACCCCACACAGGGAAGAGAGAAAGAGTTCCCATTGGGCTGCTGGGAGGAGGGGTGAATGAAGTGAAAAAAATGTCCTCACTGCAGGTGAAGAAGGGGAGGGGAGTAGCCCAAACTCTCTGCTCCACTCTAGCTCTACTGCTCGTGAGCCACTTTACTCCCTGTGCAATTCTATTGGGCTACTGGGTAGAGAGGCAGGTGATGTGAAAAAATATCTTTGGGTATGGTGGAGAGGGGGAAGGGAGTAGCTCCACATGAGTTCCTCTGCCTTTCTAGTAACAAACTCTGGGGTAGGTGGGAGAGGAAAGCATGTGTGCCCACTGAGAGCACTCTGTGTGCCATCTTTGGCATGTATTCCATAGGTTCACCATCATTGCTGTATAACATAGTCCTATCAAGTTCTATATTCAAAGATCACCTTGAACTCAGGTACTTAGCACCTTAGTTTCTCAGGGCTTCCTTGCTGGACTGGCAGCAGCATCAGCCTGGAATTCTGCCTCCAGGGTCACTGTGGTTCAATCTGAGGATTTTACTACCTGCACCTAGAGCTGAAAAGGACAAATAAAATAGAACAAAACTCCAAAACCATTTCTTATGAGCACAGGGAAGAGAAGAGAAGATAAATCTTATTCTTAATCAGCTCACTTCAGAGTGCTCATGTGGTGAGTGAACAGGACATTTATTGCCCTTGTATGCTGACAGAAACAAAGAGAGAGATAGTAACTTTTCCCCTAGTGAATGTACCTTCAAATATCAGTTCCATTGATGCAATTTTGCAAACATTTCATGTATGGATTGATTATTTAAATGTGAGAAATGTGAAATCACTAGAATGATACTATGTAGTATCATAGTCTTCTTTTTGCATTTACACATCTAGACTCTTTCCCTTTTTGTGAGAGAAATTTCCTCCATATAAAAACATCCACCTAGAGTCTGGACAAAAATTGTCACTTTCTATACAGGGCATATAAAAATTCATTAGCAGTCATTGTACCATGGGCAATCTTCATAGAGGTCCAGGCAAGTTTCCTCTGTGTCCTTATTCTAATGGGAATTTGGAATTCCCCCATGGATCTCTGCTACTATAAGAGTCGTATGGAATTATAAATCAGCCAACAGGACAAGATAACAAATAGATTCAGTAAGAGAAGTAGCAAAGAATGACAGCTTGTATATTTTAGGCATAGATATTCTTCTCCCAAGAAGTTGTAGGACATTTTGCTTATCCACTAGAAAAAACTGACTACAAAATTATACCATAAAACAATTTATTTTTCTAATTGTCTCTAGGTTCTTAAAGTCTTGAAAACTAAAAATGTTAAGTCCTTGAGAGAGAATTTCTCCATGGGTCCCCATAAATGGGAAAAGTCCAATTTTATACCAGTCAAAACCTTATACACAGTGACCCTGGCACACATTGCCTTAAGGTAAGGTATGTTATAATTCACCCCACTTCCAGGGTTCTTAGATACTCTTGGGGGGTGTTATGTCCTATCTCTTTACAAATGTCTCAAGCCCTCTCCATTGTGTTCCCATAAATTTTAGAGAATTCCTTGCTCCCCAGTTCTATTTAACAATCAGGTTAGTTAAAAAATTTTTTTAATTATTTTTTTTTTAGCCCTTACCTTCTGTCTTTTAGTTTGAAGTATAGACAATCAAAACAGAACAAAAATCCAAGCCAATTTCTAATGATCATGAGGCCTAAAAGTTGGGGGACAGGGAGGGAAGGTTCTGTACTATAAGAAATAAAATGGATAATAAAAGGATAGATTTAAAAATATTACGGTTTTAAAAGATTTATTGGTAGCCATTAGAAAAATGAATACCACAGTATCTAATTCATCCCATGGTACTAATGCTATGGATAAAAAGCACCTTTAATCTCCATGAATACTCTGGAAGAATCTAAGTAATTTTTCTTTCTTCTGAGTTGATACATTGAAATAAAGTTGAATCCAATAGAGAATATGAAAATGCCTGATTTTGTTTCATTATATTTCTTTTGGGTCTATATACAGAGATTACTGGGACAACCTGGAATTTGGTTTTAGAATTAATTTATTAATTTAGATTGGAATGGATGTCACCTAATATTGTTAACTGTTACTTGAAATACAATGATGATATTGAAATAAACTTGTTTTGGCAAGAATTCTATAGTATGCTTCCTACCATAAACCTGGTGAGTTGGTTAAATTGGATGTTAGGCAATAAGGCAGTCATGGACCAAATGATAAATGCCATTATACTAAATCTATGAATTTAGCTTCTAGTATACTCTGATTTAATATTTGCACAATAATTAAACAAACTTGAATTCTTTTGATGAGTCTATATTAGCTCATAATTAATATATGCTTTAATTCATTACATCTAATTCAGATCTATATTTTTACTGGGCTTTCAGTAAGTTCTTATTTGTAGTAGTGTAAAGAGCATTCAAATAGTTCTTGAATACAATAGTATCATACAAAAGGAGATATTTCTAATGACAAAGAACCACTTTTTCAATTGTAAATATTGTATTTTACAAAGGGACAGAGATAAATAGCAGGCTCCTCTGCTATGTTCTGGCTAGAGTGTTGAATCTGTACCTGACCCAAAAAGAATTCCTGGAAGAGCTCAAAAAAGACTTTAAAAGTCAAATAAGAAAGGTAGAGGAAAAATAGGGGATAACAAAAAACAAACAAAATGAAAAAAATGGAAAAAAAATAGAAGAAAATGGGAAATATATCATTGGAAAAACAATTGACCTGGAAAACAGATCCAGGAGAGATAATTTATATCATCATAATAAGCTTACTTCCCTACCCTCTTTCTAAGTATATTACTTTATCTACTCTACTACTAAGAGTCATTTTGAGAATTACAGAAATCATCTTTCCTTGTGGAAATACATACAATTTGACCTTAATGAGTCCCTTAAAGTTTCCTTTTTAGGCTTCTCTTGGGTCTCATGTTTGGACTTCAAAATTTTGTTTAGGTCTGGCTTATTCCTCAGGAATGCTTGGAAATCTTTTATCTTATTGAATGCCAATTTTTTCTCCTGTAAACCTAGGTTTTTTTGCCTTTCTGAATATCATATTCTCTGCCTTCTGATTTTTTCATATAGAAGTTGCTAGGTCCTATGTGATCCTGATTGTAGCTCCATGGTTTTTTAATTGTTTCTTTTTGGCTGTTTGTGGTATTTTCTCCTTGGCTGGGGAGTGGGTGATTCTTGAATTTAGCTATTATATTCTTGGAAGTTGTCATTTGAGGATTTCTTTCTAGAGGTGATCTGTGTATTCTTTCAATTTCAATTTTATTTTCTTGGATCTCTGGGCAGTTTTCTTTGATAATTTCTTGTATTATGATGTCCAAATTGTTTTTTTGATCATGACTTTCAGATAGTTTAATGATTCTTAAATTGTCTCTCATGGATCTATTTTCTAAGTCAATTGTTTTTTCAATAAGCAACTTCATGTTTTCATCTGCTTTTTCATTCTTTTGATTTTGTTTTATTCTTTTTTTTATTTCTCACAAAATCATTCATTTCTAGGTGTTCAATTCTAATTTTTAAGTTCTGATTTTCTTCTATCAGTTTTTGGGTCTCCTTTTTCATTTCTTCCATTTCTCTTTCCCACTTTTCCTCTGCCTTGTTTAATTGGTTTTTGTAATCTTTTTTGAGCTGTTCCAGAATCTGTGTCCAATCCATATTTTTCTTTTGCACTTTGTGTGTATTTGATTTGCTTTCGCTGTCCCCTTCTGTATATGTACCTTCCTCTTTGTCTCCATAAAAATTCCTTAGAGTTAGGTGCTTTTTTTGTTGTTTGCTCATTTTCCCTACCTTTTTATAGGTAGACGCTGCTTTCTGGGAGGTTTGGGTAATCTCTTAAACTTCAGTCCTTCCTTGATGCTACCTTTAGCTTATTTTCTGAGTTTCTGCCAGTTTTAGTTCTTCAGAGATGGTATGATGGCCTGAGGGCTGGAACCTCTCAGTATCTCCTCCCACTGCTAATTCAATTAGTCCCTGAGATGCTGATAGCCTAAGGACTTGCCTCAGGCTTGGGCATAAGTTTTTGGTCTTATTCTGCACTTGATCAGGTTGGTTGCTCAAATTCTAGCCCAAGGTTTAGGCACAAGTTTTTGGTCTTACTGTGTACTTGATCCAATCAGGCACACAGTTGATTGCCCTGACCTGGAGCTGTATAATTAGAATCTGTTATCCTAAAATACTACAATTCCCAGCACCCCATTCTCCTCCTGTCATTACATGCTGATGAAGGCAGGATATAAATTCTGTGTATTTCCACCCATCTTTCTCTTCTTCCTATAATGGCAGTGGCAACCAGCAGTCTTTTTAAACAGGCAAAAGAGTCTAGTCACGTGGTTCTATTTTGTTAGATAATTACCCTTTTATTACTTTACTTCTAGTGATTATTAATAAAGTTTATACAACATCAGTCTTGCAGTATTGGATATTAATTTAAATCCTACATTTTTAGTGACATGAAGTCTGGAATTCAGAACATTACTCCTCTTTAAATGACTAGATAAAACTAAAAAGCTAAAAGACTAGCCTAGCAACAAATGCTGCCTACCCCATTTACCTACTAGGTTGATTTTAAACTAACCCAGGTGGGCTTCCAGGCTCCTGGATGTGGGGGTTGGGACTGAGATATTAGCCCACATGGAGGTCTCCTGTGCCACCCTCTAAACCCTAAAATCCAGCATAGCAGGAAGGCAGCTAGTAGCTCAGTGGACTTAAAACCAGATTTTTGGAAATTAGGCTCTCAGATGCAGCCTGTATTTCATACTCACACACCCTTTTGCTCTCCCAGACCAATTTAACTAAGCAGCTCTGAGAAGTTTTTTTTTTTTTAATCTTCATTGTGCCTAAAATAGAAAACTTTTATTTACCCTCAGTAATAGCCTCTGGCTAAAGCCTTTCATCAGCCCTCCATTTTTTTAACTAGCTAAGAGGGGCATATCTAAGAAGGATACTTAAGATCAAGCTGGCAATGAAAGAATGCCTTTTTCTAACTCTAGATACTGTACCCTCTGAGACTTTTACTGAGTTCTAACTGTTAAACACTTCAGAATGGTATTATTTAGCACTGTTCCTGGAAGGGTTTTTATTCATAGCATATTTTCTTTTCAAGAGAAATCAACACAAGGTTACTTTGATTAAACTACAGACTCAAATGGACAGCATTGAGAAACATTTGAGTAGTTTTAAAATTCATAAGGAAGATTCCCCTCCATTCAAACCTGCCTAGCCCATGCCTCAAACTGATTCACTCCTATCTCATATTGTGCAGCTTTTGGAAGCCTGTGGCCTGACCACTCTCCATTGCTCCTCCCCCTTCCTTGACCTCTCAATCTGTCTCTCCTTCCCCCCACCCAGCCCCTGCCTCTCCCTCTCCCCACTTCTACCCCTGCCAGACCCCCCTTCACCCTGCCTCTTCTTCCCATCTCAGCCCCTCACCCTCAACTCAACCTGCTC